>NC_133769.1:261168936-261209682 GCF_003597395.2 Chelonoidis abingdonii
GTTTATTGCCTGTCCTGACATAAAATGTCCTTTGCTAAAAAATATACAGATTAATCCAATATATCGGTAGCTTTCAGATTTATTCATGCACATCTATATATTTTCTGATATTATTTGCAGAATTTATAAAGAGAGAAAAATTCAGAATTATCTTTAAAATACATAACAAATACATCTCCATAAAGCATGTCTGTATTTGCAGAACAGCGACATTGTTCCAGATGACATCATATTATTTAGGATGCAACTGAAATCAAGGATCTCTTAAATCAGCTAGCTCCTAGTCCATTACCCATCAATGCCTAGAATTGTGCAAAACATTACAATACTTTTATTAGTCCAGTCAGAGTATTTATTCCCCTAACATGCAGTATCAATACAAAAAAATGAAAGCAAATGAAATATACACATTGTTGTAGCATTCAGTCATTGACAGCATTAAAAAAGTAAACATGGATCAACATTTTCATTACATACATCCGCACATCCTATTTAAAGGTGTTAGCCACTTGATGATAAAAGTAGCTCAGGACTGAAACCCAACATAACATAGCTCAGCTGAGCAGGTATTCTTTTATAAATCACCGAAGGCTAGATTCTGATACCCTTATTTACACTAACTAGTACCTTACAAATCAAAAGTAGTTCCTCTGAATTCAGTTGGGTAAACCTAATGGAATAAAGTGCTGCTCAACATGAGTAAGGGTATCTAGCTCTGACATGGGTGATGCCTGAGTTAGTCATTCCTAAAGTGTTTATAATAGCGGGCTTCTCCCCTGCCCCCGCCACACATTTGAAAAAACTTTGCTCTTCAATATGAACATGTAAGCTCCAATTCAGCAAGGTGCATAAATTTAAGCGCACAAGTAGTCCCTTTGGCTTCTAAGGGGCTACTAGTGTCCTTAAATTAAGCACAGGTTTAATTACTTTGATGAAATGGAGCCTTACTGATCATTTGTCTCCAATGTGGACTTCAGCACTATAACGTCTATGGAAAACAATATATGAGTGTGTATGATAAACGAGGGGCTAGAATCCATTTTAATAATCTAGTTACTGCAGATTTGAGGAAGTCAGAATATGGATTTATACGTAGCTCTGACAAAGCCATTGCACTCTCTTGGGCAAACCATATGTGTTGCCAAATTTCCCACAAACACTAATTTACAAATAGAAAACAATAATCTTGAAGTGTTGGGGAAGAAAAAGGATCTTCAAAAACAAATATGTGCTGGAAAATAGTTATTTATACAACGGAAGCACAAAATAAAGTCAATAAAGAATTAATATTTCCAGCTAATATATACAAATTAGCATATATATACAGGGGTTCCAAAGTACGTATGTAAGGCCTGATCTTGCTCCCATTGCAATAATGGCAAAATTCCCACTGACTTCAATTGAAGCAAAATCAGGGCCCAAAACAGGTAAAGTTTCCTTTTTTAAATTGTATTCAATGGCTCAGATCACTTCCCGAAGATCCACATGTAAAAGGGAATCCATCCTGTTTTGCATAAAAGGGGAGCTCAATTTTCTCTGTGGTACTATTCCATTCTTATGGACTCTCACATTGGATATTTTAAAACCAAACTGATTTAAATCACTGATTTTAACCATGCTTTAAATCAGCACACCGGAAACACTTAATTTAAATCATCAAATTTAATCATGTTTTGCATTTGAACATTTTAGTTATCTACGTGAAGAAAAGTTGGTTCTCACTTCCAACCATTCATTTAGCCTTTATACATTTGGTGTGTCTTTTTGCTAAGAGGAGGATACTCTTTATCCATACACATTTATGTAAGCAATTAAATAACATGGATATATTCAGACTCTTAATGTTTATGTTTGTTATTATGTTAGAAAATGGTGGATGATTCATTTCTTACTTACTAGATTATTAATTTTATACTTTTGATTTGTGTCAAGCTCTATTTGCATGGAAATTTAAATCAATTAAAATGTGTCAAAGCAGCATTTAAAATTTCTATTAGTTAAATGAAACTACCTTAAATGTGCTGGATATATAAACAAAAATGTTTTCAAAATGTTTTGCATTTAAAATTAACTGATCAAACAACAGAAGTATTATCTACAGGTAGTGAAATGAACAATTGTTTCTATGTCTTTCAAGATTTTAGAAATAGTAGATCTCATTCTCTCGCAGCTAGTTTATAATCATAGACTGAAAAAGGAAAATAAGCTTTCCTGCCTTTTCAGTTCCCAACTGATTTCTTGATTTTAAGTGGACCAGTCATTGAACAGGACTAGCTCAATAAACTGAGATGAAAAAAATATGCTCTCTGTACTTGCAGAATAGGTGACTGCTTGCAAAGCCTGGTTTAGTATTTTAACAAATTCTAGTTCCTGATGCTTAGCCAGTGACTTCCACCAGTTCAGTGCTCTATCTTTAGAACTTGGCAGTAAACATATTACTTAATATTATTTTTGTATTTAATTTAAATTAGTTTAATACATTATAATAAGTTTAGGCCTTAACATAGGCTGTCAATTTCAAAGAGGTTTTTTTTTTAATTATCCCTGTATTTAATTGTTGTTTTTTTTTTAAATTCAATTTACATTTTTAAAAAAATCTAATTTTTTTTTATTTAAAAAAATCATCTATTTTTAGCAACCCGGAGGACTCTGCAGTGTCCTCTCTACTGGTATGGTGATATGCTTTTAGGGTGGGGCGATACTGTATGGGCTGAGGGGAAACACAATGTCCTTTTTTGGATCACCCTATATTCCTTTCTAACTGAGACCCCTTATTCCCCCATGTATTGTGGTCTTGGCAGAGTGGCTCCAATGGAACTCTGATGCCAGAGAGTGGGTGAAATCTTTGAGATTTCTTCCCCTTAATGAACTAGACTTATGCTTGCATTTAGTTAGCCTTAAATATACAAGGTATAATTCTTCCTTTGATGCATGCATATAATTCCCATTAAGGCCTTGTGTATACTGGAAAATGACATCATGATAATGAACATGTGTTAACAAATTTGATGTTAAACATGTTAGAATGCTATACAGGCAAAGATTGTTTTATATTAGGTTACCTGGTCATGGTTAACCTTCTCCCAGCTGACAGGATTTTAAACATAGCAGCTTTTGTCTACACAGTGTGCTAATTTGTTTAGCCTCATGTCACGTTACATGTGTGTAGTTAACATGATTGCAGTTTCTAGTGTAGAAAAATCTTAACCTTAATCGAAGATACCTATCTGCATCTGGGCAGACCTCTATTTGTTTGATTAACTAAAAGAAACACCTCTGTTAAATTTATTCTCGTGTCTTAGGTAGATATCCATGTTTTATAGTTCTGGAAGCCCCTTTATTTGAGTTCCCGTACTTAGAATTCATCTGGACAAAGCCCTGAAGAATCCACAGTAGGAAACAATCCTGCAGGGCAGGAAGATGGCTGGGTTGACTTACTAAATCTTTTCCCTTTTCATTTTCTGAGTGTGATACTGTAACATACATTTAACACTCATGTATAAAATGACAATGTATATTGGAAAATCTTGATATTGCCAAAGGTTTTTCTAAAATACCTGCTGGTATCACCATAGCATCTAAGCATCTGAATTGAAACAACACTAGGAATTTGACACTAACCAACAGGCACCAGGCAATATAAGGGCTTACATTCTCATCTATTCACTGCCTCTGATTCATGCCCCAGATTCTCAGCTGTATCCGACGGGTATGTCTACATTGCTATTAAAATCGAATGGCGGGCCTGTGCTAGCTGACTCAGGCTTGTGGGGCTCAGGCTGCGGGGCTGTTTCATTACAATGTAGACTTCCAGGCAGCCTGAGCTCTGGGACTCTCCCATCTTGCAGGGTTCTAGAGTCTGGGCTCCAGCCCAAGCCTGGAAGTTCACACTGCAATGAAACAGCCTCGCAGCCCGAGCTCCACAAGCCTGAATGAACTAGCATGGGCAGTGTAGACCTACCCAAGGAGTGCTGGGCACAGCTGAGGAGTGGATGAGACACAAAGAAACCACTGTCTTTCTCTGGTCCTGGGGCTGATTCTGCACTGGCCCAGCCCCTGGCAACGATGTGGGCAACCTCATGGCTGCTCTATCCTATGCTGGCCACCAACAGCCTCTGGTGCCATTCTGGTCACTGGAACTGCTAGGATGGCACTACCAACACCAAGCATTCAGAAACCAGGAGTCATGTCCCCCAAAATCATAAGATTTAAATGTAGAATCATAGAGCTATAGAATATCAGGGTTGGAAGGGACCTCAGGAGGTCATGTAGTCCAACTCCCTGCTCAAAGAAGGACCAATTACCAACTAAATTATCCCAGACAGGGCTTTGTCAAGCCTGACCTTAAAAACCTCTAAGGAAGGAGATTCCACCACCTCCCTATGTAACCCATTCCAGTGCTTCACCATCCTCTTAGTGAAAAAGTTTTTCCTAATATCCAACCTAAACCTCCTCCACTGCAACTTGAGACCATTACTCATTGTTCTGTCAAGAGAGTTCTGTAGAGAGTTCTTCATATTTACTTTCTAGGTTTTGAACCTTGAAGTTACACTTGGGTAACATTATTGAGCTTTTCTCCTAAACCATGAGTGCCAGAAACTTATTTTTCTTTTTAATGAAAGCTGAGATCCTCCCATAATCACACAACTCTAAGAGCTGGGGCTTCAAGAAAGACACCAAATATAGAGAGACTTGGGATGACATCATAAGAGTTGTCAGCACTGCTGGGATGCCATTTCTCCCAGGTATAGCTCCTAAACCCCATACTGAGAATCACTATCACAGCTCTTCACCACTGACGGATTCCTTTGTGCAGGGGGTATCTTTGGTTGGTGACGCCAGCGTTAGAGAAGTTTTGCTCCAGGAAACTGTGCAACACTCTTAATATTTATAAAGATTATTATTGTTTAAAGAATTCACAGGCAAATAAATAAAGTATTGAGGTCTGGATTTTTCCAAGAAAGCATAAAAACTACATATCAAAGTTCTATCTGGGTCTGATTTAAACTGAAAACCTACATAAATCCTCTTTGTAAGGTACTGATTTATACTATTTATATCGAGTATCAGAGGGGTAGCCGTGTTAGTCTGGATCTGTAAAAGCAGCAGAGAATCCTGTGGCACCTTATAGACTAACAGACGTTTTGGAGCATGAGCTTTCGTGGGTGAATACCCACTTCGCCAGACGCATGTTTAGTGAATTTCCAGGGGCAGTATATATATGCTAGCAAGCAAAACTGAGATAATGAGGTTAGTTCAATCAGGGAGGATGAGGCCTGTTCTAGCAGTAGAGGTGTTGAAAACCAAGGGAGAGAAACTGGTTCTGTAATTGCAAGCCATTCACAGTCTTTGTTTAGTCCAAGCTGATCGGTGTCAAATTTGAACATGAACTGAAGCTCAGCAGTTTCTCTTTGAAGTCTGGTCCTGAAGTTTTTTTGCTGCAGAAGGCCAGCTTAAGGTCTGCTATAGTGTGGCCAGGGAGGTTGAAGTGCTCTCCTACAGGTTTTGTATATTTGCCATTCCTGTATCTGATTTGTTTTCCATTTATCCTTTTCCGTAGTGACTGTCCAGTTGCCGATGTACATAGCAGGGGCATTGCTGGCATATGATGGCGTATAATACATTGGTGGACGTGCAGGTGAATGAACCAGTGATGGTGTGGCTATCTGGTTAGGTCCTGTGATGGTGTCGCTGGTGTAGATATGTGGCAGAGTTGCATCAAGGTTTGTTACATGGATGGTTCCTGAGGCAGAGTTACTATTGTACGGTGTGCAGTTGGCTGAGTGAATACGTTTCAGGTTGGCAGGTTGTTGTGGGCAAGGATTGGCTCCACCCAGACCTATGAAAGTGTGGGATCATTGTCCAGGATGGGTTGTAGATCCCTGATGATGCGTTGGAGGGGTTTTAGCTGGGGCTGTATGTTGATGGCCAGTGGAGAGTCCTGTTGGTTTCTTTCTTGGGTTTGTCTTGCAGTAGGAGGCTTCTGGGTACAGTCTGGCTTCTGTTGATCTGTTTCCTAATTTCCTCGTGCGGGTATTGTAGTTTTGAGAATGCTTGGTGGAGATTTTGTAGGTGTTGGTCTCTGTCTGAGGGGTTAGAGCAGATGCGGTTGTACCTCAGTGCTTGGCTGTAGACAATGGATCGTGTGATGTGCCGGGATGGAAAGCTGGAGGCATGAAGGTAGGCATAGCAGTCAGTTAGGTTTTTCGATAATGGGTGGTGTATGTGACCATCACTTATTTGCACCGTGGTGTCTAGAAAGTGGACCTCCTGTGTGAGATTGGTCCAGGCTGAGGTTGATGGTGGGGTGGAAGTTGTTGAAATCGTGGTGGAATTTTTCTAGAGTCTCCTTCCCATGGGTCAGATGATGAAAATGTCATCAATGTAGCATAGGTAGAGAAGGGGCTTGAGTGGACGAGAGCTGAGGAAGGTTTGTTCCAGGTCAGCCATAAAAATATTGGCGTATTGTGGGGCCATGTGGGTGCCCATAGCAGTGCCACTGATCTGGAGATATATATGTCATCAGATTTGAAATAGTTGTGTGTGAGTATAAAGGCACAGAGCTCAGCAGCCAGTTGTGCTGTGGATCATCAGGGATACTGTTCCTGACCGCTTGTATTCATCCTGTGTGTGGGTTGTTGTTTGTAGAGAGTTTCAAAGAGAAACTGCTGAGCTTCAGTTCTCTGCAAATTTGACACCATCAGCTCTGGACTAAACAAAGACTGTGAATGGCTTGGCCAATTTACAGAACCAGTTTCTCCTCCCTTGGTTTTCACACCTCTAGCTGCTAGAACAGGGCCTCATCCTCCCTGATTGAACTAACCTCGTTATCTCTATCTTGCTTGCTAGCATATATATACCTGCCCCTGGAAATTTCCACTACCTGCGTCTGATGAAGTGGGTATTCACCCACGAAAGCTGACGCTCCAAAACGTCTGTTAGTCTATAAGGTGCCACAGGATTCTCTGCTGCTTATACTATTTATAATTTGCTAACAACACAGCTCCCCCACAAGGCTTCATAAAGAGGTTTCATTATATTAGTATAAGACATTGGTAGGACTGCATAAATTCAGAATGAAAGGCAAGGGGGAGGTGGTTGAAATTTGACAGATGGGGTAACTCAGGCTTGGAGAAGTCAAATGCCTTGCCCGAGAACATACAGCAAGTCAGCGTCTGAATCATAATTAGGACTCATGCCTCTCAACTCTCACCTTTATGCCAAATCCATTAAAATGCATCTCAGGCAAGCAACGTAAAGAACTTATTTTATCACTCCCGAAGTTAAATTTAAAAATAATTGTTACTTAGTTTCTGATGCTTTTCCTAGTGTAATTTACAAAAGTGGTGTCTGTATATGTATAGTTAACACTAACAACAGCTTAGAAGCCTCAAGATCAAATTTGTTTTCAAATTGGATTTGTCTTTCTTCAGTTCCCCCATTTATTTTCAATGCTGATTCTTAGGCTGGTCAAGAGATTGTTGACACATTCTGGTGCGCACTGGCCATATGTACCTACAGGTGACTTCATCAGGTGTATGGACTACTCTGGAAGGTGTAGGCTCTTTCCCCCAGCCATCCTGTGAAGCAGTATGTGAGGAGAGCAGCTGTTCACATCTACATATTATAGACATGAATATGCCATTCCAGTGTATTGGATTCAGTTGCCATTTCAATGTATTGGATCTCTATTAATAAGTTTCCAAAAGTAGTGTTACCTGGTTTTATTTATTCCTATTTGTACCACTTTTGTAGCCAGCAATCATACCTTTAAATTAAAGAAAGAGAGAGAGAGCATGAGAGCAGAGAATTTCTCCCCTAGTCATATCCCACAAATCTCCCCAAAAAAGTATATACAGCACACCAGCACATAGTATTTGAGGGGGCTAGAAGCTCTCTTTGTCTCACACAGCTTCTTTTCCTATAACAGAAAGGCTGGCATGCTCAGATGACCATGCTCCATATACCCATGTGCCTGTGAACACTCCCCATCTATTGTCTATCCACACTAGAAGAAAGACAGGAGGCCATGGATGTGGTTTAATTAGGCTGCAACTTTTATCTGCTTGAAATATATGAGAGCACCCACAGCAAATTGTACTGTGCAGGAAGGGAGAGGAGGAGTGGTCTCCTCACTGTTCCAGAAATAGAAGCCCCAGACCCACTTCCTGAGCTCCCTTAAAGGAGCTAGGAAAAGGAGTGGGGGTCAGCTCCCCACAGTACAGACCCCCCTAACTCAGCTTCCTCAAGGGATACCTTCCTTCAATCCTTCTCTAATTCATTTTATCCTATAACTATTTATCTTCCATGCCAAGTACCTGCACTGGACATCCACCACAAGGAGGCGCCAGCAAAATGCTTGGCTGCCTCCCCTCCACCTCCTGCCAGGTACTCAAAGTTCCTTCTTCTTCTCTCTCTCTTTTAACTGAAATGAACCATATTTGCATTCAGTGTCTACTCCCAGGCTGCCAAAGAGTGCAGAAGGTGCATCAGCTGCTCCTGTAGCATGCCTGTGCTTCTATGCCAGCTCAAGATTGCCTCACCCCCGGGCCCAGATGTGAACTGCCCAAGGTCTTGGAGGTCTCGCTTACATCCCCAGTATATAATACTGAGCCCGCAAGTCCACATCGCCACTTACTCAGCCTATGTGCATGATCCTGAAAGTGGAAATGCTAACTCAGTCCTGATAAAGAGGGACTTCCAGGACTGCATAATAAATACCCCTGCATGTGCGCACGCGCGCGCACACACACACACACACACACCCCACTCTCTCTCTCTTCTGGTCAGCGGGAAAGGCAGTGCACTGACCTTCACTTGACTTGGCCCCAGCTACTTCCTGCCCTTCCTGTCCATGCCTGTCAATTCTCTCCCTTCTCCCTTCTGTAAGGAACAACGCCCTTTTCTTCCAGCTAACTGGACAAAGACCCACTCATCTGAAGGTGGCAGCGGGCACATTTTGAAGAGTCTTGAAAACACAAGCCTCTGTTTAACACCTGCTAAAAAGGTATTTCAGAGCAAAATGCAAGCTCAATTCCATAGAAAGGCTAATCCTTGAGACAAGGATGCTAAATACGCATTGTTCAAACAATACAGCTGAGATGGCAGTGTCCTTCTAATGCTTCTGGGTCTCAGTTTTCCCATTTGTAAAAAAGGAATAATTCTCCTTATTTACCTACCTACAGTGACATGTGGCTGTGGACATCTTAATTCCTCTGGATTTCCTGATTTCACTTACAGTAAAAAATCACCATCTGAATTTTATAGCTGGAGAAAATGAGACACACGAAATTAGGCCTTCAGTTTCTTTCTGGCTGCTTCGCACTGCTTAGAACTGTCTTTGTTGCAACTGAATATATCTCAGACACAACTAAGCGTATAGCCCATAAAGAGGTGAAGTCTTCAGGCTGTGCAGCATTGTGATCTAACAGATCTGACATATGATTAGGAAACCAGATACTTGCATTCTAACCCTGGTAGTGACACTAACTTGCTTTGTGAACTTAAAGTCACTTAACCTCTCTGACCAGTGACTTCTTCAGCTGAAGAGTGGGATCATGATTTTTATTATGAGCCAAGTCTGAAGACATACAGAATTTAGGATGCCAACAGATGTACATATTGTTTGAAGACGTGTATTTTGTCCCCCTTTTATAGGTGGGATTGCCGATTTGTCTGGAAAGTATTGTGATCTAGTTTACTAGACACAGGACTGGAAGTCAAAAGATACAGTGACAGATCCTGGTTCTCATAATTTCTGTTTTATTATTATTAATAGGAGTAGTAGCATTACTGAAGCACCTAGAAACCCTAACAATCAACCAGGTGCCCATTATGCTAGGCACGTAGAAACCACTGTGCAGCATGGAGCAAACAGTAACTTTGTGACTTAGCTGACCTGTGCAGGTTCCCCACGTGTAGGGGAATCCCCAGGTGATCCAGAACCAGCATAGCCAGCTCTCTGCCACTCATAACTGGCCATAGTGTTGGTGAGATGGCTGGGAGACAGAAGGTGTGGTTGCAGGACTCTCTATACTGTGCAACAGAAATGGAAGATATTAGTAAGGCATGTCAGTGACAGAGATGATAGCAGAAGTCAGAATCTCAAAGCACTGTGCTTAATCCACTGGCCAGGTGGTTTTTGTAAGGCACTTGCCTCTCCTTTTCTTCCAGCTCCTTCATAATCCACAGGTGTGGATTTTGCCCATGAACATGGGTCTTTGGGTTTCCATGATTCACCCTGACTAATTTTCAGTTCCCCAAAAATATTGCCAGGTGCTAACATGACAGGAAACAGATGATCAAATAATTTCTCAGGAATTCACCACTTTTGCCCAATGACAGTCATTGCTAATACTATGAAACAATAGGGAAAATGGCCAAATCTACTCTAAGTGCAAATCCACATGAACTCCATTGAGTGACTGGTGTAACTGAGTGCAGAACTGGGCACAGACTTGCCAACGTCCTTCTAATTTCCACCATTTCAAAGGTACAAGATTCTCCCTGTTTCCTCACACATAAGCCTTTCTATAGTTCTGTGATTTCTTCAGAAACCAAAAGTACATTTAATACATTTTACATCTCTTAATGTGGAAACACCTGCTTAGCCTAATACCAGTTATAGTTATTTGGCCTTCCTAGTAAAGGTGATCATGCAAAACAGAGGCCTCAGAACAGCCGATGTTTGCTACTTTAACACTATGCTATACATTTAAATGAGCATTTTCCACTAAATGCACAAAGCTGGTTAAATTGAGGTCAGTCCAGCATTCTGATCCTGTGTTTAATATGTGGATGAAAATATATATTTAGTTTTTAAATGCTGCAGGTGTTTTTCTCACTGTTAACCAGTACCAATTGGTATTAATTTAGTTTCTCTATTCTGAACTAAGTGTTTTACTTCAAACTCTCCTCTGATAGGACAAAGTTACTTTCTTTTTTTTAAAAAACATGGTAATGTATTTAGGTGAAAACAGCAATGGGGAATTTCTGTGTGACACATTTAATAGTTCAAATGAAAAATAATTGGATACTTTGCAGCTCAAAAGTAGTTTATCACCATGGGTATTGCAGTGTTTAGTGTTACTTAGTTTGACCATGAACAGATTGTTCAGTTGTGAAGCATATTATTTGTGGTCTATTTAGTCTGCTGTTTCTTCTAGAGAAAATTCCTCTTTCTTCAGAGTAGAAGGCACCAACCAAAATGTGTAGGGACGGTAAATGCTTACAATAATAAATCCTTACCTAAGGTGAAAAGCATTACTATTTTGAAGAACAAGATAATTCAGGAGTCTGCCTATACCTACTGATTTCAAATACAAATGACACGTACCACCATTCCAGCTGTGTGAAATATTTTACAGTAAAAATCAGTCTTCTATCCTTTCATGTTACTGTTGCCTGTCTTCTGTAAACAACTGCAAGAAAATGGTCCACAGAGTTTGGTATATTATTAGCGAGGTTATAATAAGTTTTACATCTTACATCAAGTTACATTTTTAACTCAATTTTCTAAAACACTGAAGTCCCTGTTAATGTTGATTAGTGTTGTAAAACAAAGGCTTTATTTTTGGGGGTGTATTCTAGAATCAATTAAGTGCTTTATTTATCTTGATCTTTGCCATCATAGGCAGTATGAGCCCCCCAAACAGTTTGGATTAGAAAACTGATGCCTTTTACAGTATGAGGTTTGCACATGTGAGAGGACCAGGACTAAAGATACCTAATCCATTTTCTAGTCTTGTAATAATCAGATTAAAAATTCAAACCGTAGCTTCCCACATCTAGGCATACACACGAAAATCTCCCAGCTACAATGTAACAAGCTGATTAGAAGCTGCTTTTATTTCTTTTTATTACAAGTTTTGCTCAATTTTAACCCTGATATTTGCTTTATGGGGAAGTGTCTGCATACCGCCTTCCTTTTGTCTCAACCAAAGGGTTTAATAGCTAAAGTAACTGAAAAGGACTAGCACCAGAAAGGCTTTGGTTACCAGAGTAACCGTAAAAACAGACCCCAGTCTCCATGGCAAAGAGAAAAGCTATTTGCTGCAGCCTTTTCAGACCTTGAACAGACACTGACAGTTTTCCTATAATCACTGCAGATTATTTGTAGCAACTAACTATATTATAATGTTAACTATAGGAGGTCTGAAAATATGCAATGTAAAAAAAGGAAATAAATGTGAGGCTTTCTTGTTTTAAAAAAAACTAGTTTAGCTAAGATGTATATTATCAATTTAAAAATCATAAAGTAGTTTTCTCTAATATTCTAATGCAATGAAGTAACCTCCATCTTTGGATTTGTTTAAAATAAATATGTAGAGAATCTACATCCATTGTGAGGGCTGTGTACCATCTATATATCTCGTATTCATTCATTTCTATTGAAGAACTTCAAGTGACAAATGTATATGCAACAGTTTTATTGTATGCAATTTCCTATATACTTTCCCCCCCAACTACTATACATCAAACTGTATTTTATCTTGTTTTAAGTACTTGGTAGCTGATTCTTCCTGTCTTCTGCAAGATATGTACGAATTACACAATATATATTTTTTAAAAGCATCTCTGTAATTCATGGGTCTACAGACCCTGCAATACAATTACCTAAATTACCAGTGCCAGTTGTAAGTGCTCCTTGTGGCTAATCATTCAGTCCTCAGTGAATTGCTTGACTAGCCAGTGGTTTATTCTCTGTAGCAGCAGTGCTTACTCTCTAGCCTTCATTCTAAGGTTTGTCTTCGTTGTTGTTAATTTCAACATGGAATATATTTTAACGTCAGTTCTTAGAATGTTTTAATTTATGTATGTAAGTGTATTGTGCATGTCTATATTATACCAGTTAGTTTACTTTCAGAAGAAAACTTAAAGTGAAAAGCTCTTAAACTCTTTCTCTATGCCAATTAGTAACACAAAAATATAATGAAGCAAATATTTATAAGCCTAGTTCATTTCAAAGTTTCTGTGTGCATTATCTAAAACAATGCTGCATAAACATACAAGAAGCTGAGAAATATGAGTGACAAAGGAATATATCTGTTAAAATATTTGACATATTAAATAAATCCAAAATTTTATTTGTGGCATAAACTTAAACGTTTTTTAAAATTACAGCTAAAATGCTCATAACATACAGGCTAAAATCTGTGTAGTGGCATACATTTATTTGCGTACTAATTCATAAACTATAAATCTGTAACGAGGATTATTCATTTAAGCAAATGAAAGCAAAATGAATTTAAATATATCTTTTGAACATCATGAATATAATGAGCCAGAAAATTATAACTATGTTATTTGAATTTGAAATACAATACAAAGCTATAAAACAAACATATGTAAAGCTTACTGTCCTCTATGATCTGGGATCTTATTGAAACAATATGTATAGTAATCATAATACATAATTATCCTTAGCTACTTTTCATGTCAGAGGCCTTTATAAACATTATCTAATTTGTTACTCTCCAGTTCAGCAAAGCACTTAAACACATGCTTAACTTTGAAGTCAATGGCTTAAATGTGCTTGAAGTTCAGACTTTGCTGAATATGGGCCCTAATCTTTCTAATCCCCAACTGAGTGCCGGAAGGAAGGAAAGAAGGAAGTATTATTTCCCTCATTTTACATTTTTTTCATGTGAGGAAACTGGTATAGGGACTTGCCCAAGACCACAGACGGAATCAGTGTCACAGCCAAGAAAACCACACAAGGGATCCTTATCCCCAGTCCTATACTCAAACCATTAAACGACACTTCTCCAGCAGGACCAATTTCAAAAATTGCCTGTGTGTTTAAAGAGCTAAAGTTCTGGGACACCGTTTTGTGCAACCAAGTTTTTGTACTCCTGGAAACTCAGGTTTGCATGCAGAAAATGCATTTGCACTTACAAAATCTGCATTCAGAAATCCAGGTGTAGAGCGAACAAAAATTGCTCCATCCAAGTTTACCTGCCCAGTTTAGAGATCAGGAAACTTTGAAAATATGGCCAGTAGAGCTTAAGGTGTCATTTCAAGTGACTTTATGGTCACACGTAGCTATTGGCCACTGGATCATGAACCCTTTCCCCTCCTCTTACTAATAACCAGCCCGATCATGAGAGTTGCTGAGCTTCTGAAATCCTCATTCAATTCCGGTAACAATGACAAATGTAGGAACTCTGCACCTTTCCTCAGAATTAGGCCCACTGTTTTTTAAGAAACAGGAGCTCCACTGAGATGAATGGAGCTCACTAGTGTAAAAACTACACTAATGAGTTCAAAATCAGGCCCATCACATACTTTGTCTTAAAATTGCCTCTGATTTGAAATTAGATGAAGATTTCTAACCATCAGAGGAGTGAAGTTCTGGAACAGCCTTCGAAGGGGAGCAGTGGGGGCAAAAGACATATCTGGCTTCAAGACTAAGCTTGATAAGTTTATGGAGGGGATGGTATGATGGGATAGCCTATTTAGCAATTAATTGATCTTTGATTATTAGCAGGTAAATATGCCCAATGGTCTGTGATGGGATGTTAGGTGGGTGGGATCTGAGTTACTACAGAGAATTCTTTCCTGGGTGCTGGCTGGTGAGTCTTGCCCACTGCTCAAGGTTTAACTTATCACCATGTTTGGGATCTGGAAGGAATTTTCCTCCAGGGCAGATTGGCAGAGGCCCTGGAGGTTTTTCACCTTCCTCTGCAGCATGGGGCATGGGTCACTTGCTGGAGGATTCTCTGCACCTTTGACGGTCTTTAAACCACGATTTGAGGACTTCAATAACTCAGACATAGGTTAGGGGTTTGTTACAGGAGTGGGTGGGTGAGATTCTGTGGCCTGCATTGTGCAGGGGGTCAGACTAGATGATCATAATGGTCCCTTCTGACCTTAAGTCTATGAGTTACTGGTTAAAAGATAATTATAGTGAATACTTGTGTCATCAACTGTTTATCTTAATATTTGGAAAAGTGCACAGAGCTGAGAAGCATTTAAACAAACACGAGTAATCATATTTATACTGAAATTTGCAGGAATACTGTGCATGTACAGGTACTGGAGATCTAACAAGGAAGAAGTGTCAGTGCTGATCCTATACTCCTTTCCTAAATGCTTGTATGAGTCTAGTGCTCATGAAAGTCGAGCCAGACATTCTATAGCTCAGGGAGGTTCTATGCAAGCTCTCGCACACAGGTCATAACATCTCAGCTCTGACCCACAACATAGTCTTCAGCTTCCCTTGGGCAGAGACTTCCAACTCTGTTAGTCCATGAGATTGTTTGGTGATACAGAGAAATATCTTCTAAGGATTTGGCCTAAGTCAGGCTTTCAGTAGAACATCAAAGACATGTCCCATTCCATCACCTAGCCCCCGTCCAATATGTTCTATTGCTTTTTTATGTTATATGCTGCTATTTTATATGTCTCTTGAAGATGAAAGACACTGATGTAAAAACAAGTCCATAATAGATAAAATATAATGTTGAATTCTAAGAATAATGACAAGCACTTGGGATGCCCCTTATATATTTAAAATTGCCATTCAGTTGCATTGAATGTAATTCCAAAGTATAATCCCACAAGGGTTTTGACCAAACAAAAATGCTCTAATGATTGCAAATGGTTCAAATATTCTGTCCAGCAAGTTTAAGTTAAGTGATAAAAGTTTCCACGTTAAAAGAAATAAGTGGAATTTCACACATATTATAGTAATTGTGAAGCATCCAATTTACATAGAAATAATGTAAAAGAATTCTGACCATGATGGTTTAAGTGAATCATTACATGCATCGCTGATACATTTAGAAAACTGCAGCATGCCAGGTATGTTTCTTTTAGCATAATAAGTCTTGTAATGGAGTCTTTAAAAGCCTTAAATATATAGTTAGATTAACCTTTCCATTTGTATTTTTTTTAATATATAGGAAAGAAGAAGAAACAGGAAATCATTAAAAAGCCAATTAAATCAATACTAGTTTCCCTATCCCAGTTAGTATAGTTTCTCTTCAGTTCTCCTCTTTCCAAGAAATATGATTTTATTTACACTGGATTAGAATGAACTAATGTCTTTTGTTCCTCTAGAGCATTTCACTCATCCCCTTGCAGACATTCCATAGTTCATGGTAGAATTGAGAGAAGGGTAGTTTGCTCCAAAACTTGGGCTCTTTTTTCCAAACAGTCACTTTATACAGTGTGATTTTATTATAAAAATGTGGAGCTACTTAAATGCTAGAATCTAAGACCTCAAGCCTGCAATGAGGTTCATATGGGCAGATTCTCCACTGAGTTCACTGGGGCTCAGCAAGGGCATGGGACTCTGTGTGCGGAGAGCCTAAAAGGTGCAGAGATAAGCTTCAAACAAAACAGAAGGATGATCTGGAAAAGTACCTTTCCTGTTGTCTAGGAAAGGTTACAGCTTTACTAATGCTTTTTTTTTTGCTTTTTTTTTTGAATTATGGAGCAGGTGCTTGTCTTTGTGTTCAACAGAATTAATTTTGTACTGAAAGTAATAATCAAACTGAATCAATCAATCCCATAAGCCAAATAATTGGATTTTTATTATCGTTATTGTAGAGCAGAGAAAAACATCCTAAATTATATGTGAAGAAATTTGGACATAAAATTGGAAGTCCCTGAAAGTCAGACCTCTATCCACAGCTCTTTCACCCCTCTTCTGATTCTTTTCTGTGTGGTCTGTGATTATCACACCATTTGTCTTTTCTCTTCTCTTCAGACCTCAGGGGAATGCAAAATAATACAGATCCCAGAAACAGATTTGGATTAAATTTGGTTCTTTCCAATAGACAGTTCAAATAGACAGTTCAAACAGTTAAAGAGGGTCACAGAATCAATATGCTCAAAAAACATAGGCATTTCAGAGACAAACTCAGGCAGGTTATGAGGAAAAAGACAGATGCTCTCTCCTTCAACCTTCCCCTCAGTTTTACCCTCCCCTCCCCTCCTGTCTCCTCCTCTATAGAAGTGGCTGGCCATCCTCTTTTCTGTTGCCCTTTCTTCTGTTCCCGCCCTCTCTCCCTTGGTGGCTGCTGCTTCTTTCCCATGCTGACCACTCATCTCACTACTTCCAACTAAATTTCATGTAGCGCTGTGTGATTTTTATAGGCATATGCAATCAAAAATGAGATTGAAAAAGTATAGAACAGGTTTCCATTGACCAAACATAAGAACATAAGAACGGCCGTACTGGGTCAGACCAAAGGTCCATCTAGCCCAGTATCTGTCTATGACAGTGGCCAATGCCAGGTGCCCCAGAAGGAGTGAATCTAACAGACAATGTGATCACTCTCCTGCCATCCATCTCCATCCTCTGACAAACAGAGGCTAGGGACACCATTCCTTACCCATCCTGGCTAACAGCCATTTATGGACTTAACCACCATGAATTTATCCAGTCCTCTTTTAAACACTGTTATAGTCCTAGTCTTCACAATCTCCTCAGGTAAGGAGTTCCACAAGTTGACTGTATGCTGCGTGAAGAAGAACTTCCTTTTCTTTGTTTTAAACCTGCTGCCTATTAATTTCATTTGATGTCCCCTAGTTCTTGTATTATGGGAATAAGTAAATAACTTTTCGTTATCCACTTTCTCTACATCACTCATGATTTTATATACCTCTATCATATGCCCCCTTAGTCTCCTCTTTCCAAGCTGAAGAATCCTAGCCTCTTTAATATTTCCTCATATGGGACCCTCTCCAAACCCCTAATCATTTTAGTTGCCCTTTTCTGAACCATTTCTAGTGCCAGTATATCTTTTTTGAGGTAAGGAGACCACATCTGTACGTGGTATTTGAGATGTGGGCGTAGCATGGATTTATATAAGGGCAATGATATATTCTCAGTCTTATTCTCTATCCCCTTTTTAATGATTCCTAACATCCTGTTTGCTTTTTTGACCACCTCTGCACACTGCGTGGACATTTTCAGAGAACTATCCACGATGACTCCAAGATCTTTTTTCTGACTTGTTGTTGCTAAATTAACCCCCATCATATTGTATGTATAGTTGGGGTTATTTTTTCCAATGTGCATTACTTTACATTTATCCACATTAAATTTCATTTGGCATTTTGTTGCCCAATCACTTAACAGAAATAACAGATATGTAAGGCCCTTTGTTTTCCATTTTTTCAATTTTTACCAAAATTTAGGGTTTCACAAAAATCATTATTCAGCTTTTACTGATTTTCACCTGTATTTTGGAGTACTCAAGTACACGAAAATATTGATTATGTTAGGAAAATCCAATACTGTACATGAGATTGATGTGCTTATGTTAAAAATTAGTCGAAGTGTAAATGTCATGCTGTTTGTTAAAGCAAGGCAATGTAGTGGAAGATTCACATACACACACACAAAAATGTGTACGTTGGTTCTCAAGTTCTAAAAAAAGAAGTACCAGAACTCCCCAGACGTGGCTTCCCTCTCCGGAAGGAGAGATCGTGGCTCAGCAACCTGGAGAGGCCACAGAGGAACCCGCTCTGGAAGGAGAAATGGTGGCGTGGTAACCTGGGAGGCCCAGGTAAATGACTTGCCATCTTTCCTTCTAAAGCAGGCGCAGCAGAAGTGGAGGAGGCAGTGTGAAAAGATGGCAACCTCACCTCCTCCACTGCTTCTCCTTCCAGGCCTGCTCTGGAAGGAGAGCCGGTGGCTTGGTAACCCAGGTAACCGAGCCACCACCTCTCCTTCCAGAGCAAGAAACCAGATCAGCAATACTCTTACTTTCATCCATTTTTTATTGACCTCCTGTCCACCATTATTAACCCCAATACTTATCAGAAGACTATGACATTAATTTTTTGCAAATGAATAGCCTTGCAGACACATTTTCCAACTAGTTTCAGTGACATCTATTTCTCTTAAGCAGTCATTTTAGAGCATGAGTATCCATCTGGAGACAATATACATGAGCACTATTTATAGTAAGTCCAGGCACTGGACAAACACAGATTTCAATGGTTAAAAAAAACCCAAAACAAACAAAAAAAGTATTCTTTGTACTAGAACAGGGGATAAAGAGAACCAATAAAAATGTAGTGAGTAACAGCCTCTCTCAATGATTTTGGGATGAAAAGAGGCCCAATCATATCCTGGCCTAGCTACTCCAATTATAAAGAAAAACCTCCTCTAACTATTGAAATTATAGCATGAATTTTACACATATTAATGGGCAGTAACATAGCTCTTGTTTTAGTGGAATTATATGGGCTTTGTCTAAGATGGTGAAATTCAACCAGGTTTGAGAGACCACCCACAATTAGGTGAAAGACCCACACAGTGGTCTCTGTACTACTTAAGCTCCCCATTGGGTCAGAGCGGAGCAACTTGACAGCTGGGCCTCCATGTCCCCTATGCACCAAGCAGAAGGACTCGGCGCCACCTCCACAGAGGGTGCAGAAGAAGGCCAAGGGAGAAATGGGATATATGCTTGCACATTTCAAGTGACCGAAATACCCTACAGAGCCATAGACAGGTTAAGATATATAGGACTGTGCCTAGGGCCCCAGCATCTGGAGTCAAGTGGTTACATGAGAATTTATGGGCTTGTCTACACAGCAGGGGTGGGGATGGAAGGTTTCCACAATGTGCTGAAATTTTTCTTTCTTAGGCCTGGTCTACACTACGCATTTAAACCGATTTTAGCAGCGTTAAAGCGATTTAACGCTGCACCCGTCCATGCTACGAGGCCCTTTATATTGATATGAAGGGCTCTTTACATCGGTTTCTGTACTCCTCCCCGACGAGAGGAGTAGCGCTAAAATCGGTATTACCATATCAGATTAGAGTTAGTATGGCCGCAAATCGACGGTATGGCCTCCGGGGCGGTATCCCACAGTGCACCACTGTGACCGCTCTGGACAGCAATCTGAACTCAGATGCACTGGCCAGGTAGACAGGAAAAGCCCCGCAAACTTTTGAATTTCATTTCCTGTTTGGCCAGCGTGGAGCTCTGATCAGCACAGGTGACCACCAGAGCTCATCAGCACAGGTAGCAATGCAGTCTCCTGAGAATCGAAAAAGAGCTCCAGCATGGACCGCACGGGAGGTACTGGATCTGATCGCTATATGGGGAGAGGATTCTGTGCTAACAGAACTCCGTTCCAAAAGACGAAATGAAAAAATATTTGAAAAAATTTCCAAGGCTATGATGGAGAAAGGCCACACCAGGGACTCAGTGCAGTGCAGAGTGAAAGTTAAGGAGCTCAGACAAGCCTACCAGAAAACCAAAGAAGCAAACGAAGGTCCGGGGCAGGCCGAAAACATGCCGCTTCTACGCTGAGCTGCATGCAATTTTAGGGGGCTGCGCCACCACTACCCCACCCCTGTCCATGGATTCCGAGGTGGGGGTTGTAATCTCAACCATGGCTGAGGATTCTGCGGAGGGGAAGATGAGGAGGAGGAGGAGGGAAAGAGGAGGACGATCCTTGCAGAGAGCACACAGCACTCCGTTAGCCCCAACAGCCAGGAGCTTTTTCTCACCCCAGACGGAATTACCCTCCCAGCCCTCCCAAGCCACTAGCCCAGACAGTGAAGCCATGGAAGTGACCTCTGGTGAGTGTACCTTTGTAAATATAAAACATGGTTTAAAAGCAAGCGTTTTTTTAATGATTGATTGCCATGAGGGCTTGGGATGCATTCGCGGCCAGTAAAGTTACTGGAAAAGTTGTTAACATGTCTGGGGATGGAGCGGAAATCCTCCAGGGACATCTCCATGAAGCGCTCCTGGAGGTACTCCAAAAGCCTTTGCAGAAGGTTTCTGGGCAAGGCAGCCTTGTTCCGTCCACCATGGTAGGACACTTTACCACGCCATGCATGTAGCAAGTAATCGGGTATCATTGCATGACAAAGCATAGCTGCGTATGGTCCCCGGTGATTGCTGGCATTCAAGAAACATCCGTTCTTTATCTCGCTCCTGTTATCCTCAGCAGAGTGATATTGTTCACGTTCATGGTAACCTGGTTGAAATTCAGGAATTTAATTAGGGGACAGGACAGAGATGGCCATTTCCTACTGGGCTGTTGCTTAAAAGAAAATGAATCCTTCCTTGCACACGTAGCCAAGCAGGGGGGAGGGGTGGATAGCGCTGAGCTTTTTTTCGCATTTGGCTAGCAGGGAATCTTCCCAGCTACCAGCCACGCGGTGGGGGGGGGGAAAGGGGGTTGATTAGCAGTGATCTTCCATGATACCAGCCATGCGGGGGGGAGGGGTAAAGCAAATCATCCAGAGAATTGGATGGGGCGAGGGGGGTTGGCACTGCTGCTGCATTGTTAACAGGAAAGAAGCATCAGAGGGCACTGTGTATATGAAGGCTGGAGAAGCCGAAAGACAATGGCTTACCATGGCCGCACATGCAAGCTGAATTCTGATGCTGCCCGACCTGCGTCTGTGAGATCTCTAACACCAGAGCCGCAGGCACTCAATATTAAAAGATGCAAAATGCGACCTTGTAGTGAAATCACATGTGCTATGTAAGGTGAATAGTGTTGTTCACTGTGAAAGAGTATAACCATTGTTCTGTAAAATGTATCTTTTTAAATACTTCTCTCCCTTTTTTAGCCCTCCCTCATGCAGCTGCAAATTTTTCAAGCCTCCTACTCCATCCCGAAGGCTATCTCAGATAAGGCGGAGGAAAAAGAAGACAACGAGATGAAATGTTCTCGAAATCATGGAAGTAACCCGCAATGAAAGAGCTCATCTGAATGAGTGGAAGAAGGACGTGGTAGCAAAGTACAGGAAAGATGCCAGTGAACGTGAGGACAGGAGGGACCAAGTGAGGATAGGAGGGATCTTGTTGTTGGAGAGATGGAGAGATGCTCGAAGATGAGAAGGTGGCGGCAGGAAATCAGAGGTGTAGGCAGGAAGATCGCGTGGCGGGATGCACATGGAGCTGCCTGCTGATCACTTATCCTCCAATGTCTGGTGGAGCTTCAGAGAGCAGCGGTGGTCAGAATTGCCGCTGCAGCCCCTGTTTAACCACCCTCGACCACCTCCCATGTTCCATATCTTCCTCACACCATCGTGTAAGAAACGCATGGCGGGAGGCTTTGTGCACCGCCCACTCCACCCCCGTGACAGTCCAACAAAAGGCTGTTCATTCACACTGGAATGTGTTTTATGCCTTTCCTTCCCTCCTTCCTCCTCCAAACCAACACCCGGGATACCTTGTCAGTTCTCTGTCATCTTGTATAATGACTTTTTAAATGAATATATGATTTTAACAATAGTGATTTATTTCCTTAAGCAAGCTGTAATCGAAGGGGGGGGTGTGGTTGCTTACAGGAAATGGACTTTTATAAGAATTTGCATGATTTTTAAACGATAGCTGATTTATTTCCTTAAGCAAGCTGTAATCGATATGGGGGGGTTGGGGTTGCTTACACAGGAAGGATCAATAAGGGGGGGGAGTTCAGGAAGGTGGAAAAAACACAAGATACCTGACCCCTGCCCGTGATGAAACTGTTTTTAAAGCTTCTCTGATGCGCACTGGCTTCCTGGTGTGCTCTTTAATCGCCTGGTGTCTGGCTGCGTGTAATCAGGGGCCAGGTGATTTGCCTCAGCCTCCCACCCCACCATAAAAGTCTCCCCTTACTCTCACAGAGATTGTGAGCACACAGCAAGCAGCAATAACAAAGGGGAACATTGGTTGGCTGAGGTCTGAGCGAGTGAGTAATGTTATGCCAGGGCGCCTTTAAATGCCAAATGACATTCTCCACCACCTGCACTTGCTCAGCCTGAAGTGAACAGCTTCCTAACACTGTTAGGCGGCCTGTTGTATGCTTCATGAGCCATGGCCATCAAGGGAGCGGTCACCAGGATAACGATAGGCATTTCAAACATCCCCAAACTGTTATTTCTGGTCTTGTAGAACTGATCAATTGAAATTGTTTTTAATTGTCATTTATAGGTACTCTGTTCACGCATTCACTAACACTTGCTAATTGTAACTTCTGTCACCTTGCCATATTTGTAATTCAAACCCATTTTAAAAACACTGCACTCCACTTTGTAAAAGCTTCCTCCACCTTCATTTGCAAACCCTGCTTGTAATTTATTAGTTATTTAGATGTGGAATGAGGCAGTATGGATGATGGGAATCAACCTCCAGCCCCAGCCTGTCCTGATGAGAATAAGTTCAACTACCAATGCTTGAAGACCTAGACACAGCCCTAAACAGTAAAAAGCATCCCCCTCAAAAAGAAAAGGAACAAAAAACAACAGAAGGAAGATCAAAGCCAGGTCAAGCTGAAAGTCCACCTGCAATTGAGGGTGATCAAATCCAAACCCAGAGGCAGCGTGACACAGCAAGGACCTATAGACTTGAATCCAACTAAAACCTGTTAAAAAAGAAGGGTGAGATGAGAGACTTTGGTAACATTCTTGCTGCCAACATGCGAGCCAGCCACCTGCTGATTGATTTAACAACAGCGAATGAAGCAACTCCCATCAACTAACATAGTGGAAAATCCTATAAAGCTGGACTCTGAAGACTGAGGACTTTGAGTCTTATGGTTTCTGCTGCCAGCCTCACAGGAGCAATCAGGTGCACCTGGCCCGGAACTCGGCTCCACCTTGTGTTACAGGGTATGGCCAGTATTCTGTCAGAAAAACAAGCAATTTTAGGCTGGTAACTATAATATCTATAAGAACTTGTATGAATGATTGTGTGAATGACATATGTGTATAGAATAATATATTAAAAAAAAATCTCCTCTCACCCTATGGGTGGTAGTGTCTTCCTCAACCTCGGGTCCTCTAACCAGAGGCCTGGGAGTTTGAGGGTTCTGCCGCAGTACTTTAGGCTGTTCCTAGCACTGCACTCTTCTGGACAGAGAAGCTCTGGAGTTGTCCTGGACGTGGGCCACTCACCCAGCTTAGGAGTCACAGCCCCTGAGTTGCTCCTACACCACTGGGACCTTCACTTTCCACATCCTCTCTCTAGTTCCTCTTTCAGGCCCTGGTACTTTCTCCAGCTTCTCATATCCTTCTTCCTTGATTGTTGCTGTCACTTGGCACTGCTATCGTGTAGCAAGCATCTCCAGATTACAGAGGCTGTAGCGTATACCAGTTCATTTGGTTTGAGTTATGGTGGTAGTAGGGATTGTCTATGAAGGGCTCTATTGGCATCTTCTACATACTATCTGGATATTCTCCTCTGAGCCTTGTAAGGGTCTCGAGGATTGACTGTAGCTAGTTTCTTCTCCATGATCTATGCCTCATATAAGCTGCTGGCTTCTGCAATGGAGGGGGTGGCGTAAGTTT
Source organism: Chelonoidis abingdonii (assembly GCF_003597395.2). Classification (NCBI taxonomy): domain Eukaryota; kingdom Metazoa; phylum Chordata; order Testudines; family Testudinidae; genus Chelonoidis; species Chelonoidis abingdonii. The sequence goes on from NC_133769.1 coordinate 261,193,196, forward strand.
CAGCTTCAGGTGTGGGCTAGCACATCCACTTGTTCTTCAGGTCTCTTCAGTCTGGGATTGAATTGTGGAGTTTGGTCTATCTCAAGCTTGTGAAAGCAGTCCTCTACTATGTTGAAGCGTTGGTAACTAGCTGTTTCCAGTAAGTGTGGATGTAGGTCTTTTGTCCATCCACACAGTCCGTCATCACATTCCCCCTCTCATTGGTCTACTGTGAGTAGGCATTCCATCAATTCCAGGTTCTCTTTGTCTCGTCCATGAATGCGTTTGTTCCAGTAGCCCACTTATCGTCAATTGGTCCTGGTTCCCTCACATCTTGGCGCAAGACCTTGTTAATCCAGGCGACGTCCGACCGGCATGACTCTCCTAGTTCGTGTCACTTCTCATATTGAGGGTAGCAGTGAAAGCGTTAGGAGGGTCTTTTGCCCAAGGACCCCTACTGGAAAGTTGGATATAACCAGGATTTGAACCCGGTTCTTATATCAAGGGCAGTCTCCCGTATCAAAGGCGGCGCTCTTAACCACTAAACACTATCCAGTTGCTATTCTGGATTTACTTATATATATATAACATAGGGATAAGTAGCCCAAACAACATTGTTGCTGTTATCTTTTTATTTTATATGGTATTACAATAGATGTGGACAAATGTTGTCCCTTTAAACAGTTCTGTTTACTAGTTTTTTTGGTATAATACGCTGGGAAGTAATTCCCCTTGCTGCACCTTTAACAGCGAGCGTCATGAACCGCTTCCGGGCATCCCACATGGATGTTGGTGAACGTCCCTTGTGATCCGACCCAATGCTTGCAGCAATCCATGTGAAATGTACCCCTTCGGTTTACGTACTGGGTGCCATGGTGCTCCAGTGCAAGGTAGTATATGGGTTCCATCTATTCCCCCCCCCACAGTTAGAGGGAATCCCATTTGCACGCAAAGCCATCCACTACAACGTGCACGTTTCCCAGAGTCACAACCTTTGTAGCAGCAGGTTAATGATTGCATTTGCGCTACTTGCATCACAGCAACCCCCACAGTAGATTTTCCCAGCTCCAAATTGTTCCCGACTGACCAGTAGCTGTCTGGCGTTGCAAGCTTCCGAAAGGCTATCGCCCCGCTTCTCCACTGTGAGGGCTGCTTCATCTTGGTATTCTGGCGTTCAGGGAGGGGAAAGCAAGTCACAAAGTTTCCATGAAAGTGCCCCTACGCATGCGAAAGTCTGCAAATCATCCCACACCTGCAAAACTTATGTGGTCCACCAGTCGGCTTGTTTCCCGGGCCCAAAATCGGCGTTCAATGGCTAGAAACCTGCCATACCACAGGATGCTCCAAAGCGCAGAGGCCGCAGTTTGAAGATAATCTATGCCATGTCTCCACTCTCGCTCACCACATGCGCGTAGCCACGCCTCCTCCTTTGCATGGCTTTGCAGGTCCCGGTCAGCATAGACTGACGAGAATGTGCCGAGGTGTTACAACATCCTGATTGCGGAATTGATCTGAGCAGGGTCCACGCTTGCTGTGCTATGGCGTTTGCACAGTTCACCCAGGAAAAAAAGTCGCGCGAAACGGTTGTCTCTGCTTTCACGGAGGGAGGGTGACTGTACCCAGAACCACCCGTAAACAATGATTTTTGCCCATCAGGCACTGGGCTCTCACCCAGAATTCCAAGGGGCAGGGAGACGCGGGACTATGGAATAGTACAGGATAGCTACCCACAGTGCAACGCTCCAGAAATCGATGCTAGCTTGGACCTATGGACGGCACACCACTCGAATTAATGTGGTTAGTGTGGCGCGTTGCACTCGACTTTATATAATCTGTTTTACAAAACCGGTTTATGTAAAATCGGAACAATCTTGTAGTGTAGATGTACCCTTATTAACTGGCCAGATTTTGCCAATTGGATAACCTACTTGGAAAGTTGATTAAGTTTATTTCAGAATAAATTAGTGTGCCAGAAAGTCTGTATGGATGCATCTGTATCTCAAATTAACTTTTCAGTTCTCCCACTGCTAGTCCACACTGCATTACTTCACACTAGGACTTCTTACCCCCTGTCTGTTTGCCTGTGTCCTCCACTGCTCTGGGACCAGGTTGACTGAATATCATCTCCCTGTTTAAATGCTGGCATGCCATCAGGAGCACCCCATTTGTGATTACACACAGTTGGAGCATTAGAGCAGCCATGCCTCATATATTCACATGGAGCTGTGGAGAGCTCATGGGTTTCCTTGTGATCTGGGGAGAGGAGACAGTTCAGGCCTGCCTCAACAGCAGCCACTATATGGTGAAGATATATGAGTCTACAGCAAAACAAATGACTGGCAGAGAGGGGTAACTCCTGGGGCATTTTTCAAGGCCACAACAAAAGAAAGGAGTTCCTGCAGAATTATGGAAAAAACAAACAAAACCCACAAGTACAGAAACAACACCTCTGAAAGTGATGCAAGTACCTGCCCATGCTTTGAAAACAAGGATTGGATTTTTTTACCAGAGAGGCCACCACCAAACCTTAGTATATTGTGTAGAACACTGAAGAAACTGAGAAGAACATGATCCCTGATCAGGACTCTCATTAGGAGATTTCCCCTGAAAGCCAGGAGTGCTTCTTCACATGAGGTAGGCCTCAAGGAATAGACAGCTCCCAAAACCCAGGCAGATATCAAGCATGATAGTGGGCCCTATGCTAGTAAGCATTGTGCTATATTCCAATAAAACTTTATAGGTGGTTTTAACAGACTTTTGTTCTGGGTCCCTGGGGGATGCCACCATTTTGGATAGATGGGAGGTAGGAGCCTTTCAAAGCCTGCTCAGCTTCTAGCCCTTCCCTCCTTCCATGTGTTCAAAGTGGCACCCGAATCAGGGAATTTCAGGTGATATTTCCCTGATATTTTCATTTCCCACAGCCATCTGCCACATAAGCACCCACTCCCAGCTCCACTTTCTCATCCCCCTTAACCCGTCCTTTCCCTCCCAGTTGACCACCATGCTGCACCCCATCCACCCAAACTAGTGATGTTTTGGTGGTTTTAAATCCCCCCCACCCCCCAAACATATCAATTCAGGCACGTTTACTGAAATGTCAGTTACAGGAAAAATAATGCAGTGTAAAAAATACTTTGCTTCACAATTTGAGCAATGCCCTGAGCTTTCAGCTATCTTAACATATTATGACGTATATTCCCCAGAGTGAGACATCTAAAGATGCATCAAGATTGTAAAGCACTGGGCTAGCTATAATCAGACTCTCTGCAATGATAACCCCTTACGTGCAGAACAATTATTGCAGAACTCTTAATTATTTTGCAGTGCACTTTCTGCATGTCTCCAGGTGATATACAAAAAATTGCAGACAATATAATGTTCTGTATTGGTGCCAACACTGCAAGGCAAAACAGCCTTCTTGGGGATACCTGTGTAAATATTGTTGCCCTTCCAGTCCTGCAGCACTTCTGGGGGTGGGGGAGAACCATTCTGGTGAATAACATAACCACATATCATTCTGGTCTCTACGCACTGCTTTTTGGAACAAGTCCCTTCACTGCTCTTGGTGACTCATATCAGAATAACATCCTCTAAACCAAGGACTGCCTACAGAGGTGCACATGCAATTACTAACCTGCCCCCTGCAAACTCCCATCCCCCACCCACTCAGCCCCACAGATCACATGAACTCTGCTGCCCACTACTTGGCTGGTGTGACCTCCATGCTGAACCGGCAGTAGTTTGAAAATGGTGCTGGCTTGCAAAAGCCAGATGAATCATGGGATAGGAATCTTTTTGACTCCAAGTCCCAGAATTCCAGTGGCTTCCAGTAACTATCTCATAATGCAGAATGAGAAAAATCCCAGAATGCTTAGCGCTCCACAGCAAGGCAAAGCACTTTGAGATACCTGCCTTGAATGCTGAACTCTAATTTTGAAAGAAGTTAGTGCCACATGTACACACTGATTCAGAGGGAAGTAGGTAAAAGCCAGTCATGAGGACACAATTATTTCAGAATATTCTGCAACAGTTCACGCACACACCACCTAACTGCAACTCTTACCTTCCCCAATGTAGACAAGCCGTAAGCATTATAAAGTAAATTTCTAGCCCTCTTACTTGCAAATAAAATCCCCAAAACATGACTAGACTGTAACGAATGCCTGAGTCAGTCAACAGCCTGAAACAACAGCATTAAGAGGTATGAACTGACCCATGTATCTCAAGAGGATGTTAATTCCCAGAACCCCTCCTCAACAGAGGAGTCTGTGTGTGAAAGGAGAAGAATGAAGTGGCCCCAGCCCACCTATCCAAGCAGGTAAACCTTGACTGCTGTGTAAAGTGCTGAAGCTCTTCTACACCTCAATGCATCAAGGCCCTTATGCATGTGATTAATTTTAAGCATGTGAATAGTACCATTGACTTCAATAGGATTACTCATCTACTTAATGTTAAGCATGGGTTTAAGTGCTTTGCTGGATAGGGATTTTAAACACTCCCAGGTAGTAGAAAGTTAGGACAACAATTTTCTAAGTAGAATAATGTGGAACATAAACTAAAAATTAGAATAATTCCCATTTGCTTTTATGCAACACTTCTTTTTTTTTTTTCTTCTTCAGAAACTCTGCTATTGGCTGAGAGGGTTGTATGATCCTGTGAGCCAAAATGGAGAAATTGCAGCTAGAGTAAATAATAATTGGAGATATACCTATCTCCTAGAAGTGGAAAGGACTGTGAAAGGTCATTGAGTCCAGCCCCCTTCCTTCACTAGAAGGACCAAGTATTGATATTTGCCCCAGATCCTTAAGTGGCCCCCTCAAGGATTGAATTTACAACCCTGGATTTAACAGGCCAATGCTCAAAACCACTGAGCTATTCCTCCCCATATATATATATATATATATGATAAAATTTAAATCCTAGGCCCATGCTTTCTGGACACCTATATGTGCCTATATATGATAGATCTCTTCGGGCTTGTCTACACAGTGGGACAAAGTGCATGAGAGGAATGAGATTTGTAAAGCACTCTAATGAGCTTCACTCTAATTGTCCTATGTAGACTCTGCTGGCATGAACGAAAAGGTATCTTTAGTGAGCGCCAGGAAGGTCTATGCAGAGCAATTACAGCGTAGCACGTTAGAGCACTTTGCAAATCTCACCCTCTAATGCACTTTACCGCACCATGTAGACAAGCCCTAACAGCCATTTGGAAATCCAAAGGTACAGTTTAGTAAACTAAGACACATTCTGCACCAAATGTACCCAGTGGAGTTTACATGCCCGTTTGAAATCAACTAAAAAAAAAAAGTGTGTACACAACATCTATTGTTGTGCGGTGGTGCTGGTAGGAGCAAGAAGCATGGAGATGCACAAGTGGATACAACAGAAGTAGGTATTTATTAGCAATGACTAGAGCTGGTTGAAATTTTCCAACAGAATGTTTTTCCATCAGAAAATGTTGCTTCAACATGAAAAAGAATGAAATTATTTCCTGTGAAATGTTTTATTTCATAGGAAAGTATCAACTTTGCCAAAATATTTGATGAGATATTATTGAAACATTTCATTTTGATAAGGTTAGAGTGCTTTGTTTGAACTTCAGCATTTTGACTTTCATATACAATAGCCTTACATACTATAAAAATATCATAGTATAAAATAAAAGGTGAAATGAAATAAAATAAAAACAAAGTGCTTTAATCTTACTGAAACAAAAAACATTTCAATGAAGTTATTTTGATATTTCTGAAATTAAATTTCCAAAAAAAAATATTGGTTTGCAGGAATTTTACTTTTTTAATTCCAGTTCTGGATGAAAGAAAATTTTAAGATGATGGAATTTCCCATGGGACATAAATTATAAATTTTGACCAGCTTTAGTAATGACCTGGAAGTGGCATATAGTCAACACTACTTTTGGATATAGTTAGACCTCCAATATTAGCTCTAAGTGCTGTCCCTCGGAGGCTAAATCACAATTAATAGTTTCCTGACCAGACATATCATTTTCTTTTGCATCATCAGGTCCAACATATGACTTTATAATGACAGCTTTGCAGCTCTCACTAAAGCTCCAGGTAAAGACCATATGAGTCCCCGAACTGTGAAAATGAAGCTTGTTATTCCTGTTTTAGCAATAGTACTCTGCTGAGCTGGATCAGATTCAGCCTAGAGTGGGACTAAACACTTTGCTGGGAGATTCTACTCTGTAAAAAGCCAATGAACTAACTTTGCTTGCATCTGGCACTAATTACACATTCCTTCAGATTCATTGTATTTTGCTGTTGTATACCTGTGGTTTCTCTGAGACTCCTGATTTTAGGTGCTCTCTTCTAGGATCCCTTTGGTTGTTCAGGCAGCATCTTGAAAGTCCAAGTTTGTCAGAAATTGCCACACAGGCTCTGCACTCTGGCTGGGATCTCCTGACTCCCTGTCCCCTGGCAGAATCGCTCATCAGTAGAGTCTGCTCAGATGGTCAGAAGCTCAGCCAACAGTGGGAGCAAGAAGCAGCAGCCTAATTGCAGGAGGGAGGCAGGAAACCCTCCACAGTAAGGTAGGAAGGATCTATAATTTTGTCCCCCACTTCCCAGCACAGACCTCAAAGGGAGGAGGGAGAAAGAGAGACCGCATTTGTCTCCTGAGCTGAGGGGGAATGGTACTGCTACACCAGAGGGGAGATAGGGAAACTTCAAAAGGGGCAAGAAAGAGATATCAAGACTGGGGGAAACTGAAGGAAACCCTCAGGGGCAGCCAGAGGGAGGGAAGGTGAAACTCAAAGGGGAAAACGGGAGTTAGAGAGATAGGATGGAATGGAGAAAACTCAAGGAGGAGAGGGCAAGAAGATATACTTGACAGCAATTGGGGAGGTGGATTGATGGAGATGAGGAAGTTGGCTATTCAAATGAGGTAATGCATGCTCAGATATGTATATTAAGCCATTTGCTTATTTGCATAAACTTTCTGGACTTCCAGATGTGCTGTTGAATCCACTAAGAATTTCTCCTATAAACATCTCCTCACTAGACTATGATGGTAGAGTAAGTGGTATAGGGGATAATAATGCAGACCTATCTCATGGGTAGGTAGATGAAAGTATCCTAAAAATCATGGGATGGACTTATTAATTAAACTATTATTAGATAGACTGGATCAGAAAAGCTTGCTTACATCACAGACTTACATCTTCAAAAATTTCACTTGATGATCAACCTAGAACAGGGGTAGGCAACCTATGGCACGCATGTCAAAGGCAGCACGCGAGCTGATTTTCAGTGGCACTCACACTGCCCGGGTCCTGGCCACTGGTCTGGGGGGCTCTGCATTTAATTTAATTTTAAATGCAGCTTCTTAAACATTTTAAAAACCTTATTTATTTTGCATACAACAACACTTTAGTTATATATTATAAACATAGAAAGAGACCATCTAAAAACATTACAATGTATGATTGGCACGTGAAACCTTAAATTAGAGTGAATAAATGAAGACTCGGCACAGCACTTCTGAAACGTTGCTGACCCCAGCCTAGAACATGGGAGCAATGTTTATACTTTAAGTGCCGTCCAGCACAACTGTTTACTCAACCAGGATTCCTTGACAGCCAAAAAAGTCCAGGAGAAAACAGTCACTTAAGGTTTGTCTACATGGGGAAGATTTATCAGTTATATAAATATAAATAAATTGATATAGTTATACTGTCATAACTCCCTGTTTGGACACTTTTAATCCCAGAGTAAAAGTGGCTTTTTTCATTTTAACTTAAACCTCTTCCAAAGCAACATAATCTAAACCAAAAAAATAAAAAAAAATAAAAGTGATTTTATACCAAAATGAGACTGTCCCTACATACTGATAGAACTATAAAAGTTTAAATTCACACCTTAGCTATACAAGTATGACTTTCCCATAAAGAGAAGTCCTTAAGCTAATGTATCACTTTGTTATAATCCTATCAAAAACAGGTCAACTTTCACCAGCCATATGTATGATACAATGAAAATGACATGGAAGATCCCATACCAACCCTCTTAGGAGAGTCTTAGAGATCCTGCTGTCACCCATAAGAAATATTTGGGTAAATTTACAAAGGTACAGAAGAAGCACCTACTGCATTTTCAGGCAAGCACACATATCTCTCTACAATTAAACACAGTGTGGACACAAAAGCTTTCATCTCACTAAAACAAACACCATACAGAGTGTGTAACTCATATTCTAACGTAAGCAAAAGTAAATGCTACTGAACATAGATGGAAACCTGATCTGGCTGGTTTTAATGTTACCATAAAAATATCATTCAGGAAAGAGTAAACACTGGTGACGATGCCTTATCAAGCATGCCTTTGCACTGGGAGAAATTCGTGAAAGACTACACAAAACAGATATCATGGGATGTAATAAGTACAGTTATGACAAGAGTAGGAAAAGACATGGACAGTGGTGATTCCACCAGACTCAGTTGTAGAAGAAGAGGATATGTTAGAAAACACTGGACTCATTCTAAACCAATTAGCATGGATCTGGAGGAGAGCACAACAGGATGACCTATTAATAAGCAGTTCTTAAATATAAAAAATTGATGCATAAGCCAAACAAAAAGCCTAAGATTCCAGTTTTTGAGGTGGACAGTTGTCACTTAGTGTCTTTTTAATGTAGATTCTCATGCCAATTTGATCAATGTTAATTATATGAAATCAATACCATACGTGTGTGAATGTTTAAAGATTTTTTTACTCCCCCAAATCTTCTTTAATTTACGGAGTTTGTCATTATTAATACAATACGTAAAAATTATTTGTTGAGGTTGGGGTATATTTTTTTCTGTTTTGTGTTCTATAATGCATGCAACTTTTAAATGACAAATTAAAAAAAAACAATTCACAGAATGAAACTGAGGAGTGCCCCTAAGACAATGTATTAACAGGCAAAGTTCTTGGATATAAGAAATTGGAGCAGAAGCCAAGTGACAACTAAATAAAAGACTATGGCTTAAAATCCAGGTCTTGCCCAGAAGTGGAACAAACTCCAGGGTGAGAGTCATGACATTCTTCAGAGCAACACTAGGTCAAACTTCCAATTAGTGCTACTGGATAAATATAATAAATAAAATTGAAGACAACTTCATGAAGAAATAAGTCTTTTAAGAATAGTATCATAGAATCATAGGGTTAGAAGAGACCACAAGGGTCATCTAGTCTGACACTCCTCCACCCCTACCAAGATTCAGGATTTGTTGTGTCTAAACTATCCAAGACAGATGACAATCCAGCCTCCTTTTGAAAACCTGCAGTGAAGGATTTTCCATGACCTTCCTAACCCATCTGTTCCATTGTGCTACTGTTCTTATAGTTAGGAAGTTTTTCCTGAGATTTACTCAAAATCTGCTATGCGTAGTTTGAACCCATAGCCTCTTGTCCTGCCCTCTGTGGCAAGAGGGGACAGCTTTTCTCCATCTTTTTTATGGCAGCCTTTCAAATATTTGAAGACTGCTATCATGTCCCCCCTTAATGTTCTTTTTTGCAAACTAAACATACCCAGTTCCTTCAGCCTTTGCTCATATGTCTTGCTTTCCATCCCTTTGATCATCTTTCTCGCTTGCCTCTGAATCCTCTCCATTATCTCTACATCCGTTGTATATATTGGTGACCAAAATTGGACACAGTACTCCAGCTGAGGCCTAACCAGCACAAAGTAGAGCAGTAGTATCACCTCCTGCAACTTGTATGCTATGCCTCTGTTAATGCAACCTAAAATTGCATTTGCTTTTCTTTGCAACAGCATCGCATTACTGATTCAGGTTGAGGTTGATCCATCACAGCTCCCAGATCCTTCTCAGCAGTGTTGCTGCCAAGCCAGTTGTCCTCCGTTCTCTATTTGTGCATTTGTTTCTATTCCGTAAGTGTAGCACCTTACGTTTTACAACAGAGGGAAGGGCTAATCTAATATGAGATTGATACTACAGAGCTAAAGATATAGATTATTATATAACAAGAGTCTGTCTTTCCAGTGTACGTCAGATGTTTTGAGAACCCTTAGCTTCAATTCATTCAAACTGGGCATCCAGAAATGGAGTCATGCAGAATAGGGTACATTTTGAAAAAAATAAGCCTTAATGACTTTGACCTGATATTTGGGTTCCTGGGCAGTTGAACCTGATACAGGGTACAGAATTTGAAAACAATGGTTCTGATTCTCTACAGTTTTATGCAAATGTAACTCCTCTACACCAATATAACACTGTCATCAGGAGCCAAAAATTCTTACCGTGTTATAGGTGAAACCACATTATATTGAACTTGCTTTGATCTGCTGGAGTGCGCAGCCCTGCCCATCCCCGGAGAGCTGCTTTTCTGCGTTATAGCCAAATTCATGTTATATCGGGCCGCAATATATAGGGGCAGAGGTGTAGTGGAAAATAATTACATGTGGGTTTGAAGTAATCATATCTGTTGTGACCAGTATTTTATCTATCAGAGGGTAGCTGTGTTAGTTTGGATCTGTAAAAGCAGCAAAGAGTTCTGTGGCACCTTATAGACTAACAGATGTATTGGAGCATGAGCTTTCGTGGATGAATACCCATTTGCATCCAACGAAGTGGGCATTCATCCACGAAAGCTCATGCTCCAATAGGTCTGTTAGCATTTTATGGTATGTTGACATGCATATGAATCACAAACTTTCTCAAATATCATATACTGGAATAAAGCTCCTAAAGGAACAAAATGTATCTAGCATTTGCCAGCTGTGAAGTATCTACATTGCTTTCTTGTCTTTCCTTTACCTTCCCAGACATAGCTGAATGTCAGACGTGATATGTATTACAAGTTCTTTCTGCTGTATAAATATTACCATTTCTGTAAAAGTGGGACAGGACTCTACAGATTATATTAGATTATTCCAGACTCCATCTTGTGATTTAACTAAATCTGAAACTCTATGAAGAACCACCTATAGCAGATACTCTGTATTTATTCTGAAGGGTAAGTAAGAACATAAGAATGGCCGTACCCAGTCAGACCAAAGGTCCATCTAGCCCAGTATCTATCTACCGACAGTGGCCAATGCCAAGTGCCCCAGAAGGAGTGAACCTAACAGGCAATGATCAAGTGATCTCTCTCCTGTCATCCACCTCCATCCTCTGACAAACAGAGGCTAGGGACACCATTGATTACCCATCCTGGCTAATAGCCATTTATGGACTTAACCACCATGAATTTATCCAGTCCTCTTTTAAATGCTGTTATAGTCCTAGCCTTCACAACCTCCTCAGGTAAGGAGTTCCACAAGTTGACTATGCACTGCGTGAAGGAGAACTTCCTTTTCTTTGTTTTAAACCTGTTGCCTATTAATTTCATTTGGTGACCCCTAGTTCTTGTATTATGGGAATAAGTAAATAACGTTTCCTTATTCACTTTCTCCATATCACTCATGATTTTATATACTTCTATCATATCCCCCCCTTAGTCTCCTCTTTTCCAAGCTGAAGAATCCTAGCCTCTTTAATCTTTCCTCATATGGGACCCTCCCCAAACCCCTAATCATTTTAGTTGCCCTTTTCTGAACCATTTCTAATGCCAGTATATCTTTTTTGAGGTGAGGAGACCACATCTGTATGCAGTATTCGAGATGTGGGCGTACCATGGATTTATATAAGGGCAATAATATATTCTCAGTCTTATTCTCTATCCCCTTTTTAATGATTCCTAACATCCTGTTTGTTTTTTTGACCACCTCTGCACAGTGCATGGACATCTTCAGAGAACTGTCCATGATGACTCCAAGGGTAAAAATCCATGTGCATTTTATATAATAACCTGGTACATGGATTGTGCCAGCTCTTTTTTTGACCCAAAGTTTAGAGTTTGGCTAAAGAACCAGAGGCCTAGCAAATAGTGATTAGCTAAGAAAAAGCAAAATAAAGGAAGATAACCTTGCTTGCTAAAATAAGCCTAGTCAGCAAATTGCTAGGTGTTGGAGCTCAGAACTAAATAATTGTGTCTTATTTAGAATTGCAGATTGAACAAAGAATCCGTATTCCTATTGTATTAGTTTTTTTTTGTAGGGAGACATTCTTCCCACAAATTCAACCTTGAGTTTATAAGATGTCTCATTGCAGTATAAGATATGGCATCCTCCCACCTCCCCTTCCCAGGGACCAATGCCTACCTTAAGAAACAGAGGAGACAATCTTTATCTTAATCTTTGCCATATACTTTCACTGTTTCTTTGTTTTAACCCCTAGGAATGTATCTGCTGGACAATCAGAGGAACTACTCCATTCCCATGGACCCCAAATCAGAATTCAATATATATATTTTATACCAATAACATTTTATCAAAATAGTAATTAAATGTTAACTTGCTAACTTGAGACCATGGGCAGAGACATTATGTAACCTGTCAACCATTGGCTAATGTGCTATCTTGTCTTGCTGCAAAACCGATCCCAGGCTGTGGAACTGCCTACCCTGTCACTTTCCCCCACCCATGGAAAATCCATATATTCTATTGTAATCAATTGATTGGCAGTGTCTCTGAGCCTAATAAGCAAGGTGACACTCCATCAGTGCTGTGTGTAATACACTCCTATGCTTAACCTCTACACGATGTGGATTTATGTCCTTCATATTCCCCTGAATCAGAGTGATATTAATGAAAATGACTTAATCATCAGAGCTGTATTTGTACTGTATTAAAGTAACCTAGAATTTCAGCCAAATATTCTAGAGCCTCGTTTGGGAAAAAAAAAGAAGCTGGCATATGCAGTGGAACAGTCAATGTGTATTTCAGCATCACTACTGGAGATAATGGTTAAAAGTAGTCCTGCAAGAAAGCAAGAGGAAGAAGAGAAGAGATGCTTTTGAATAGGTTCTATAGCTATATCTCTTTTTTTTTAATTAAATTGTCTCTTGTTATTCATTTTCCTTTCACCCAGTCTTCTTTCTCAAAGACATACTTATAGTAAGGGAAATGTCATCAGGAGTCCTGATTAATAAATATTTGATGCAGCATTACACTTTACCTGTAATACAATGCTGAACACCAGCCGTGAGACATCCAAGATCTCTCGGTTTCATTTTATTATTACTTAAGTTTCTAGGAGAAAAAAAAACTACTGGATTTCTGTTTCAACAGGTAACACAACTTACTTTAAAAAAAACAACATCCCTCCACAAGACAAATATTCTTCTTATCTCAAATTAGGATATTGTATAAGGATGTTTAAGAACACTTGAAAGACTATAAAGGTAATTCCTCGTAACTATGAAAATGATTCATCAGACAGTTACTGTAATTCTACAGATTTCGATTCTGAGCTCCATTCTGCAGCATAGAGCTCCACCTGTTGAACAGGTTTTGGGATAATAATTGTTCATATATATATATAGCGACTGGATAGCGTAGTGGTTAAGAGCACCGCCCTTGGATACGGGAGACCGCCCTTTGATACGAGAGACCGGGGTTCAAATCCTGGTTGGTACCCAACTTTCCAGTAGGGGTCCTTGGGCAAAAGACCCCCTAATGCTTCAGCTGCCTACCTCAAAAATATGAGAGTGACACGAACTAGGAGAGTCATGCCGGCTCGGACGTCGCCCGGATTAACAAGGTCCGCGCCAGATGTTGAGGAACCAGGACAATCTGACGATAAGTGGGCTACTGGAACAAACCATTCATGGACGAGACAAGAGAACCTGGAATTGATGGAATGCTACTACAACAGTAGACCTAACTAGTGCTTCACCACCCCCTAGTGAAAACACTTTTCCTAATATCCAACCTAAACCTCCCCACGCAACTTAGAACCATTACTCCTTGTTCTGTCAGCTGCTACCGACTGAGAACAGTCTAGATCCATCCTTTTGGAACCTCCTTCAGGTAGTTGAGAGCAGCTATCAAATCCCCCCTCATTCTTCTCTTCTGCGGACTAAACCCCCGTTCCCTCAGCCTTCATAGCTCTCATCTCCTCCAAGCCCGTATAATTTTGTTGCCTCTGTGGACTCTTTCCAATTTTCCACATCCTTCTTGTATGTGGGGACCACTATGTTTATTATTTCCTGATTGTGTTCAAAGATACGTCCTCACCTTCACAAAGCTAACTTACTGTAAAACCTGTGCAGAAGAAGTAAACTCAATCCATGTGCTTTCTTTGATGTGGCAATCTTCTGGGGACTTCATAATAGAAATCTTTCCCCAGTTATACTGTTCTGAGAGGACTAATTTCCTTTGAAATGTTGTCGAAATGTGATATATAATTGTTATGTTGACTGAATATAATTACTTTAACTTTCACTAAATTACTGTACATTGTCTCTCGTTCTCTATTCTCTTTCCTCTTACTTTTTGAAATTATCAGAAATGATGTACAAAATGATTGTATATTGTGCAAGAGATCTTGGAGCACAGGTTTTTTTTTTAATAAAAAGTTGAGAGAGAAGAGGGGACTATATAATATATATATATATATAAAAAAAAAAAAATTCCCCTCTCCTCCTATGGTGGTATGTGTCTTCCTCAACCTCGGGTCCTCTACCAGAGGCCGGGAGTTTGAGGGTTCTGCCGCAGTATCTTAGCTGTTCCTAGCACTGCACTCTCTGACAGAGAGCCTGATGTTGTTCCTGGGACTGTTGAGCCACTCCACCAGCTTAGGAGTCACAGCCCAGGGGCTCCTACCACCAGGGACCACTTTGGCCTCAACTTTCCACATCCTTTCTAGTTCCTCTTTCAGGCCCTGGTACTTCTCCAGCTCGTCATACTCTTCCTGATGTTGGCTGTCACATGGCACCTGCTATATCTATCGGCGGCCCACCTGCTTGTTCTATCTCTACCTTGTCTATTACAACTTAGATGATACACATGCCTGACACTTGGCCTTGTCACCTAGCATTCTCTCACTCTAGATCTGGCAAGACCCGCGAGCCACGAACTCGTACGGTCCTGCGAGTCTCCAACAACTCTTCTAGCGCTAAATTAACTACACCATCTGAATACATTGGGGGATCTAGCCCAATAACGCTGTAGCAGATCGTTCTCCGCTTTCCACTCGTTACAACTAACTGCAGCCAACACTTGGCAGTAGGTGTGGTCCTCCTTCAGTCAGGTGTGGCTAGTTCGTCTCCTAGTGCTTCACCACCCCCTAGTGAAAACACTTTTCCTAATATCCAACCTAAACCTCCCCACGCAACTTGGAACCATTACTCCTTGTTCTGTCAGCTGCTACCAACTGAGAACAGTCTAGATCCATCCTTTTGGAACCTCCTTCAGGTAGTTGAGAGCAGCTATCAAATCCCCCCTCATTCTTCTCTTCTGCGGACTAAACCCCCGTTCCCTCAGCCTTCATAGCTCTCATCATCCTCCAAGCCCGTATAATTTTGTTGCCTCTGTGGACTCTTTCCAATTTTCCACATCCTTCTTGTATGTGGGGACCACTATGTTTATTATTTCCTGATTGTGTTCAAAGATACGTCCTCACCTTCAACAAAGCTAACTTACTGTAAAACCTGTGCAGAAGAAGTAAACTCAATCCATGTGCTTTCTTTGATGTGGCAATCTTCTGGGGACTTCATAATAGAAATCTTTCCCCAGTTATACTGTTCTGAGAGGACTAATTTCCTTTTGAAATGTTGTCGAAATGTGATATATAATTGTTATGTTGACTGAATATAATTACTTTAACTTTCACTAAATTACTGTACATTGTCTCTCGTTCTCTATTCTCTTTCCTCTTACTTTTTGAAATTATCAGAAATGATGTACAAAATGATTGTATATTGTGCAAGAGATCTTGGAGCACAGGTTTTTTTTTTAATAAAAAGTTGAGAGAGAAGAGGGGACTATATAATATATATATATATATAAAAAAAAAAAAATTCCCCTCTCCTCCTATGGTGGTATGTGTCTTCCTCAACCTCGGGTCCTCTACCAGAGGCCGGGAGTTTGAGGGTTCTGCCGCAGTATCTTAGCTGTTCCTAGCACTGCACTCTCTGACAGAGAGCCTGATGTTGTTCCTGGGACTGTTGAGCCACTCCACCAGCTTAGGAGTCACAGCCCAGGGGCTCCTACCACCAGGGACCACTTTGGCCTCAACTTTCCACATCCTTTCTAGTTCCTCTTTCAGGCCCTGGTACTTCTCCAGCTCTTCATATTCTTCCTGATGTTGGCTGTTGCACTTGCACCTGCTATATCTATCGGCGGCCCACCTGCTTGTTCTATCTCTACCTTGTCTATTACAACTTAGATGATACACATGCCTGACACTTGGCCTTGTCACCTAGCATTCTCTCACTCTAGATCTGGCAAGACCCGCGAGCCACGAACTCGTACGGTCCTGCGAGTCTCCAACAACTCTTCTAGCGCTAAATTAACTACACCATCTGAATACATTGGGGGATCTAGCCCAATAACGCTGTAGCAGATCGTTCTCCGCTTTCCACTCGTTACAACTAACTGCAGCCAACACTTGGCAGTAGGTGTGGTCCTCCTTCAGTCAGGTGTGGCTAGTTCGTCTC
>NC_133769.1:261210975-261264971 GCF_003597395.2 Chelonoidis abingdonii
CTAGAATGAGTTACCTAGGGAGGTGGTGGAATCTCCTTCCTTAGAGGTTTTTAAGGTCAGGCTTGACAAAGCCCTGGCTGGGAAGATTTAGTTGGGAATCTAGTTGGGACCTTCCAACCCTGATATTCTATGATTCTAACATAAGGTTGGCTTTAAGACGCTTCTATTCATACCAAGAAAAGATGTTTCTTTTACCACACTTTGAAAAAAAAATAGTTACGTTATTGATGTTTTTAATCTTTGCAATTTTTTTAAAAAGCTCTTAAAGAATCAACCTGTCCACTATTAAAGAGATGGTTTCAAAACTAAAAATATTCTCAGAATCACCTCATTCTCACTTAGACTAAGAGTTAAAAAAACACTGTCTAGGCCAAATATGCTCAATTATACTTATGTAAATCAAGAGGAGAGCCAAATCAGGTGCTTTGAGTGCATTACCAAAAATAAGGGATAATCAAGAATATTTCTGCAGATGACTCTCAATAACATAACTCTCAGTAACTGATATATGTCATCATTATGTTGTGACATCCACTCTCCTAAGTAACCTGTGTGTGTTTAGGCTATATTCTCCTCTTTTAGGATAATCCTCCTGCTATTGTGCTTCCATTGACTTCAACTGGAAAAACTTCCATTGACTTCAATAGCAGGAGGATTGTCCTCTTGCAGTTAAAGGAAACATTTTGGGGCTAGGCATTCATTTTGCACAATGTGTAGCTAAATCATCTGACACATTATAGTAGATAATCTAAAAGACATTTTTTTAAAAAATATGTTTTAATTATTACCTTATAACATCTTATTTTTACGGTACTCTTCTACCAACAAGAACAGAGCTGACCACTAATAATAAAGTGGGAAAACATTAGGTGGTAGAACATTTCATCTCTGGCATTTACTGTTATATAGAATATTTTATAAATCTCAGGATTCATAAACTATCAGAGACAAATATTAGCAAGTAGGGCTAAAGGAGGGAGTTTGGGGTATTTTGCCTCAAATATGCTGTATTATATATGGACTTTCTGCTCAAAACCAGCAGGAGAAAGAGAGCTCCACCTTAGAACAAGCAATGACCTGGTAATTAGAGCACTTCCTGAGATGTGGGAGACCCCAGTTCAAGTCTCTGCTCTGCCTGAGTTAGACCAGTATCTTGAACTTGGGTCTCCCACATCCCTGGTAAATACCCTAATTGCTAGGCTTTTGGGGGCAAGAGCAAAGACTCTCTTTCTATCTGGTTTTGAGCAGAAATTCCACAAATGCCTGTATAATAGGGTCAAGTATCAGAGGGATAGCCGTGTTAGTCTGGATCTGTAAAAGCAGCAAAGAGTCCTGTGGTACCTTATAAACTAACAGACGTATTGGAGCATGAGCACGTCTGTTAGTCTATAAGGTGCCACAGGACTCTTTGCTGCTTGTACGATAGGGCTGGCTGCAAACAAGAATTCCATTCAGTGAAAAATGTTGCTGTTTTGTAGTTTAGTATATTATGTTATAGTCTTGACAAGGTATCTAATGTAGTGATCTAATAATGCATAAGAAATAGTTCAAGAGTTAAATCACTCCCCTTAATTCTGTTATTCTGAGAATTATGGACATGAGAGATCTGCAATGGTACTGCAGGGAAAATAACATTGCGGCCACCACTGACATAATCAAAAGTCACCCAAAACAAATAAACTATGCTTTGTGCATTTTCCTCTTCAGATAAAGGTTATGCCTTTTCCTACCAATATTTAGAGATATCTAACTACTTGCTAAATCAGTACAATCAAGGAAGCTGATATTACAAACCCTCACTCACAATGAAATTCATGTGTGTGCAGAGGATAAGCACAAGTTCTGTACACCACTTAAGTCCCACAAAAGTCCTCAAAATAGAGCTCATATGAGTCATAAATGGCATACTAGCTTTGTGCTAGCTCTCTGCACTGGAGTAAATTTCACCCTCACTGGCATGGTAGTTTGTTCAATTAATCTCACCTCTTTCTGTTTTCAAATCCTCTGCAAACACAATGCATTTTTTTAAAAAAAAAATTAATTTGAAATTATTGATCAAATAATTCCTACACATGATTTTTGGTCTGTAGATCTTTCTCTAGTAGTTAACTGTAAGTATATGATATTCAAAATCTGAATAGTTTTAATAGGTGTTTTGGGAGTGACTTACGCAGGGCCAGTGCAAGGCTACTTTGTGCCCTAGTCGAAACTTCCACCTTGTGCTCCCCACCCTCTCCCCTCCCCCCAGAGCATCGGTTATAAACTTTCAAAAATGAATACTGCATAATATGACATTGTTCATTAGAATTAATACACGTTCAGCTTGAAAATTTATTAATTTCATTATTTAGTCAAAATATTTAATGAAAATAAATGAATAACCTGACAGGGCGTGGGGCTGGCTGGCTTCGGGCAGGGGGATGCAGCAGAGGTTGGCTGGAGACAAGGGAGTGCGGGGCTGGCTGGAGGCAGGAGAGGGGGTGTGGCAGGGGTTGGCTGGAGACGGGATGTGGGGCTGGCTGCGGACAGGAGGTGCAGGGCTGGAGGCAGGCAGGGGGTGCAGGGCTGGCTGCGGGCAGGGCAGGGGTTGTAGCAGAGGTTGGCTGGAGACAGGGGGTATGGGGCTGGAGGCAGGACAGGGAGTGCGGGGCTGGCTGCGGGCAGAGCAGGGGGTGCAGCAAGGGCTGGCTGGAGCCAGGGCAGGGGTTGTGGGGCTGGCTGGATGCAGGGGCAGCTCTAGGTATTTTGCCACCCCAAGCATGGCAGGTAGGCTGCCTTCGGTGGCTTGCCTGCGGGAGGTCCCCGGTCCCGCGGATTCAGAGGAATGCCTGCGGGAGGTCTGCCGAAGCTGCAGGACCAGCAGACCCTCCGCAGGCATGCCGCCAAAGGCAACCTGCCTGTCACCCTCGCGGCGACCGGCAGAGCACCCCCCGTGGCTTGCCGCCCCAGACACGCGCTTGGCATGCTGGTGCCTGGAGCCTACCCTGGCTGGAGGAAGGGCAGGGGATGCTGCATAGCTCAGGGGAGTGGGGGCAGGGCTGAGCTGGGGCAGGGGCCCTGGGGAAGAGCCAGAGCAGCAGGGAGCAGAGCAGCGCCCCTGGCGGCCAGAGAAGGAATGACATCACTTCCCGGCCAGAGGTGATCAAAGCCGCAGCGCCGGGTGAGCATCCCAGACATTTTGGGCATCACTTTTTGGTGCCCTCAAATCTTGGCACCCTAGGTGGCCGCCTAGTTTGCCTAATGGTTGCACCAGCCCTGGACTTACTCCAGGGCTAGTTCTGTACTAATTTATGTGGGCTGCCTAGCCACAACAGAGGGAGACATATTGGTCTGTGAGAAGCTTCCTTTCCCACAAGTTGTTCTATAACACCCTGCTGTGGAATTGCTTCCATTTAAGCCTGTCACAGCAGGTCGACTCTTTACTTGAGACAGTGAGAATGACAAAACCATAGATACTTTCTTCTGGACTGAGCTTTAGTAATTCAGGGCATGAAATGCTGATATTTGACAAACTGAAAAAAAAATGTTACTCCAACTGAACTCATGTTTTGCACAGCTATTTTTTTGCAGCTGATGGACAGAAGTTTTAGTCTAGTAGTAGGACTGGTTGAATATTTCCAGCAAAAGAATTTTGATGGAAAATTGAGTTTTCAACTAATTTTTTGTGTGTGTGCAAAAACATGTTCATTTTCCAGGGAAAATGTTGACTTTTCAACTAAAAAACTAACATCTGAACATAAAGTAAAATCATTAGGAAATGATGTCATGGTGACTCGTGGAAGTTACAGTTTGGGTGCCTTATACACTCATTCTCCCCCATGGGCTGTGTTCCCCAGCCATACTACATCACTCATGATGCATCATGGCCAGGTATTTGACACGTGCACTGTAGTGATTCAGTAACTGGGGAGAATGTGTTGTATCTTGGAGAAGTAGCTAGGCGTGAATGGCACCATGTGGCACTCAAACTACTACTCCCATGATACCTCATGGTAGCATTTCCACATAGAAATTTTTGATTTTCAGCCAAAAGTTTTCTGGTTTTGATTTTTTTTTAAAGGTCTAACTTTTCAACAGGAAAAAGAAATATTTCCCAACCAGCTCTAGTTAACACACAACTGTTTTTTCCCCAGGCAAACAATATTTCTATGCCAAAATAGATGAAATCTGATGTATAATTTCACAACATAAACAATGTGCACTGAGGTACAGCCTGTAATATTTAGATTCATGTATTGCTTTAGCTTAAGTGATGATTTGACATAGGAAAAGTGAAACTATCAGAATATATATAGCTACGGAAGTTGAATGTGTTCTCTTGATGTTCAGCATATAAGAGACATTTGCCTGACTATATTATAACAGTACAATATTTATGGCATAAACACAGTTACAACTTCGTCAACCTTCTTATCTACCCTCAACACAAGTGGCTGTAATGATACACATCAGCCCAAATGTTCACTAGTCTATATACCTGACCAGATAAAGTAGTGATGTGAAATATCTGAAAATCAGAGATTTGTATCCACACAAACCTATACTCCCATGTACCTCATGTAACATGCACTTTTTAACAATTTGATCATTTCAACCCAGACCACTGATCATGCGAAGGCAGAAACCAGTAACTCTTTTTGGCACTTCCAGCAAATTGACACAAAAATTTAGTAAATTCAGTTAGAAATGACGAGAAGTAACCATGCTTTCATGCAAGACACTGTCCCCAAATTTTAATACTGTATATTAAATTAAGGAAAATCTGTACATAACAAGCAAATATGTATTGTTATAATCCTCAATTCCCCATTCCCCCATGCCTTATTGAATTATATCTGATTTAGATTGCCCTCTAGGGAGGGAATTGTCATATTTTTTCTCTATAAAACATCTTGCAAATCTATAGCACTGAGTAAACAAAACAAATACAATTAGTATAATTCTAAAAGGCAGTGTGACTTAAGTATTCTTCTGTTGTCATTATTTTATGTAACTATGTCTACACCTCAGCACTTCAGCTATTGTTTTTCTTGCCTACTGGGATCTGACTGGGGAGGGATCAGTAATCAGTAAGCAATCACTGCAAGGGAATTAATGGATTACATAGACCTAAAAGGACAGGTAGATCCAAGGTTGGGCATCTTGTTTGTATGAAACATCTTTCTAAAAACTATGAAATTAGGATCCTAGAAAATCTCATGGGTCTAATAGGAGTGGGAAGGAAATCAAGCTCTGAATAAGAGGGAAGGGTAAAGAAGTGCTTTTGTTGTTGTTTTAAAGACTGTCATTGGGTACAATTTTTATATAGTATGGGCTGTTTCAGGGAATTTCATTTTCAAATATCACCAGGCAAAGATATTGTCCTAGCTTTCTCTAAATCCTTAGTGGAAACTGATTGTAGTATTTCACTGTTGTTATCATGTAAAGTATATTACCATGTCAGAAGTACTTCCAAACTATAGCTGAGCATGAAGCATCAGGAGAAGGGACAGAATACAGGGAGAAGCAGCACCCTCCTGATAATTTATAACACTATCCAGGTTGGAAAGAAAAGAAGTAATGGGACATGGAGACCAAGGTACTTCACTGCTGTTCAGTGATTATCCCTTTCCTTTGCAAATATTACCTTCTGTGCATTGTATCAGTGCTACTTCCTTGAGTCTGAATCAGAGCTGCACTGAATGGCAGCTTTAGCAAAGTGTATTGGAGGTGGTAATTCAATCAGAGAGACACAGACGGTACATTCTATCCCAGTACCATGTAAAGCAAATTAGAAAATTTAACTAAATGAAGGTCAATTACTAAAAATATTTGCTTTATAAACCAGAATTTTCTGTTCCACATTAACTAAACAGTTATTGGTGCCTCATCTCCTGATGGATTTTGACTACAAATGGGCTCAAATCAAAATCCTACATATAAAAACCATTCAGCTTTGGAGTGTGCAGAATTGAAGCTGGGCAAGTAAGGGAACAAATTATTAATTGGATATTTTATTAGGAAAGTGTTGTGAAATTGCTCAACTCAATTATTCAATGAATGTTTTCTGTGAACTGACCATCTAGGTAAGTGGGGTGAAAAGTGAGGGAAAAATCT
This sequence comes from Chelonoidis abingdonii, assembly GCF_003597395.2. Taxonomy (NCBI): domain Eukaryota; kingdom Metazoa; phylum Chordata; order Testudines; family Testudinidae; genus Chelonoidis; species Chelonoidis abingdonii. The sequence goes on from NC_133769.1 coordinate 261,217,072, forward strand.
GTCAAATCATTTACTTGAAAAATATCACAAAATAGGTTACATATATCATTCAACAAATATTAATCAACTAGTTCTATTCAACATCAAAACTCAAAGCTCTAAAAACAAATTTTGTAAATGACCTCTGTTTTTATAATGGGCCAAAACAAAAGCCCAGATCCAAACAATCCATAGGGACATGTTCAAAATCAGGATTCAAATTTTGCAGTGTGAGCATATCTACTTTTAATAGGAATAAAATAAAAATCACAGGGATTTCTCCACATTAAATCATTCTGGGGAGAGAGATACAGGTGGTTTAAAAATGGAATTCAGTTTTCATTCTTTCAGCAGATTGTGAGAACTGGCCCCACAGTAAATTTTGTAATGAGAAATGCCTAGTCTTTGATAGTGAGATGCAGCTTGCCTATATTTCTCAAGGGCTTTTTAAATCATTAATATGCTCAAACTTTGTAACCCATGTAACATGCTAGATGCATGTTAAATGGGTTAGAAATAAACTATCTTTCTATTTTTGGTAGCAGACATCCCCTGCAATAGCTTTGATGCTAACTCAAAGGCAACATTCTGTTCCTCTCATGCTGGAGATATATATATATATATTTGGCTCTCTGTGCCATAATGTATTGTATTGCATATGAGTTTATTACATCTGTGCAGGGACAAGTCATTCATCTCAACCTGACATTTCTCTCTTTTCCAAAGTGACCCAGCAATAGAGAAATATGCTTGCTCAGTAATAAATTGGAGTGTAATAGTTCCTGGCAAACAGAGATGAATTTCATTTGTACAGTACGTAACTTGAGGTCCTTACTTTCTTTAAATTTCCACAGATAGTAATGTAAGCCAGAAAGCTATTTCCCTAAAATTATTGTACGAATAAACTGTACAAAATGAGGTCCTGTGAGGTAACTTAAGAGATATTTTATGGCATCAAGAGTAAAAATAGCAGTACTTTCTTCAGAAAAATTATAGCTGCCAGTTCCAGATTTTCTGTGGTAATTAACCTAGATGCACTCAAGTGATGAGTACTCTCCCTAATGACTCTATTGGTTCAAAAAGGGAACATTTTCCTGTGATCTCCTCTGACAGTATCATCAGGATGTTGTCAGTGCAAACAATACCCTTATCTAGCTTCTTTTCAAGTCACCTGATTAACGGGAGAAAATAGAAACAGAAAGAAAAGAGCATGTCCTTGCACAGAGGCTGTAAATGTCACAGAAAGGCCAAGGGACCAGTTCCACCTTTACTTGGTTCGTTAGCTCAGCTTCTCCTGCTGAAGTGGTGGCTTACTGGGGTGCTTTATTTCCCAGTCATACTGGCAGAAGGTGGATCTTTACTGTTACAAACCCCATTTATGTATCCTTATCACAATGGCACCTTTATAACTGGAACAGTGGGTACAAGGTCTGAAAAACAGAACTTTTCTTCCCATTTAGAACCCTATAGGCTCATTATTGAATAGCACAGTAGTAACATAATGCATTTTCATTTACTTCACCTTAAATATATGTAAATTAACGGGTGGGTTTTTTTTATTAAAAATAACACTGATGTTTTTTTGTTATTCAAAAAAGAAATTGTATTAGTGGAAAGCAGCACTAATGACATTTCACATTTAAATTTGCCTCTCACTGGAAAAAGGCATACCTCACCCTGTGCTAGGAAATGAAAGAAAAATAAAAGCAGCTCCACTAATTGGTGCTGTCATCCATAAGTTTCAACCTTGTGTATATTTCAGTTGTTTTAAGTTATGATTGGCTGATCTGATGCATGATTTCCTACAAGTTAAAGCAACAAATTGCTGCTCTCCTTACACGGAGAAATAGATCTGAAATTAAATGGCAAGAGTGCTGCACGCTGCCATGTGTGGGCCTGTTGCGAGGGAGGAAAGAGAACCTCATTAGTAAATAGAGATCATTTATTTCTAATACGTCTTCCTTGTAATATAAAACCAAGTACATTGCAAGTCATTTTTAATGTACATATGTTTTAAGAGGCTGGGATTTGTGTTTTATTTTTAATCAAATATTAATATTTAAACCATATATTTAGGTCCTGTACTCTTATCCTGTGACACATCTACTGCACCTACATGCATGGAAGGATTGGGTATTTGATTTCCTGATCAATTAAATATCTATAAGGTCAATCCATTCCCCTGTTTGTGCTGATTCTCTACTCCCAGAAGTCCCCATCTCTGATGGACTGTCTGGACTGTGTAAACAGTGTATGGGGTACAGGTTGAAGGCATTAAGTCACACATCTCAATATGAATTCAGTGTAATTCTAGGCTTAACCAAGAATATATACTTCCCTACTCTCTCGATTTTCTATCTGATGCCCTTTGAGGCTCATATCTGGACTTGGTGACCACCCACAGAAAAGGTGAAGTAGAATTTTAATAACATTGACTACTTCTGTCATCACGTTAACATCCTTACTGAAGGAAAGCTGAACTGAAAAGATAAGTTTTACACTTAATTCTAAACCTGTTCGAGTCAGATCTTTGCGGATAGTGATTTACATATTTGACTCTTGTTGGTCAACAGTTTTGTAGCTCTGCTAGAGTGTATCTATCATGGGAGGTCACAGTTGTGGAGAAAGAAGTGATCTCTGAGGGAGACAGAATCAATCTCATGGCATACTTTAAACATCAGGTGGGAGACCTTGAACTGGAGCCTGTATTCAATAGAGATCCAATTCAGAGACAGTGAGGAGCACTAGGGCGGGTGATGTGTTCACAGTGGCCTGTATTGTTAAGCAGATGGACTGCTGCTTCATGAATCAGGCAAAGCGCTTTCCAAGGCTTGTGGCTTCATTCCTAGATACACCGAGCTGCAATAATCAGACCTGAAGGACATGAATTTGTGACTCATCATGCCCACGTATGATTTCACAGGATGGGGCACAATCTTCTGGCCAATTACTGATGGAAATGGGGACTTTTTTACTGCCACATCTATTTAGGTGTCTAGTAAAACTTAAAAGTCCAAAAGCTCCCCCAGATTGTAAACAAATTTAACAATCTGGAGACCGATATCTGCAAGAGTTATAGACGAAGCAAGTTCTTCCTAGTAGCATTACCTTAGCCCTGTGTGGGTTCAGTTTTAGCTAGCTGTTCATCATCTCCATTAGAATTCTGGCTTGGCACAGAGAAGGCTGGGATATATTTCTGTTTGTTAGAGAAAGAGATGCAAAGTGGAGGGATTGCATTCCTGCTGCCAGCACTTTGGCCTGTGTTGTTTCACCAACTTTTCCAAAATCTTCATACAGATTTTGAACAACATGGGGCAAAGTAATGAGCATTATGGGGCTCTACAGGTGATTGCAGATGCACAGATCCCCATAGCAGCCCTCTGGGTTTGGGCTGAGAAGAACAACCAAAGCCACCTCAGGACATTTCTGTTTAACTCTGCATCCATTTCAAAGCAGCACTGGAGTACTTAGGGACTCCCAGTGTCAGCTGCCACAGAGAAACCCAGAAGAATGAATATGAATCTACTTCCCTTGTCTATTGACAGGAGGAGGCCACATCCACCAGAGCAACAGTGATTTCTCTGTACCATACCCTGGCTTGAAGTCTTCCTGCAGGGATCCATGACACTGGCAGCTGACAGGTGGTGCTGGAGACTGTTCATATCAGCTTCTCAGCTACATTACTGACACAAGATATTTTAGACACTGATAGGTAGTTTGAGTAGAGCTCAGTAGCATGGAACATTGCTCCATAGACATGCAGAAGTATTGCATGTCTTATGGTGGGTGGTAGAGTCCCCACAGCAAAGGAACTTTTGACAACTGTTGTTACTAGGTATCTTCCAAGTGTTGTCTACTCTTTTACTATCTAGGTAGGGTAGAGAATCAGAGTGGTGATTGCTGTCAGTGGTTCCATGACTACTGTGTGTGTGGAAAAGCGAAATTCTTGGAAGGAATCAATGTGTTTCTGATCCTGAGCTGGGCAGTTTGTCTGTGGTGCCCCATGAAGCTATCCTGGACTTGGCAAGAATCTCTGTGAAATAAGGTGATAATTCCTTGCAACAAGAGACAGGGGCTCTGGGGCTAAATTGGCACAGCCTGGGTTTAACCAAGTGATTTCTGCTCTTTGGGACGTGATTTTGCTGTTGCTTTGTGTGATGGGGGGACCCTGTTTGTCAAGCCGAGCCACCCCCGTTGCCCAGTGTGGGGTTGATACAGCCCATCACCCAGTCATCGGGATTCCTGCTAGACCAGGTAATTGCAATAAGGTGGGCTCTCGACCCCTGGTGGGGCCGAGTAAACAGTCAGTAGTCCCTAAGCCTTCAAGCTGGGGCCAACAACAACAGTGGGAGTTCTGGCCCTCTGGGGAGGGAGGAACAATGATCAGCCTGTAGCCCTTAGGCGGGGCTGGGCGAACAAATAGTCTATGGCCCACAAACCTCCTGGCTGGGGCAGGCAGTAGCAATTGGGGTTCTGGCCGTCTGAGTAAGACGGAACAACAATCAGTCTGTAGCGCCTGGATGGGGCAGGGCAAACAAACAGTCTATGGTCCCTCAGCCTCTGGGCTGGGGCCGAGAGCAAACAGCAGTCATGCATAGCGGCCTGTGGGGTATGGTAGGGGAACCCTTCCCCCACTGCTCCACCAGGTTCTGACCCAGGGCCCTATGAAGCCGAGATCTTCCCGTTAAGGGTTTAGTCATCGGCTTCTACTACATCTCCTGAGTCACTTCCTACACAAATTGCATCCCAGGCATCTCCTCAGCTGGTGGCGGCCTAGCGTCCCTGTCAGTCTCCGTAGTTGGCGAGTCATCCTCAGCATAGTCCAGGACCATGGGCTCTTCTGCCTGGAATGTCACAGGCACCTCAGCAGAAGCCTGCAGTACACATTGTTCCTCCTCCTCAGCCAGTCCCAATTGAGCTGGGTTGCCTCCTTTTATCTGGCTCTTCCACCTGGAGAATGCACAGCAGGAGAAAATGGGCATGGCTTTCTTGACCCACAGTGTTTGGTCTGTCCCTGTTGGCCCAGTGTGGGGTTGGTACAGCCCATCACGCTTTGACAAAAGAAAGTGGGATCTCTGCCTCAAACATAAAAGTGGCATTAGTTTGTAAAAATTTCTTGTATCAGACTGTGATTTCTGCCACCTACTCCTGAGCTGTCTTCCTCCCTGTTTCCCTCACAGGTGGTCTGAAAACAAGTAATCTCAGCACCATAAGAAAGATACTTCAGTGCCAGGATGTCTGTAGCAGTAGTGAGGGAACAGTGATAGTGCTTCAAAATTGTATTTACTCCTTGGCTTCTTGGTTGAGAAGAGTTTTCTCTATGTTTTGAAATTTGGTAGGGTCCAAGAGTTTTCAGGGCAGACCATGGTGGTGATTTCTTCTTGCCTTGTTACAGAATAAGTTCTTATTTCTGCCTGGAAGAGGAAATGGCCTGACCAGGATGGGAAGCAAATAAGATCTTGAATGGGGACATAAATCCATGCTGGATACATCATGAGCTTATCACTTATTTTCTTGAACAATCAATTACCATATAAGATGTCATTTTGAAAAAGAGATGCAGCTCTGTTCCACATTTAAAAAATTGTGGAGTACATGATTATAAATAAAAATATATCACCTCTAAACTTTTTTTTTTTGATAAACACAATTTAACAGATGCAACTGCACCTAATTTGTGTGCACAGATATTACAACTGCACCTGCAAAGTGCCAGTGAAAGGCAAAATTGGGCATGCGGGGAAGCAAATTAGGGTTCTTAGTTACGCACATGCATTTCTTTGAAAATCAGGACTCAAATATCTTCACACTCAGTCATAGTAGGAGAGAGATTTTTTTCAGGATTACTTTCCTGTTCCTCTATTATATAATGACTCAGATTTAGTCACTAATGAAAATACTCCTGTGCAGCACAGGCCTGATTAAACATCAAAGTCATCTGTACAGTATCATTCATGTCTAATATAAAATGACCATCATTATTAATATATTTTGCTATAATCTTAAAATTATGGTTTGTAGAATGATTTTTTTCACATATAAACTCACTTCCATGACACAAAGTAAAGATCTAAAAATGCTTTTGTGAGTTAATGTTGGAATTTAATGACATTAATACCATTGCCTAAAGTGGCTCCACCGCACCTAAGTATGCAGATAAAGAAAAATTGTCAAACTAATTTACTATGTCTTACTGGTGTTCTAATATGAAAAAACCTATTAGATTTGTAAACTCATTTCTAAGGCCTGGTCTACACTACACGTTTAAACCGAATTTAGTAGCGTTAAACCGATTTAACCCTGCACGCGTCCACACAACGAGGCTTTATCGTATAAGGGCTTTAACTGATTTGCTGGTAGTCCTCCCGCAGAGGAGTACCTGAATGGGTATTGCCATGCCGGATTAAGGGTTAGTGTGGCTGGAGATCGGATGGTATTCGGGCTCCGGGTGGTATCCACAGTGCACCAGTGACCTCCTCGGAAAGCAATCTGAATCTGATGCACTGGCCTGATAGACGGAAAGAGCCCCGCGGAATCTTGGAAAGTTCATTTTCTGATTGGCCAGCCGTGGAGGAGCTCAACCCAGGCACAGGTCGAACCGCGAGCTCATCATCACAGGTAACAATGGGCAGCTCCGGCGAGATCGAAAAGAGCTCCAGCATGGACCGCACGAGGGTACTGGATCTGATCGCTATATGGGAAGAGGATTCCGTGCTAAAAACTCCATTCCAATGAAAAATGAAAAAATTTGAAAAATTTCCAAGGCCATGATCGAGAAAGGCCCACACCAGGGACTCGGTGGCAGTGCCGTGTGAAAGTTAAGGAGCTCAGATAAGCCTACCAGAACCAAGAAGCAAATGGAAGGTCCGAGCAGGGCCGAAAACATGCCGCTTCTACGCTGAGCTGCATGCAATTCTAGGGAGTCCACCGCCAGTTCCCACCCCTGTCCGGGTTCCGAGGTGGGGCTGGTAATCTCAGCCATGGCTGAGGTTCTGCGGACGGGAAGATGAGAGGAGGAAAAGGAGGACGAGCTTGCAGAGAGCACACAGCACTCCATTCCCCAACAGCCAAGAGCTTTTTCTCACCCAGACAGAATTACCTCCCAGCCTCCCAAGCCACTGGCCCAGACAATGAAGCCATGAAGTGACCTCTGGTGAGTGTACCTTGTAAATATAAAAATGGTTTAAAGCAAGGATTTTTATTGATTATACTGCCTGAGGGCTTGGGATGCATTCACGACCATATAGTTATTGGAAAATCTGTTAACATGTCTGGGGATGGAGTGGAAATGCTCCAGGGACATCCCATGAAGCTCTTCTGGAGGTACTCCAAAAGCCTTTGCAGAAGGTTTCTGGGCAGGGCAGCCTTATTCTGTCCTCCATGTGGGGCACTTGACCACGCCATGCTATGGAGCAAGTAATCTGGTATCATTGTGACAAAGCCTAGCTGCGTATGGTCCTGGTGATTCCTGGCATTCAAGGAACCGTTCTTTATCTCGCTGTTTATCCTCAGGAGAGTGATATCGTTCATGGTAACCTGGTTGAAATCAGGAATTTAATTAAGGGGACAGAGATGGCCATTCCTACTGGGCTGTTTGCCTGTTGCTTAAAATAAATCCTTCCTTGCAGATAGCCAAGCGGGATGGGGGCAGGATTTGGCGGCGACTTTTTCGCATTTGGCTAGCAGGGATTTCCCTGCTACCAGCCATGCGGTGAGGGGGCAGAGAATTGTTAGCAGTGATCTTCCATGATACCGACCACAAGCAGTGGGGAGGGGTAAAGCGATCATCCCAGAGAATTGGATGGGGGGGTGGTTTCTGATGCTGCACGTTACAGGAGAAGCAGCACTGACGAGGATTTGCTTGGTATTGGGAAAGGAGGGCACTGTGTATATGAAGGCTGCAGAAGCCGAAAGACAATGGCTTACCATGGATCATGCAAGCTGAATTCTGATGCCCGGACTGCGTCTGTGAGATCTAACCAGAGCGCAGGCACTCAATATTAAGATGCAAAATGCGATCTTGTAGTGAAATCACATGTGCTATGTAAGGTGAATAGTATTGTTCACAGTGAAAGAGTATAAGAATTGTTTTGTAAAATGTATCTTTTTAAATACTTCTCTCCCTTTTTTCCCTCCCTCATACAGCTGCAAATTTTTCAAACTTCCCTACGCCATCCTGAAGGCTATCTCAGAAAAGGTGGCAGAAAAAAAAGACGTGAGACGAAATGTTCTCGGAAATCATGGAAGTGACCGGCAAGGAAAGAGCTCATCTGAATGAGTGGAAGGACGTGGTATCAAATTACAGGAAAGATGCCAGTGAACATGAGGACAGGAATGACCAATGGAGGGACGAACGTGAGGAGAGGAGAGACGCTCGAGATGAGAGGTGGCAGCAGGAAGATCAGAGGTGTAGGCAGGAAGATCAGGAGTGGCGAGATGCAACGCTGGGGCTGCTGCATGATCAAACTGTCATCCTCTGACATCTGGTGGAGCTTCAGGAACAGCAGCAGGGTCACAGAGTGCCGCTGCAGTCCCCGTGTAACCACCCTCACCATGTTCCATATCTTCCTCACCCAGACATGTAAGAACACACGGGGGAAGGCTTCATGCCCACTCGCCCACTCCACCCCTGTGGACAGCCCAACCAAAAGGCTGTCATTACTTTGAAATTTTTTTAGTCGCCTTTTCCTTCCCTCTTATCCTCCTCCCAAACCACACCTGGGCTACCTTGTCAGTTCTCTCCCTCTTTTTATAATGACTTAATAAAGAATACAAGATTTTTAAATGATAGTGACTTTATTTCCTTAAGCAAGCTGTAATCGAAGGGAGAGGGTGGGTTGCTTACTGGGTATGAGTCAATCAAGGGGGCGTTCATCAAGGGGAAACAAACACAGCAGTCAGACTGTACCCTGGCCCTTGATGAAACTCGTTTTCAAAGCTTCTCTGATGCGCATCGCTTCCTGGTGTGCTCTTCTAATTGCCCTAATGTCTGACTGCGCGTAATCAGGGACCAGGTGATTTGCCTCAGCCTCCCACCCCACCGTAAAGGTCTCCCCCTTACTCTTATAGAGATTGTGGAGCACACAGCAAGCAGCAATAACAAAGGGGACATGGGTTTGGCTGAGGTCTGAGCAAGTTAGTAATGTGCGCCAGCATGCCTTTAAATGGCCAAATGCACATTCTACTGCCATTCTGCACTTGCTCAGCCTGTAGTTGAACAGCTCCTGACTACTGTCCAGACTGCCTGTGTATGGCTTCATGAGCCATGGCATCAAGGGGTAGGCTGGGTCCCCCAGGATAACTACAGGCATTTCAACATCCCCAACTGTTATTTTTTGGTCTGGGAAGTAATTCCCTTGCTGCAGCCGTTTAAACAGCAAGTGTCATGAACCCTTCCTGGCCATCCCACATGGATGTTGGTGAAACATCCCTTGTGATCCACCAGTGCTTGCAGCACCATTGAAAAGTACCCCTTGCGGTTTACGTACTGGGTGCCCTGGTGCTCCGGTGCCAAGATAGGGATATGGGTTCCATCTATCTCCCCACCACAGTTAGGGAATCCCATTGCAGCAAAGCCATCCACTACGACCTGCACGTTTCCCAGACTCACAACCTTTCGCAGCAGCAGCTTAATGATTGCTTTGGCTACGTGCATCACAGCAGCCCCCACCATAGATTTTCCCACTCCAAATTGATTCCTGATTGACCAGTAGCTGTCTGGCATTGCAAGCTTCCAGAGGCCTATTGCCACTTGCTTCTCAACTGTGAGGGCTGCTTATCTTGGTATTCTGGCGTTTCAGGGCAGGGGAAAGCAAGTCACAAAGTTCCATGAAAGTGCCCTTACGCATGCGAAAGTTTCACAGCCACTGCGAATCGTCCCAAACCTGCAAAACTATGTGGTCCCACCAGTCTGTGCTTGTTTCCCAGGCCCAAAATCAATATTCAATGTCTAGAACTGCCCCATTACCAGCAGGATCTCCAAAGCGCAGAGGTCCGTGGTTTGAGAGAATTCTGTGTCCAGGTCTTCATCACTCACGTCGCCGTGCTGCCGTAGCCGCCTCCTGCTTGCCTGGCTTTGCAGGTCCTGTTTCAGCATAGACTGCACCAGAATGCGCGAGGTGTTTACAACGTCCAAGATTGTGGTCTTGATCTGAGCAGGGTCCATGCTTGTTGTGCTATGGCATTTGCACAGTTCACCCAGGAAAAAAGGCACAAAACGGTTGTCTGCTGCTTTCACCGAGGGAAGGGTGAGGCTGTACCCAGAACCACCCGCAACAATGTTTTTTGCTCCATCAGGCACTGGGCTCTCAACCCAGAATTCCAAGGGGCGGGGGAGACTGCGGGAACTATGGGATAGCTACGGGATAGCTACCCACAGTGCAATGCTCCGGAAATCAATGCTAGCCTCGGTACATGGATGCACACCGCCAAATTAATGTGGTTAGTGTGGCCGCGTGCCCTCGACTTTATACAATCTGTTTTACAAAACCGGTTTATGTAAAATCGGAATAATCCCGTAGTGTAGACATACCCTTAGTAGAAATGCTGGTACTCTCAAATAGAACAAAGTCTGGAGTTTAATAAACATGGCATTTTTGAAATGGTACATGAGAAAAGGTCCTGGGGGTTTCAATCAACATACAGCGTATGCAAGAAAATGTGAAGGACTAGGGAAAGACCCCGGAAACTGAAAATTAAAAACCAGAGTGGGTCAAAGGTTGTTGAGCCTGATAGTGTATCTTGTTAACACTCAGTATGAAGGAACAAGACCAGCTTACTCCAGTGCACACCAGGTAGTTTATATGAGCTAAAATAGACTCTGAGATTTAGGTAAGTTTATATAAACTACAGCAGATTATTGAACTCAGCAGAGTTGCACCCACACACAAAAGGGCTGAGCTGGAGAGTACTTGTTCAATTATTGTGCAATACTCAGAGCTGATGACACACTCTAAATAGCTGAAATTTGAATATAAAATCTGATTTTTGAATAAAACAAGCAGGAAAATGAATTTGTTGTAACTGACTCCACTGCAGGGTGTCACTGTGAATGCCATGGAACACCGACCCCTAGGGGCCTGGCTGTGTGCTGGAGGTACTCCATGTTCAGAGGCAAAAGACACAGGTGCTCCAAGTATGTGGCCCTTCAGGTTCTTGCTCTTGGTGGATTCCCATAAACCCTCACAAAATCTGATGAACAACAACAGAGTGTGTTATCAGGGCTCCCAGAATGGAAGGTAGATTTATCTTAGACACGATGGCTTTACATAAGAAGATAAAAAGAGAGAAACTAGTGTCAGGGATACTTGCTGCAGAAGGCAAACACACAGGCCTGCAGATCCCCCAGCCAATGTTCATTGTCTTGTTTGAACCGGTCTACATGCCACCTATTTGCATGCTGCACCCCACTATCCACCTATTATGGCTATCACTACTCCACCCCCACTTGCTAGCAACAGGCTTCTCAGTTCCCAAATTACCTGGCCTCCAATCTACAGCCAGTACCCAGGTGGCTTGCTGTTCAACCTTCCCTGTGCAGATGGCTCCCTGCTGCCTCCAGCCTGCTGCTCCATCTGCCACCTGAGCCCTGGTCACCTCTGACCTCTAGCATAGGTTGTATTTACCTTTCCTGTGATGCAGGGATTATGGAGCCCTCTACTGGCTCAATGTTGGGTAGTAACATAGATGGTGGTTGAAATTCTGTATCAGTAGGTGGGTGTATGTGGGTTTAACTTACAGCTGGAGGGGAAAAGAGAACAGGGTTGTATCAAGCAAGTAATCTACACGAGTACATAAGAAGATGTAAATAAACAACAGCCTCCTCATTTGTTTTTTCTTCTACAATCCCCTTTCACCTCCAGTGGAATATAAATCATATTCATTTAGATTCACAGCAAATTTACATACCGTTTTACCAATGCCACCATTTTATATCATCTCTGGTTTTTATTTTATTGGGCCTAATCCATTACTGGCGTAGTTTCACAGAAGTCAGCTGAATTATAGCAGGGGTGAATTTGGCCTGTTACTTCTGCAACTGTGTGGAAGATGTTGGCTTTTCACTGTGTGCACACAAAGATGAACATATTCATTGTTTCGTCAATATTTTGCAGCTACCATATTTGACAAAAAGCACAAGATGGTTTTGTTTTTGTTTATTTTCCCCAGTGGAAACTGTTTTTGCAAAGCAAAAATGGAAAATATAGCTGAAAATGTCTAGAGATTTCCCCAAATTAATGAAAGTTTGCAAATGTGATAAAAGCTGAAATTGGATACCTCAAAAGTATTTGTGTAATTTGCACAATTGCCACTCTCAGTGGAATTTCAGTAACATAAAATCATCACTGACAAAGTTTGCAGATGACACAAAAACTGAGGGAGTGCTATATAATGAAAAGGACAGATCACTAATATAGAGCAACCTGGATCACTTGGTAAACTGGGCATGAGCAAACAATATGCATTTTATTATGGCTACATGTAAATGTATGTATCTAGAAACCAAAGATGTAGGGCCAAACTTACAGGATGAGGGACTCAATTCTGGGGAGCAGCGACTCTGAAAAAGATTTGGGGGTCATGGTAGATAATCAGCTGAACATAAGCTCCCAGTGTGATGCTGTGGCCAAAAGGGTTAATGCAATCCTTGGATATATTTAAATAGGAGCATCTCAAGTAAGAGTAAAGAGGTATGTATTGTATTTATATTGCATGTGGCACTGGCGCAACTGGCACTTGAATACTGTGTCCAGTTCTGTGGTCCACAATTCAAGAAGAACATTGATAAATTGGAGAGGGTTCAGAGAAGAGCCACAGGAATGATTAAAGGATTAGAAAACGTGCCTTATAATGATAGACTCAAAAACTCTATTTATTTAGCTTGTCAAATAGAAGGTTAAGAGGTGACTTGATCACAATCTATAAGTACCTATATAGACAACAAAAATTTCATAATGGGCTCTTCAATCTAGCAGAGAAACATATAACACAATCCAGTGGATGGAAGTTGAAGCTAGACAAATTCAGACTGGAAATAAGGCATAATTTTTGACAGTGAGGGTAATTAACCCCTCAAACAATTTACTAAGGGTCGTGGTCAAGTCTCCATCACTGACAACTTTTTAAATGAAGATTGGATGTTTTTCTAAAATATATGCTTTAGGAATTATTTTGGAGAAATTTTATGTCTTGTGTTATACAGGATGTTAGACTCTATGATCACAGTCGTCTCCTGGCCATGGAGTCTATGAATCATTGCAAAATGTTCACCAGGTTCAAGAGTTTTATGGTACTCTAATGAACCCCATACCCCTTACTTCTTGGTACATTCCTGATCTACAGGGACCATTTTAGCAACCCTTCTTTATGTTGGTGAGCATTTATGCCAGCACCCTGCAAGATCATGCCCTGAAAAGTCACATTTAGTTTTGAAAACCTACCATGGAGATGCACATACAGAAATAGAGTAGACAGCGAGAGGGTCTGAGATTTAATCAATTCAGTCATCAGAAGTTAGCTGGAACTCCATAATATAGCAGTATTATTATTGTTTAAGCATCCATAATCTGAACGTACTGTACGGAAATTGCAATTGCTTAAAACAGTCATTGATAGCCACTAGTTAGGCACAAAATGTGTTAATTTGTTTGAGAATTAAAAAAAGACATAAAAGTAAATGTAGAATGCCAAGCTGTTAGTCATCAGTATCAAAAAGAAGAAAGTTAGCAATAACATTGAAAAGACATGCTATTTTCATTATGGTTCAAGTAACATATGTATCACATGCTACAAGCTAGAGTACCAATGATCAGTCCAATATTAATTCTGTTCACCTGCATGGTTTGCTCACGTAGCATTACAGGGCGAATGACTACCCTTACCACTCCATGCTGGCAAACAGCAAGGAAAACCACAGCTTCACATACAGTGACCTGTGGGAACCAGGACTGTTGTATGTGTAGCCACAATGGACTATATTTGTTTATTCAAATGGATGTCAATGTTTATTTCCTTTATCATTTTAAATTTTCACCCAATTAAGTTATGTGTAAAGTTTTTATAACATTACATAAGAACATAAGAACGGCCGCACTGGGTCAGACCAATGGTCCATCTAGCCCAGCATCCTGTCTACCAACAGTGGCCAATGCCAGAGGGAGTGAACCTAACAGGTAATGATAGAGTGATCTCTCTCCTGCCATCCATCCCCACGCTCTGACAAACAGAGGCTAGGGACACCATTCCTTACCCATCCTGGCTAATAGCCATTAATGGACTTAACCTCCATGAATTTATTCAATTCTCTTTTAAACGCTGTTATAGTCCTAGCCTTCACAACCTCCTCAGGCAAGGAGTTCCACAAGTTGACTGTGTGCTGTGTGAAGAAGAACATTGCCTGTGAGGGGGTTTGCACATTGATCTTCTGCACTGTTTTTTTCACTCAATAAAGTTATATTTTTGTAGAATGAAAATCTTATTTATTAGCTCACAACCAATACTGTAGAATGCATAGTGGTAGTCAAAACAAATAGCACTTACAAATGCACACCAAGCTCCACATAAGTTATAGCTTTAGGAAAACACCCAGTCGTATTTATAAATTTACAGCAAGCATGGCACAGTTCTTAGAAGCCAGAGAACACTTCAGCATAGAACAGCATATGGCTGACCATTAAAGTGCTCTTTCAAAGCCTCTTCAAGTGCATAGCTCCATGCTAGGCTCTTATAATAGCACTTGTGTCTGGTTGTTCAAAATCAGCAGACAGTTGCTCCACCTCTGCCCTTCACCCTGGCGGAAGCTTTTCCCACTTTGCCTCACAGATATTATACCGGACACAACAGGCAGCTATAACCATTGGGATATTTCTCTCACTGAAATCCAATCTAGTGAGTTAACGTTGCCAGCATCTCTTCAGTCTACCAATAAGACATTCAACAGACATTCTGCTCCTGATGAGCCCTAGCTGAACCTTTCCTTGGTGCTATCAAGCTAGCCAGTGTATGACTTCATGAGCCAAGGGCACAAGGGGTAGGCAGGGTCCCAGAGGTAATCTGCCGGTGGGGAAAGAATGTCTCTGTCTGCAGCTGTCTGAACAGACCTGTGTTCTTAAAAATGCAAGTGTCATGCACCGTCCCTGACCAGCCAACACTGATGATGGTTGGTTATCCACTGATGCTTGCATAACCATAGAAAAGTAGCCCTTTCTGGCCCTACATACTTTCATGGATTTTCCAACTCCAAAATGATTTCCCAGTAACCAATAGCAATCCGGCGTTGCAATCTTCCACAATGCAATTACCATTCACCTCTCCACTGTCAATGCAACTCTCATTCTGGTGTTCCTGTGCTGGAGGGCTGGGGTGAGCTTGGCACACAAATCTAGGAATGTGATCTTTCATGTCCAAAAGTTCGGCAGTCACTGCTCATTGTCCCAAGCCCGTATTACAATTTGATCTCACCAATCGGTGCTCATTTCTTGGGCCAGAAGTGGTGCTTGATCATCTGCAGTTACTCTGTGAATGCTACCAACAACCTTTAATTGGGGTAGGGGTTTTTTTTGTTTGTTTTTTTCTGCAATATCCCTCAGCAGCCCACTAGGGGGCACAGAGAGCAGCAACCATGGAGTTCTCCAAGGACTGCAAAGGATGGAGAATATGAGATGTTTGTCCCCGTAAGTCAATCAGGGTCTGCGGCATTTGAGTTTACTGTCTGCTGTCCTGGGGCATTTCCCACTCCTTGTCCTGCTAGGACCCCTGGCCCTTTTTTTCTGTCCTCTCTGTCTTTTTCCATACTGTCAGTAATATTGGCCTTTTAATAAGGAATGCTTATTGATGCTTCAGCTTTGGAGCTCCTCAACACAACATCACTCTCCAGTCCCAGCCACGGTGAATATGGCCTGCCAGGGATGAAGGGGGAAGGATTTTCTGTTCCATGAAGCTACAAATTTTAATCCCCTGTTCCACGGGTACAATTAGAGGGCACTGAACACTGGCACTATTTTCCACAGGCAGTAGTGATTTTAGTTGATCTCATTCCTGAGGGCCACAAAGGCACAGAGAGCACAGCTGTTCCTGGTGTCCTGAAGCCGCCCACTTCATGCTGCTAGCTTGTTTCAGTGTTGCCAACTGAACTCATTGCATAGTGCCGTGGGAAAGTGTCCTATCATGGAGGAAGAAATAAGGCAGCCATCCCTAGAAACCTTTAGGAGAGGACTGCAGAGCATCCCCATGAAAGTTTCATAGAGATCTCTCAAGAGGGACATCCCTGTGCACATAAATAAAGTGCTTCACATGCCCCTGCACTTAGCCCAAAAGGGGAATAAATGCAGTTGCCAACTCTACCTCTGTTTGTTGTACAACCAGAGCTGGTGCTAGGCATACACAGACTAAGCAACTGCCCCCTATTCACTTTTCATTCTCAGAACTTGCCTGTTTTAGCATTGGGAAGGTGGCCAGAAATATTATTGCTTAAGGTCCCTAATTGACCAGCACCAGCACTGTGTACCGCAACCCCGCAACCTCTTCTTGTACAAGTAAAACAATGAAAATATGTTTGTCTTGTTAACTTGGGGGTGGGCAGGGTACCATCTTTAAATGTAAACAATGTACAGCAAGATGGAGGCACATGCTTACCTGAGTTCTCTTCCACTTCCTCCATGCTTGCCTGGCGGAACTGGCTAGACTCTGGTGGAGTCTCAAATGGGTCCTGGCTCACAGCATGGCTGGAGTCCCCTGCCATGTCTCTCCTCTCCTCTTCCCCTTTTTCCTCCTCCTCACTGTTCACAGCAGGGATCTTTATCTCTGGCTCCTCTGAGGTATCCAGAGTGGTCTGCAGGGTGCGGGTGGTGGTCGTTACCAAGTATGACATACAGTTCCTCGTAGAAGTGGCAGGTCTGCAGCACAGCACCCTGGCTTTGTGGTATCCCTGTCAAAGTTTCTTTGCTTTCATGAGGCACTGCTGCTGCTTCCTGTTGTAACCCTTTGCCTGCATGCCCCCTGCAATCTGCTCATAGATGTCCAGGCATCTAAGGCTGGTCGATAGCTGAAAGTGCACAGCCCCTCCTTTCCACGTGCCCAGGAGATCTAATATTTCCTGTCTATGCCAGGCTGGAGCACATCTAGTACCTGTCTGTATGTGTGGAGCTGGCATGGTCCTTTGGGCAGCTGCACATGACAAAGGTGAGCTGCTAGTTGTGCTCACCAAGGTGGGCAATCAGGAAAAGACACTTCAAAAACATGTGAGGGATTTTAAAAGCGAAGGTGGGGGGGCTTCTGGTATCTTTGATCACTGGACACTAGAATTTCAGATTGTGACCAGAGCAGTCACTGTTGCAGTGAACGGGGCACTGTGGGACAGATGGACTGTTAGGGTCAACACAGGTCATGTAGTGACTACATTCACACGGTGTCAACCTCAGTAGGTCAACCATGGCTCATTGCCATTTGGGAGGTGGTTTTACTGCATTGCTGTGATGGGGTGCTTACATGGGCCAGAGACAAACCTTCAGTCCCCATTGACTTCAGAGGGAGCAGAGAGCGTTGAGAACTTCTCAGAGTCATTGTGAATGACCCATCACTTTCTCTAAACTAAGAACAGGTAATAACACATGAATATTTCATCATATTGTTTATAATGTACAATGCCGCTTCCTAAATAGTTCTTCAGTCTTCCATAGCAGCAAATCTATTCTTTCCTACTAGCCTCTAAACTAAGCAGACAGTGTCCAAGTTTATTTTCTGCTGTTTTACAGAGGAGAAAAAATCACAGTGGGCCAGATTCTTCCACTCCACACCATTGCTGTATTTTAATGTATGCCATGATTTCAATAGTACTATTCATGGTGTAAGATATCACTCCCCAGGAATAAAGAAGGCAAAAATGTTCTTAATGTTTAGTGATGAACACATTTTGTCATGTAGGCATATTACAGTATCTCACTGAGTAACATCACAGAAAACCCTATGAGTTAAGTAGCCTTATCTTCCATTGAAGAGAACTGATGAACTCCCTTATATTCTACCGACTTAAAAAACATATCAGGATGTGCTCAACACTTCACAGAATAAAGGCCACAGAATGCTGAGAGTACAGTTTCCAGGTGAAAAATTAAAGTGATAGACTCCCATCTTCAACAGGCAACACAATTAGGCCTTTATGCTTCAGCTTTCCCACCTAAAAGGTGCCAGCCGAATGGAACAAACTGTATTTTCATGCTGCAGGAATGTCCTTCAACTTCATTTAGTTTACGAGAGAGAGAAAAATCAGAGATTCATAAAAATGTACAACCCCTATGCAGCCACTGCACCCGCGATATAGACAAATGATAGCAGCAGGAAACCTGGCATGAATCAAGGGCAGTGTGAGAGCATGTCCCCATACCTGCAAAACTGATCTGCCCAGCCAGACCTTTACGTCCTACAGGATCCCATTGACTACACGAGTGGGGCCTAAACTTTGGGAAGGTGGTTGGGTGCGTAGTTTGCAGTGGTGGTGATGAAAATTATTTCATCATGTTGCAGATGAGTTTCATTAAGTTACCAGATAGTTTTTAATGGCGAATTCACCACACCAACAGTATTGGCAATTCCATTTGCTGTTTGCAATAAATAAATACATAAGTAAATAAAAGACAGACAGTGTACTTTGACAACCATTCAGAAAAATTTTCACTATTCGGCTTATCTCATATGCCAAGATATACAGACCTCACATCAGATAAACAGTCTTAAGGGGAAAGAGAGAAAGAGAAAGTACTGTATAAGAAATAACAATAATAAAAGGTTAATAAGAATATTTATTACTAAAAATACTGATAAAATATGAGTATTGGAGCACCAGTGGGAGAGTAATGATTAAATTATCTGATTCAGGGAAGATATTTTATTGTGTAATAAACACTAGCATTAAAGCCTGACATAGTAATAATATCCAGTAACTGCTTATAAGCACTTTGCCTTCACTGTTTATTTGTCTGCACCTGGATATTGCTGCCTGGCAATAATTGGATTGTAATCACTCAAGCAAGCTTTAAATTTACCAAGTGTGAGCAAAACACACCATGTCTATTTATTCAAGAAAAAGCTGATCTCATTCAGAGAATGATGCCTGGTTAGCTAGTGTGAATGAGGAGAAAATATCACCACAGCAAAGGAAAAACATGAAAGTTGTGCCTGATCTTTTATTGCTCACACTGTATTTGTCTTAATTATGACATAAACTCCTTGGGGCAGAGACATGGCCCTCTTCTAGGTTTGTAAAGCACAGTGGTTATCTGCAGTGTGGGTTCTCACAACATTCCTTACCCTATACAAGTCTTTTAGAAAAATACTTATCTTTTGGTCAGTTTGATAATAAGAAGTGCCAGTCGCCTGATATTTTTATGCATTTTCAGTCGGCTAATGAAAGGATCCTATCTCCTCAGAGGACATGTTTTCCTGATACCAGTTTTGGAGGAGATAGGAGCTGGGATCAAGGTTTTGGACATAACTCATTAGCACCTCTAGTGTTTACAAAGGCCTTCTCTGAAGCAAAAGCTATGCTTATACTAACATAATAATAATGTATACATGCAAAATTTAGAAAAATGTTTGCACTCTCAAAGAGGGAAAGACCCTTCTGCAAAGGCGATCTCTACAGCTATGTCTATAAATATACTTCTTAATTTATTTATTAACCAGGCAGGCATTATTCAGCCTGTTAAAAATGTGTCCTATGGACTTTACAATGATGGATGCTGGAGAAATGCATAATTAAAAATAAAAAAGGCTTTTAAAGCCTGTTTACTTCGGTGACTACTGTGAAACAAATGTTTCTTTCTCCTTGCATCGCCCACCCACAGAACAGGAACAGAACAAAGATGGCTCTGTCAGGCCTCTCTCCACTAGAGAACGCCTTGAGAGGCCAGAATGTATTAGAGCCCTGCCGAGCCCATTCAACTTCACATAACACTCATACACACCGTACAACTAATTACATGTCAGATTAGCGATTTCATTACCACACTACCACTAATTAAAAATTGCACTGATATTTCTCAAGTAGTTTTAGGTGTTTACATAGTTTTGAAGGTCTTTTTTTTTTATACTCATAAAAATATATTAAATTACTAATATCTAAGGAAAAAGAAACATGCTAATGAAGGGAAATCAACCTGCTAACATTTATCCATATTCATGATGACATTGGTATCCTTTTCTCCCACAAACTAACTTCTTCAGCATGAACTCCCAGTGCAAAGTCATAACTACATCTTAATCTGAAAATTGATGGATACATGTCAGTTTTCCATTCTTAAGATTATCACAAGTTTAAGTTACCCAAGTACGTAAATAACAAAAGTTACATCATTTTAATCTCCATTCATCATCTTAATTGCCTGAATCTCCACTAAAACAAAGTAACACTATAGTTTTATGGTATTTGATTAATGAGGGCAGGAAAATGGAAGTTTTTGCAATAAAACTAAAAAAAAAAAAGCCTCAGACTTTTATAGTTTTTTCCCTTATGATTTTAATTTAATGGCTCATGTTTTCATTACTGCAGAGGCTGTACACTTTAGCTTGCAATTATGTCCCATCTGTGAAGCACTGTGTTATTACAGTTTATTCTAGTAGCTTTTCAATCACTTTTGAGTTGTGCTTTACAAGTATTCTTGCAGCAGGTGGGCTTACTGGCATGGGACCAGAAATACACAAAGCGCAAAGCTGGAGTTTAATGGCAGCCATATGCATGTGGCACAGAGCGCCAGCCTTCCCCCATATGCTGCTAAGCAGCCCCTTCAGCCTGCCAGTCACTCTTCTTACTGACTACAGTCTCTAAGTAGTTTTCTGCCAGGGAAAAATATACCAAGGCAGCAAATTTCTCCAGTGCACCATCCTTATTACTGAGACAACCCTGTCATTAGCAAAAGCACAATGAACCTGATCTGGAGATGCATACCAATTAGGTTGCATGGAGCACTTTTCCTTCTTATCTCTATGGAAACTCGGCCTCCCTGGCTGCAGTGGACAATCAGTAATGTTTCATCCACCCATATGTCACCTAGTTAACACTGTACACTTTTATGTGAACCAAAAATCTGCTATAACCCTCTCAACAACGCAAAGTAAAGAAATTAAAGAAAGGAAATGAGTGAAGTCCCAGCACATTTGTGAAAGAGTGCCTTTGCAATGTTTGATCTTGCACAGTCATATCTCCTAGCCAGGGATAAAGCAGGAGGAATTGGGCTAGTAACTATAACAACATAAAATGTACATTTAATTTTTCAGCACTAAATCTGGAAAAACCCGTGTAAATAATTTATACTATTATAACATATGCATTTCTTAAAAATAGCATAAAATATTATGTCATTTAGTACATACTCTGTAGGGGATAATGCCATATGAAACTTTCCCCCACTCATTTCCGACTGTATGTTTTTCTCTTGTACACTTAAACTATATACTTAAAAAAAGTAAGCTCACATCCTGAGATTCACAAACATTTGTGCTCATGCAGCATTATCTTACTAGACTGGAAGGACTTTGGAAAACAGAACAAATAAACCAGATTTTGTCTCTATTTTTGGTTTTTATACTGTTTAAAGCTATGCCTTCCTTTTTTTCCCCACCTCTCTTTGGAAAAAACAACAAGAACAAACGAATTGGGACAAGATTGCCTTGGTATTGATTTTTGCCTGTATAGATTTTGTCTGCAGTTAATTTAAGAAAAGGGGTACCACTACACGTCATAGTTTGATCATGAATAGTATGGAGTAGCACTTCATGCCCCGTGTACCATATAAACAAATAAAATTCAAGCTTTTCAGGAGAAAAGACACTTTTTACCCTATTATACTCTGTGTTAAAATCAGATTCATACTTCTTGATACACTAAATAGCTCTTCACATGCTCCAGCTCATACTGCAATATTCTTTCTGTATGTTATGATTTTATATAATGAATAACAGATGATAAATATTTGAAAACAGCTGTACTCTACTTTGTTTTGGGCAGCAATATTTTTTTCTGAGAAAGAATGTGCCCTTTAAATTGTTACTTATTTTATAATTAGCAAAGAAACATCTAATAGGCTTACCACAGGTTAATAGATAAACAGAAGGTAAGAAGTTAGAACAGAAGAAACAGGGGTGTCCAAGTCTGAAATCATGTAGGGTTGTTTTACTTTTCTGTAGTAGAGTCTTTGAGGAGATTCCAGAGAAAATACAATTAACGCTCTTTATATTGGAAATGGCACATCAGAATGGAGCAAACTAAGATTCCAACTGAACTAATATTTAAAGAAACAATATATAATTAAAACAATTCCGAAACAATGAATGATGTGAAATAATGTCAAGCAGCTAAGAGACAGTGACTCAGGAAGATGAACAAAAAAGGAATACTGACTTCATCACAAAATTGACTAGACTTGTGTCAGTGCTGGTGATATTCCCTTGATACTGTCACTTATAGAACATTTATTTTTTATTATAAAAGCAATTCTGGATATGTGTGAAATTCAAAGACTTCTAGTACGAGCAATTTAACACTGAATAATGCTGTCCTGTGGGAATTGCACCACTCTTTGGGTTTGTTTTTAAGTTTAACTCATCATAGGAAAAACTTCAGAAAAGGTAATTCTTATTAGCTGGGGCCCTTCGGAACAATGGGGGAGGGGAGAGTGGAGAACAGTCATGGAGCTTTTCATTCAGATGTTAGGCCTGTGATACACCTTCCTGAAAACACAGAGGAATAGAAATCAAATGAAGTGAGGCCAGCAGAATTTTGGCCAAGCTAATCAGATTTACTACAATCCTGCAACCCAACTACATTCAGGTCACTGCAATTGGAAATTTGGACCATTATTAAGAGTTTTTCCCTACCACTACAACAGTGTATTTCATTTTGCTATAAAAGTTGCACAGAAAGGGATTTGAAGTGCTTTTCTTTTTTGAGCTACAAATGGAAAGGAAGAAGAAGAATAGCTTTTTCCCCTCTGGACATTGCATCTGCTTCAGTTTCATATTGGAATTCCAATGCATTGGTCAGATTCTAAAGTGGACTTTGACATGATCAAATGCATAGCCCTGACCAGGATAAAGCACCATAAGGGCCCAATCCTGCATAAAGTTTGAAGGATCAGACCCTTAATGAGCCGCCTCTTTCTTAGCATACAGTCTTTATATATTCATAGTCCTCAGAATGATGGTCCTCAGAGTGACCAAAAACACTATGACAAATGAGCTCTAACTTCAAAGAAACTGAAAAGAAAAAAGGGGGGAAAGTGAGGATCTGGGATTTGTTTCAATATTATTGGGATTTGGGCAACTGCTTAAAGTTAAGATGGTAGTGAAATGCTTTTCTAAACTGGAGATTTACGAGAGAAATTGGATTAAAGAACAACAACAGTGTTGTGAAGGTGCTAAAGACACACCATTTATACTACAGCAATATTGAGTGTATATAGCACCAATTAATGACTGCAGTGCTCAGACTCCCTAGAGCTTTCCTATTCAGACATCTACCTAATCAAATCACGAATACTTAAAAGATGCCCATCACTGTCATATTTAGGCAACAGTCAGTCACTACATACAACTTACTTTTGCGCTGCATAGAAGGGCTCCCAATACCCCCTTTCAAATCTGTTCTCGTTTTTTGCCCACAATGACACCTATACAGGGCCGCTCGGGGGCCGGGGGCAAGTGGGGCAATTTGCCCCGGGCTCCGCAGGGGCCCCCAAGAGAACAGCTGAAGCTCCTGCCCCTGCCCGGCCCGACCCTGCCTCGGACCCTCTCCCGGAGCCTCAGCGCATGCAGGGCTGGCCCTGAACAGCGGCAGCCTGACCCCTGCGGGGCCTGAGCTCCGCCCCACTCAGAGCCGCGCGATAAGAGGGCGGGGCTGCGAGCTCCGGGCTGACTGGAGGAAGCTCACAGCCCCGCCCCCTTTACGCCGGGGCTCTGACTGGAGGAAGCTCACAGCCCCGCCCCCTTTACCCCGGGGCTCTGAGTGGAGGAAGCTCACAGCCCCGCCCCCTGACATGCGGCTCTGAGCGGGGCAGAGCCCAGGCCCCGTTGGAGTCGCGCTGCACCAGTCTCTAGGGGCGGCCCTGGATGCGACGCCCAGAGGGTCTGGGTGAGGGGGCAGCCGGGGGTAAGAAACTGGGGCCAGGGGGCAGCTAAGGGGCAGGAAGTCTCGGGGACAGTCAGGGCAGAGGTTGGGAGGGGGGGGTCAGGGAAGGGGAGGTTGGATTGTGGGCGTTCCAGGCATCCGTCAGGACTCAGCGGGGGGTGGGGGGTGAATAGGGGTTTGGGCAGTCAGGGGACAGAGAGCAGGGGTGGGGTCCCAGAATAGTGGTGGTGGTGTCTCTGGGGGATGGTGAGGGGACAAGGAGCAGGATGGGTAGGGGATTCGGGGGGGGGCAGGAAGTGGGTGCGGGTCAGATAGGGGGCAGGGCCAGGCTGTTTGGGAGGCACAGCCTTCCCTACCCTGAAGCTCATTCAGCCGATTGAGGCTTGCAGAAGAGCCAAGCTGTTAACTTTTCCATTAGGGCTACCGTCCCTTTCACTTCTCAAATGCCAAGTTATACTCTATATTTAATTTCAGCACCATAGGGCGATACATGTCAGGGGAGGGTAGCTTCATTTAAAATTAGCTACTGGGGGAGGGATCACATGAGACGCGCAATATCCTTCCCAAACCTACGAAGGAAGACCCCCTATCCCCTAATGCCCTGAGGCTTCAGAGGGGTTAATTCAGTGGTTCTCAAACTTTCGCCCTGGTGACCCCTTTCACATAGCAAACCTCTGAGTGTGACCCCCCCCATAAATTGAAAACATTTTTTTATATATTTAACACTATTATAAATGCTGGAGGCAAAGCAGGGTTTGAGGTGGAGGCTGACAGCTCGTGACCCCCAGTAATAACCTCATGACCCCCAGTTTGAGAACTTCTGGGTTAATTTAATTTTAGCACCCTGTGTCCATTCACATGCATGTGCTATTTTCAGCATTTCATTTTTCACAACATAAGGCCTCTCCACCAACTTACCCTGAACAAGCTCAAATGCTCAGTTCGTGGAGTATTACATAAGCTGTACTAAAGAAAAACCACATACATCTCCAGTTTTTAGGACCGCATGAGCCAGTCTCTAGAAACAGAAAATGCATGAGGTTAAGTCCATTAATGGCTGTTAGCCGGATGGGTAAGGAATGGTGTCCCTAGCCTCTGTTTGTCAGAGAGTGGAGATGGATGCAGAGAGAGATCACTTGACCATTACTGTTAGGTTCACTACCTCTGGGCACTTGGCATTGGCATGTCTGTAGACAGGATACGGGCTGGAGAACCTTTGTTTGACCCAGTATGGCTGTTCTTATTTCTAACCTAAATAACCCAACATTAATGGAAGATATGAGATCAAGAATCCAGCAGATAAAAACCTGGAAAAATCTCTGAATGGATGGGCTCAGGCTTTTGGTCACAAGCTGAGGTGGTTCAAAAGTTTTGGATTTTTTTAAGCAGAATTTTTTAGTGTTTCTTTAAACAATCAAACACAGCGAGCAGCAAATATTTGGCCACACACTTCTGAAACCTCAAACCATATTCAGGTTTTGGCAGACTAATTTCAGCTTTTTAATTAAAAAAACCACATCAAATTTTGAAGGAAAGCAGACACTGTCTGTGATTTTTTTCTGCTTTTTAAAAACCCCTAGTTTTCGATCTAAAAAAAGTTTTGATGGGAAATATTTGTCCAACCCTTTTAATGAGCTTTAGTGCCTTTTAATACTAGCTGATGCTGAGAACCAGCGATACCTTGTAAAGAAGTTTTCTCAAAACTGGGTTTGTGCCAAGATGCGGAAGGTTTATTTTTCCCAGGGCCGCCCCTGGCGGGGAGCAAGTGGGGCAATTTGCCCTGGGCCCCACAGGGGCCCCCATGAGAATATAGTATTGCAATTTTTTTTTATGGAAGGGGCCCCTGAAATTGCTTTGCCCCAGGTCCCCTGAATCCTCTGGGCGGCCCTGCACCTATCTCCGTAGATCACATAGAATCATAGAATATCAGGGTTGGAAGAAACCTCGGGAGATCATCTAGTCCAACCCCCTGCTCAAAGCAGGACCAACTCCAACTAAATAATCCCAGCCAGAGAGCTCTGTCAAGCTGGGCCTTAAAAACCTCTAAGGATGGAGATTCCACCACTTCCCTAGGTAACCTATTCCAGTGCTTCACCACCCTCCTAGTGAAATAGTATTTCTTAATATCCAGCCAAGACCTTCCTCACTGCAACTTGAGACCTTTGTTCCTTGTTCTGTCATGTGCCACCACTGAGAACAGCCTTGCTCCATCCTCTTTGTAACTCTCCTTCAGGTAGTTGAAGGCTGCTATTAAATCCCCCCTCACTCTTCTCTTCTGCAGACTAAATAAGCCCAGTTCCTCAGCCTCTTCTCATACGTCATGTGTCCCAGCCCCCTAATCCTTTTCGTTGGCCTCCACTGGAATCTCCAATTTGTCCACATCCTTTCTGTAGTGGGGGGCCCAAAAGTGGACACAATACTCCAGATGTGGCCTCACCAGTGCCGAATAGAGGGGAATAATCACTTCCCTCGATCTGTTGGCAAGGCTCCCACTAATGCAGCCCAATATGCTGTTATAAAAATACTCATTTGTCCTTAGATGGTACATATACTTTTCCCTGGCTGAAGACAAGTTTACGACTCCCATTTTTATTTTTCATTTGATGGATTTCTTGTCACATTTCATGAATTGTAAGGTAAAACAATGCTTTGCCTCACTTTTTATGAAGCATATAAAGACACTCTTTCAATTCAAAAGCAGGTCAATTTTGGATCAGAGATGACTCAGTAAAGAAAGTAAATTAATAGCAGATCCAGCTCCTGACTTCACAAGGCTAGGATAAAACAATAGATTTTAGTCAGCATAGCTGAGCTAAAGACGTGAAGATCAGTTTAAAATAGCATTGAGTGCATGTATTTTTCTTTGTTGATGTTATACAACAAGGAAAAATACATGCGCTCAGTGCTGGCACTGTCAAATTCTGTTCAGTTTATTTTATTGCATGGCAGTGATACACAATAGGATATTCACAAAACAAAATCATGGAGCAAGATCCTCAAGGCCATCTGTGCAGCCCTCAGTCCAGGACCTAAGGAGAGGGTAAAGCAGCTCTAAGCCACTTTTCTACTCCTCAGATCTGGGAGCCAGTTAAGGCTACTTGGATATATATAAA
This sequence comes from Chelonoidis abingdonii, assembly GCF_003597395.2. Taxonomy (NCBI): domain Eukaryota; kingdom Metazoa; phylum Chordata; order Testudines; family Testudinidae; genus Chelonoidis; species Chelonoidis abingdonii. Next base: position 261,244,279 of record NC_133769.1, read on the forward strand.
TGTGCAATTTCATAATAATTGTTTTTCCTTACATTTAATCTTTCTGTGCATCTGATGTTTGAATTTTTTTTTATACTTTGACATTCTTTTAGGCTCTTCTCCAAAGTCATTTGGATCAAACCCTTGATTCCCTTCCTCCCCCCATAACTTTATGATCTATATCAACACCTATACCACAACTTTCCAAAGCTTATTGCCAAATTGTTCAAAAATACTAGCACCCCTGCCATGTGGAACTATTTATTCTCCAATAATTTATGTAAATTAGACTCCCTCTGTGTTAATTAGCATATACTGGTTGCTAGACCTTCACCAGCCTTTTGTTGGTGCTACCTCTATTTGAGCTGTGTAAGCTCAGTCACTTCATACTATTTCTGTTCCTTAGCTGGGTGAAATAACATAAATATAAGCCAATTCCTCTTCTGCTAAATGCAGTTTTGATTTGGTATAAATTTTGTTTCTTGATTAAACTAATCTTTGCTAGGGGTCCTTACTTCACTTTCCATTAATACACTAACAGGATTTGGCCCTCCTGAATGGACATTCATGAAAAAAATAATGTGAACATAGTCAAATCAAAATGCAATTCAGAATTTACAGAAATGGTCAGGAATACTTTTTCCAAGTTATTTGCTCATCTCTGCTTCCATATAATAAAAATAATATCAGGTTTCAGGGTAGCAGCCATCTTCGTCTGTATCTGTAAAAAGAACAGGAGTACTTGTGGCACCTTAGAGACTAAATACATTTGTTAGTCTCTAAGGTGCCACAAGTACTCCTGTTCTTTTTAAAAATAATATCACTAATCCAAATGAGATTTGGCCAAAATATTTGCATCTGACAAAAGAACGTGTGCTTGAGAAGTTTCAGAAGAATAGGCTTGGTTCTGGCAAAGTTACAAAGTGAGTTTATTATACAAGAGAAAATTATTTATTTTGATCCTTCTCTGAAAATATCTTGCATGATTCTCTCTCTCAGCTCTTGTGCGCTTGAAGCTCCAAATTTCATTTCTGGCCCCTAAAGGGAGCATTAATGACTAGGAACATGAATCCAACTGCCCTACTGGTAAATGCACACTTCCCTGGACTGCCAATTCCTGTTCCTCAAACATTCCATCAACTGAATAAGAAGCAAACACTACCCGCCTCTCCAAAATTAATCCAATCACCAAAATCAACACACACAAAATTAATTAGAAATTAATCCAATCACAAAAATTGCCTCTAAAAAAGTAAAATCAATGAACTTAGAATGCAGACATAAGCAACCCCCGCACAGGAGGAAACCTCTCCAGACTCAAGAGCTGGGTGGGTCAAAATCTTGCAGCATCATATCTTCAGAGACATAGAATTACAAGGTAGGTAAGTGTCCCTTTTCTAATGGTGTTATGCAGAATTCTCACACCTGGGGTCAGATTCTGCCTGGCTCTTACACAGACATGGGGGCAAGATATAAGGGGACTTTGCACAGGGACCAGGTAGAACTGAAGCCCCCGCAGTGATAAGAGCACAGTAAGTAATGCTCCATTTCTACCACGGATCTCCACTCCACTCTCACACACCTGCCAACAGAGTCCAGTGACCATTGAGGTCAAGGGCAAAATTAATGTTGATAGGTACAGGACTGGGCCCTTCCCTGTGCACTTCTTCATCAGGTTTTGATAGTCAGACCCCACTGAAATGAGCAGGTGACTGGTAGGGTGAACAGGTATCCCAGTTCACCAGGGTTGTCTGCCTTCTGAGGTACAGTCTCAGTTACAATGAAACTCAGATTTCGTTTTGATTTCATAGGAAACAGTCAGGCAATTGGCTGGCCATCTAGTGATTTGCTCTTGCGCCCTGCTTCGGTATCACCCTGTCTACTCCCCACCATTGTCAGGTCCAGAGGTGCCTGTGTATGCCCCTCTTGCTCTCTGCCAGCTGTTTCCTTCATGAAGTAGGCCATCTGCCACAGATGCTGGGATGCCTCATTGTATTTTGCGCAGTAGTTTGGCCAATTTATTCAATGAGGAGAGACCAAAAGGACCTTTAATAGTCAGCAGGTTTACAACAAACAAAAGGAAATATTTCTTCACACAATGGACTGTCAACCTGTGGAACTCTTTGCCAGAGGCTGTTGTGAAGGCCAAGACTGTAACAGGGCTCAAAAAAGAACTAGATAAGTTCATGAAGGATACGTCCATCAATAATTATTAGCCAGGATGGGCAGGGATGGTGTCCCTAATCTCTGTCTGCCAGAAGCTGGGAATGGGCGATAGGGAATGGATCACTTGATGATTACCTGTTCTGTTCATTCCCTCTGAGGCATTGGCATTGGCCACTGTCAGAAGACAGGATACTGAGTTAGAGGGACCTTTGGTTTGACCCAGTATGGCCATTCTTATGTTCTTATGTACCAGCAACTATGGAATAGAGAAGAAGGAAGTTTGAAGTTGCAGTGGTTGTGAAAGCAGCAACAGGACCCAACATAAGTAATTGGGTCCTGATTCTGAAGTCCTTTAAGAAAAAGAGTGGGATCCAGGTACTGTGCATGGGAGAAGGGACCGACTTCCTGGAAGAAGGTTAGAACGAGGAAGGCTAAAAAGGCAAAGAGAGGAAAAGAAAAAGACAGCTTTCCTTCCGTTTCCCACCTCAGCTGTTAAACCCTTCCCCTCTGTCCCGCACCTCAAATGGCAAACAGGTGCCCTGGTTTTCCTTTCCAGATATGTAGTTTACTTAACCTTTGAGACGAAAGATCACAGGTCACTAATGAATGAGGTGGATTCACACCTAAGCTGTCCTGTTGCAATAGGTTGACAGGAGCCTTTTTTTTCTGTTTTTTGCAAGGCTAGGATAATGTGGCAGGAGTACGTCTGAAAAAGCAACAGAAAAACTTAGAAAGGTAATTTGCATCTCGTGGAGGATTGTCTTGCATGTGTTTTTGAATGGGAGACTTATGATCTCCCTTCTCCTAATTGCCATGTTCCCAGCTTTCATGATTTTATTGTGGTTCTTGAGATACTTGATGTTTTTCTTACAGCCCCAGCTCCTCGAGTCAAGGGACTATGTGAGAATCTCAGCTTTCATTTTAGAATAGAATAATAGGAGATATACCAATCTCCTAGAACTGGAACGGACCTTGAAAGGTCATCAAGTCCAGCCCCCTGCCTTCATTAGCAGGACCAATTTTTGCCCCAGATCCCTAAGTGGCCCCCTCAAGGACTGAACTCAACCCTGGGTTTAGCAGGCCAATGCTCAAAACCACTGAGCTATCCCACAAAGAGCAAGAATTTAGCTCTCACGGATGAGGAGAAAAGTTTTAAATTGTATCCAAGCAAATCCTAAAGGCTCAGAAATCAGAAGACAAACAAAATAATAAATGTTGGGTTCTTTATTATTATTTTGATTTTCTTGATTTTTGAAGACAATCTCATGATTTTTGAAGGCTTGGAGTTTAGCAATGCTGAAATCATCCCAGCAGCAGGCCCTGGGTGAGAGGCTCACAGTCTGCTGCTGTGACAATTTCAAAGCAGTCTGGGATAGTGTGGATTGTGATGTCACAAACAAGAACAGCCCTCTCCGTTTGCCAGCTGGGGCAGTAAACATTTTCAGCACTCTTACTACACCCTCCTCCAACTGAGCATTCAAATGCCCCAACCCAAAAAAACCCAATTAGCACAGCAGTTTGTCACCCCCTGGCAATGGGCACCCCCCGTATCTCGGCCCCAAGAACCAGCTCTCATCACAAAGAAGGCTGAACTTCATTAGTCTCAGCTAAAACCATAGCAGATGCCACTGAACATTCCCAGAAGTAATTTTTCAATTGCTTGTAAATTTTTTTAAATTTTTAATCACACTCTCTACATCAAGCAAAGAGACTACTCCTTAATAAGGCCTTTTGGCATGCAAAACTTGAAGTGATTGTTGCTGGTGTTTTGTTTTTGACTTATTGGTAAGTAAATAGAAATTCTTAAAATCCTTCTGAGTATATCTTTTTACTCTCCCGTAATTCACAAGTGGCATGACTTTTCCTCAAACTTTTTACACATTTTTTTTTAAATAGTCTTGGTTAAGGCCATGCATGGAAACTTGCAGTCTCAAAGGAGAAACTTCCAAAAAGTTATCAGTATGGGGGTCATACTTAAAGCTACACAAATAACTGATTTTTTCAGTTTGGTTGCCAAACCAAAAATTCTGGGGGGGGAAAAAGTAGTCTGAGTTGATCTGAAATTGATTTATTTTGGTTTTTCTCACCAAAAGAAAATACTGAAATAAACTTGTTTTCATTTCATTTAATTTGGGGGTATTTTTTTACCCTTCTTTAAGGAAAATAAATCTAGCTTCAAAAGCTTCAACAAAATGTTGCTTCAAAACAAAAAAATTAAACATTTTGTTAGAAAATGTCAAAACAAAATATTTAGATCTAGATTTTTGAAGGTATTTAGGCATTGCTGCACTCAACATTGTAATGTCTAACTGATTTAGGAGCCTAAATCTCCTTTTCAAAAGGGATTTAGCCACTTATGAGCCAAAATCCCATTGACAGTTGATGGGGGTTTAGGCTGCCTTCTTCCGCTGATGCTGCCCTCATTTGTTGCTTTTTCAGATGTACTCCCACCACATTATCCCAGCTGTGCAAAACAATAAAATAAAGTGAGAGTCAGGTTCCTAAATCAGTTAGGCACGACCAGGCTGGCCACAACAATGCTAAATACCTGCAAAAATCTGGGTCTTTGACTCCTTAAAAAAAAAATAACAGCCATAACTATTTGCCAGATTCAATCCAAATTTGCTGATAGTTTTGATTGACCCAAAATTGCTTTTTAATTATTTTTTTTGTGACTAAAGCATTAATCTGAAAAACATCAGGTAGTTCTAATTATAATGAAAATACTATTGAGAGTAATTGCTGTAGCTGGTGTTATATCAGGCAAATATTGTAACAGTCATATGGAGTGCAATATTTATTATCTAAATAACGAGGAAAGCAAATACTGCACATGCAGAGTTGTTGACTGTCAAATTGATATAATTTCTCTGCTTTTTTAAACAAATAAATATTTTTTAAAAAGTCCTGGTTCATATCATGCCCTGCAAATCTCTCATTGTTAATATTAAAGAGTTTAGCCATTGGAGATTGAGGGGAACTGTAAAAAGTTTAACTAAACAAGTTAAAGTATTGCCATATATTGGTATTGCTATATATTTATTCAGTGGCCAGAATGCTACATGAAAGTTTGCTTCCAAAAAAAAATAAAAATCACATCTATACTAAGACCGTGAATAGGAAGTGACAGCCCAATGTGAATGAAATCAAACTACTATACATGCTTCAAAAATGAAGTTCATAATGGAAATTCATTCTTGACAGATGCTATGCCATACAGTATTGTAAGTCCCATTGCTATTTTACTAAGCCCTGATGGAAAACCCATTGAAGTTGTTGAAAAGACTCCTATTGGCTTCAATGAGCTTTGGATCAGGTCTATGATGTGCTCAGGGGCTTGCTATTAAACCATTGACAATGAACCGTGTCTCACACTGCAGTGCATATTGCAGCATATAGTGCACTTTTCTTTCTGTGCTGTATATTCCACTCAAGTTCTGCACAGATCACTCCTTTGTCTTCTTAATCTTAAGAATTTTTTATTTTTTCCAAGGATATTCATATTCCTTATAGAGCATAAACAAACAACATTTCTAAACTGTCATGTTTCTTTATCCTTCTTGCAAACATGTATGCACTGTCTCCACATGCACAATTTTACCTTTAGTTTTTCCCCTCTCTGACTGAGGTATTGTCACAGGGTAGCTGGGGCCTATGGATAGACTAAGTCCAGTGCCCCTGGACCAGAACAGGTGAGTCCAATCCAGCCAGTTAAAGAGGGCCAGGATGCATGTGGGCCTATAAAAGGCTGCTAAAGGGTAGTTGGGGAAGGGAAAGCCACACTAGAGTGGAGCTAGCTCCTGTGGTGGGTCATTGGAGCAAGCGACTAAGGGTTCAGGGAAGCAGCCCTGGGGCTGTTGCTCCAAGAAGAGAGAAGAACTGACTGAGATAGGAACTGGAGTTCAGAAACCCCTGGAAGGGGTGGCCATGAAGCTGAAGCTAAGGAATGAGTTCAGACTGTTTTTTCTGTTTGTTTGCTAGTGTCTGTTAAGGAAATAAGCCTCCTAGTAAAAGACTGGGTGTGGCAGCACATGCTTTGGAGCTAGGTGAGAAGTCTGGCTTAGGGACAGGTATACAGTTAAGATAAAGGTTGAGTTTTAATAACGATTCCAGTATACAACTTACTGCTTCTTCCTTCCAAATTCATACACAGGAAACATCAGTTTTACTGAAGATTCAATTTCTAACTAGCTAAAATCAAGTTTATATTGGAGGTGGACCTCAACCAAAACACTAGATAAAGCAGCCTCAAAATTTTGGGAACGGTAGCTAAGGAATCCAAACTTGGATCTGAATTTAATGACCTCCCTCCAAGTCTATAATGGGTTGAATCAACTAGGATGTAAACACATCTGAACTTCAGAAGGTTTTAAAATCTGGATTTAAGTCCAAATTTCTTTTGCCTCTCCATCTCACCTCTATTCCATATACAGTAGCACATTTTATTCTAGAGGATACCAAACTCTGATAAACTATGACCCCAATCTTGCAATAGGATCCATACTTATACTCAAACAGACATTCATGTGCCTATGCTGTGCCCGGTTGAGTACAGTGGTGGTCTCCTCATGGGTACAGACTCCATGTTGATACAGGTATCGGAGGATAGCCGTGTTAGTCTGTATCCACAAAAAAAACAAGGAGTTCAGTGGCACCTTAAAGACTAACAGATGTATTTGCGCATAAACTTTCGTCGATGTATCTAAAGAAGTGAGGATTTTTACTCACGAAAGCTTATGCCCAAATACATCTGTTAGTCTTTAAGGTGCCACTGGTCTCCTTGTTGACACAGAACTAACTGCAAGTTTAAGGCTTATATCCACACAGACCCACTGTAGTGCTGCCACCTAAAGGTTGGACAATAGTGGGGAGGCCAGGACAAGGCAGTGTAGGAGCAAATTGGCACCAAATCCCCAGCTGAAAAGGAAGTCCCCTAGATCTTACTAATGAGACCTTTAATATCTACACAAAGTGTGATGGCCTCAGCTTTTAACCAATCATTCCAACACATGCATGCAATATAGAATTTAATTTCTCTTCAGCAGAAGGATGAAAGGCTCAGCCAGTTCTGAATTGATTTGATGATGTGGGAATTTCGATATTTAAGCCGGAGATTTAGACCACTAAACCATCCTCCAGCTTGAAAAGGGATCTATTTAACATGACTACATTTTGAGAAGGCAAAGCCTGATGTCTTTACTTGAAGTCAGAGTTTGGCCTTGGTGAGCACTGAATGAGGATTTTAGGATTTGTCCTAAACTGCTTTAGATTATTTATCAGTGGCTTTTACCTTTCCTCACAGTACTTTATTTCAAAGGCTTTACAGGAACAATAAAACAAAAAAAGAAAAAGAAAACACACTACAATGTATATCTCTTCCCGCACCCTCTTCTTTATCCGTTAAACTACTGATTCCAATTTAACACAATGATGTTGAAGGTCTTTGAAATTCAAAGATACATTTCTCTTCCCATCTCTAATGGGATAATAGCACATCTTAATGCACATACATTTGTTCTCTTAGTCACCATTTCATCAGAATGGCAAGTTGCAAACACTCACTTAACGATTGTTGTGCAATTAGGCAAAAGAAGAGATACCTTTAGAGCCAGAGGCAAATGAGGAGTACACAAGCAGAGGCAGACATCCAATATTTTAGTCTCTTTAGTCCAAATTTCAGTAAATTCCAATTTGTAGTTTGTATATTTTAGGTAGCCTTTTTAATGTACATTTTAAAAAACATCCTGCATTTCTGGTATTTCTCCTTTTGCTATCTCTCATACAACCTCTCCCTCAAAATTTACTGAAAAGCGTGGTGACCTTATCCACATAAAATGTACAATAAACTCTTTTAGAGAGGGACTGCTTTAATGCAAGCTGAAGCCCTGAGCCTGGTGCACTCTGGCATGCTCTGGCATGCCTGGCTGGGCTCAATTTAGGAGGGTGAATGGGACACCTGCCCCCTCCGAGTTACAAGTTAGCCCCGGGCACCTGCCAGGGCTCCCGCTATGAGCCCCGTGTGGACGGGGCTCCTTTTAGGGAGTGCAGAGTGGAAGGGGGTTAACTCAGGGTGCCAGTTATGTGTCAGCCCAGGGCATCAGCTCCCTGAGGCCTGCCAGCACATGGCCAGTCCCTCCTCTACCCTGCACCAGCCCCTACAATAACTGCACACAACCCCTCAGAGTTTCGCAGTCCAGTCAAAAGCCTTTGGCAGTCTGAATTTGGCCCGAAGTCCACCTATTAACTACCCCTGCAATAGGCCCTGTCTATATTGCACAGCATAGTATGTGTTCGTTGAACAGGAGCACTTGCATTGTGAAAAATGTTTCTCTGGAGTCCAGACCTTGACTAAGAAATTTGGACCTTGACAAAAAATAATTGACTACCCCTGGTCTACAGCATCCTTTGATAGCAGCTGAAGCCCCAGTGTACCCCAGCATGCCTGGCAGGGTTCCATTTAGGGAGGGCATGGAGGACATATGCCCCCTCCCCCCCCAGTTATGAGTCAGTCTACCAGCACGCAGCCAGTCACTTCCCTACTCGCACTAGACCCCCTGCACCAACTGCCCATGGCCCCCCAGAGTTCCACTGTCTGGTCGTAAGCCTCTGGTGGTCCAGATTTGGCCCACGGTCTGCCTATTGACTACCCCGCTTTAGAATTTAGAGTGCATCATTGGATAGTTATAGTAAATGGCTCCATAGAATGCCACCAATCATTTAACCATTTTCTTTCATGTACACCTAATGAATAAATGAGTATTTTCACTCTCCCAGAACCAATGACATAACTCAACATTGATAAAATACCTTTAAAGTTTCTCTCTTTTTTTAAAAAAAATGAAGTATTGTTTTGATCTGCTGCAACACTGCAGCTATGTATGACAACAGTATCTGCTTTTGTTTTATTGCATTCACTTGTGAGGCTCACTCCAAATTAAAAATGGATTTATATTCTTCATAGCTTTAAGTTCAATGCACAGTAGTAACCAAAAGCCTTCACTTGCTGATGGCTTTCTGGGGCATTTATCATCTGAGAATATAATACAATGCACCAAATTCTGTCTCCCTCTCTAACTCATGCATTCAGACGCAGCATGGACTTCTTGTAAAACTCATTTAAACTACTTAGTCATATTGATGCAACTCATGAAATTTGACAAAATCAAGTGCATTAGTAAAGTGGATTTTCTTTATGCTGACTTTCAGCATTTGCAATGGACAAATGTGTGCAACTGTGAAATGTGTGCTTGTGTGTGTGACTGCTCGTGTGCCTATTGTACATGTGTGCCATTCATATGTGTGTGTATGCAGCTGAGTAGGTAGGTAGGCAAATAGGTGTGTGCATTTGTGTGTGTGTGCATTAGTACAAATACTTGAAAGTGGTACAGCTACTCTCTTCATTTTGTGTGTGTGTGTGTGCGCACAAAACATCTATGTAGGAGAAAAACTAATCTATAGACTTAATGAGTGAAATCCCAGTCCCACTGAATGCAGCGGTAACACTCCCATTGACGTCAGTGAGGCCAGGATTTCATCCAGTGCAGCTTCTTGCACATTTACTAGACACTGTTCCACATTAATATTATGCATGTCACACAAATAAAATGCCTCTAGCATTTCTCCTTAAAATGTTTTAAAGAAACAGCAAAAAAAAAGAAATCCAAACTTTAAGGTGTTTTTCTCATTGGCCAGTGTAGGAGACTGGAGCTTCTAAGAGTTCATTGCTGTTGGCATTATGCAGAATAGGAACGTTACCGCTGCAGCAAATGTGAATAGCGTCTATCAGAAGGAAGCGCAGCTGATTAATCAACTTGATATTACCCGAACTGATTAAACAATGAGGCGTCCTGGGGTTTTGCTGTCTGTCCTGATGAGTGCTCATCATAACTAATAATGCAGAACCCCAGCACATCTCCCTTGGGAGTAAACTACCTTCTAATATTTTTCCTCTAAGGATTAATTCCATTGTTATGAAACCTGTATATTATAAGAACTGTAAACTAATCATTAGTCATTTTCAAACAATTTGACTTTTCCTGCCTCGACTGGTGGAGTGTTTTTGGAAGAGGTCTTGTTGGGATTCAGTTTTCCACATAAGCAGGTTTATTTAGACAACAAGAATAACCGATACATCAGCAGCATCGTGTTAATCTCTAAACCAGAAAAAGTGGACAACTTTTTTAATGATTTTTTTGTCCTAAGTGAATATTCAAAGGACTAGCAACTGTGGAAACCGTGCAAGACTCTCTCCTTTATCCCACCACGATCACCCCTCTCTCTAAATTCCCATTAAAGTGGAGTGTTACCTGTGATAGGAAACAGCTTTTAAACACAAATTAAATAATTTACGTGCTCTCTGTGAAATTTTATAGTATTAGTAAACTTGTCCACACTAGGTGAAGTCTAAAGATACTGTTCAAAAACCATTTTCTGAAATGGTTTTGCCTGGCCCACACTGACCCCAAAATCTTGTTGAATCTATGCTTATAAACTTGTTTAAAATATATCTTGTTAAATAATTTCCTTTCACAGATCAAACTCCAGTGTAAATGATGCCAAAGGCTGAGATCAGGTAGTTCTGTCTCCACACAAGCTCAGTACTAGGCTTTTCTTGACTTCTAGTGGTAGCAGATTTTATGTGGTAGTTTTTCATTTTCTCAGTTCAGGTGAAATCGACATCAAGCTCAATTCACAATTCTGGTTCTAGGGGTGAAAGGTGCTTTACATCCATTAAGTTATCTAGGCCCAGACCCAGAAAGGGACTTAGGCATGGCCGAACGTACATTTTAGGTGCCTGGAAAATCACAGGAACAACATTGTCATCCACAAAATCTGTGTTAGGGACTTAGGCTCCTTATACAATGAATGGGGAGAGAAGGGTGCCTTAGAATGCAACCCACAAGAGCAAGCATGCAACGCAGGAAGCTTCCAATGGGAGATCCTGAAGAGGGGCGTGTGCCAAGTTCAGCCCCTCTCACAGAGACAGACACCTAAGTCAAGGCTGGAGGGAACTGCCTATCTCTGCTTAGCAATTTGTAAACATTCCTGGATAGTCAAGTAGCTTAGGCACCAGCCTCCACAGGAAACAGCCGATTGGGAAGGTGCCCACCTTATGAAATTTTAGCCCAGCATTCAGAGCTTGGGATGTGGGAGGGAGACCCAGGTTCAATTACCACCTCTGCCTGATGGAGAGAAAGGATTTCAACAGCGATCTCCCCATATCTCAGGAGAATGTATTAACCACTGAGCTATAGGCTATTCTGATGTGGGGCTCCCTCAATCTCTGCTGCTGAAGCTAAACACCAACTTACAGAGCAATTCCCCCTCACTGACCCAATGAGTATTCCACTGTGAAGAAATACTTATAGATACTGGGCCAGAGAGAGAATGACTCTTCAGCCTTGCATTTAGGGCATTCACATGGGGCACCCAGGGTCCAGTCCCCCTGTTCCAACCACTCTTCACCAGGACAGATTGAGGTAGGCCCACTGCAGAATATCCCATAGCTCATTGGTTGGAGGTGGGACACTCTTGTTCATGTCCTTTCTCCCAGTCACACACAGAGGGTCTCCCACATCCCGTGTTAGTGCTATAAACACTGAGCCAAAGGTTATGAGGATCACCTCCTCTAGCAGTGTACTTTTGAGTGGGACCTGATCCAATTGGTGTCCTGGGTGCCTGCCTATCAGATAAGGTCCTGCATGCAAGATGGGCATTTGGCCACCTATCTTTTCCCAATTTGTAGATTGTTCTGTGGCTTAGGTGAGCGTAACCATGCCTCTGTGGGTCACAACTGAGAATGCTAAATTCAGGACAAATTGCTGAGAAATAGGGCAGATACACCTCAAGATTGGAGGCTAATTCAAGAAAGAAAGGTGAGAGTTAAAATTGGTTAAAGGCAGGGGTGAATGTAAGATAAAAGACTTATCAGTATGGGGGCCTGGCTCCAGTCAGCCTTCCTCAGCCAGCCCTTCCACACTGCCTGTCCCGTGCCGCCTGCAGTAGTGGTGGCGGTCGGGAGCCCTGGCCCCTTTTAAATTGCTGGGCCCCGGGGCAGCTGCCCCTTTTGCCCCCTCCCATGGGTGGCCCGGGGAGGGGTGGAGGGGAAGCAACATTAAAGTGCTGCTGTGGCAGCGTTTTAATATTGGCCGTGTATGGGCCAGTACCGCAGCCACTTCTTACTGGTATGTCGTTCTGGCCCATACGGCCCACTTTCACCTCTGGTTAAAGGGATCAAATATATACAATAAATGCAAAGTTCTTGGTTCAAGCTTGTAGCAGTGATTGAATAAACTGCTGGCTTAAGTCTCTGGCTGCTTCCAGATCATTGGAAGGTCCTCAGTCCATTGGTTATAGGGTGACCAGACAGCAAATGTGAAAAATTGGGACAGGGGTGGGGAGTAATAGGAGCCTATATAAGAAAAAGACCCAAAAATCAGGACTGTCCCTATAAAATCAGACCATCTGATCACCCTAATTGGTTAGAATGCTCCCATTGGTATAGTCCAGAGGTTTGGGCAGGAAAGAGGCAAAATGGAGGGGTTTCAAGGGCCTTTTATATCTTCTGCCATGTGACAGGAATCCCATTGTTTCAAACAAAGCCCTCAGCACAGCTAGTGGAAAATTACAGGTGACAAGATAGTGTTTGGAGTCACATGTCCATGCATGACTCCCTTAGTCATTGCAGGAAGCCATTACCTATACCCCAGACAGTACGTTTGCAGGACAGTCCATTCAGTACAGATGGGCATCTCTCATGATCCATTGTCAGCTAAGTGTTTCTTGATGAGCCACTCAATTTGAATAATCTCTCCAAGATGTGCAAGCTAACTACCTTGAGGATGGTACCCCAGGAGCAAACATTTGAAATACAGGTATAGAACCAATACTTATAACTTCACATACAAAAATGATACGTACAAACAGCATAATTATATTCAACAAATAATAATCTTTCCATAGACATCCTACCTGACATAATTTGTACAAGATTTGTTGCAAATATATAGCAGTGGTTGCAACAATTATCTCTATGGTCATATTTTAATCAGATAATGTCACAGAGGGAAATAGGCATCTGGACACCTAGAGTGAGGCAGCAGTGCGCATACTCAGAGATAGAAACTCAGTCACTGAGGGAATTTTTACCCTGAAAACCTGCGTCCCAATACAGTTTAGGAGCCTACAAGGTTTGTTGGGAGTTCCGTGGCTCACAGAAGAGCCTAAGTCTGGGGTTTAGGTGTGCATGTATTTCTGTGGACCTGGGCTCTAGCTCCCAGAAAAATGTTATCTGAATATAGGTCACAACTGGCTACATGAAGAACTGTGAAAGCATCTTATTCATGAAATGACACTAGAACTAGTTTTATCGACCAGCTTTCTAATGGACATATCCCCCAAACTAATGCTAGAAGGCTTACATTCTTGTTACAGGCCCCTGATATTTCAGGGAATTTATGCAGAATGGATGGCAGGCAAACTTAATTGAAAGCTGCTAAGACAAACTCTGGATTGTGAGAGACCAAGAGCAAAAGATCTCCCATAACATCAATAGTCAGACCAATAGGCCATCTAACTCAGTGTCCCTTCTCACAGTGGACAATGCCAGGTGCTTCAGAGGGAATGAACAGAACAGGGTAATTTTGAGCAATCCATCCCCTGTCCTCCAGTTCCAGCTGCACATACAGATTGACTAGGCCAGTAGATTCTCCATGAGAACTTCAGTTCCACCAAAATTTTAAAAAATCATAAAAAGATTTTGAAAATATTTGTGAACTAGCTTGTGATTATGACCATGACTCAATAGGATAACTCATGTTCTCGACTGCTCATTGACTCACAAATAGACATGCAACAAACATGTTCCAAAAGGAACTACCAAAGGTTCTTGTGGGTTCAGGATAATGATTGAGCTGTTATTATTTATTTGCATTGCAGGTTTCTGATCTTTCTAAAGCTATGTGTCTGAACTTGCTCATTAATGGAAGTAAATGGGAGTTTTGCTCATCACTTCAACAGAAGGATTAGGGGCTTTATTTTCACGTCCTTTGCACAACGGTCATGCTGACTTTTCTTAAAAGCTGCAATGACAGCTTGGCTACCCTAGCTGTATGGGTCCAGATCCTGATCCAAAGCTCAGTGGAAAGACTCCTGTTAACTTCATTGAGCTTTGGATCAAGCCCCTGATCCTCCAAAGCCGGCTACATATACTGGTAGTGCACAGTTCAGTACACCTTATTTGAACAAAACTCACACTGGCATTAACGGGAACTTGCTCAAGAAAGAACTATAGGATTGGGCTGATAATACTCAGGAAAATTAGACTAGAGACATTAAACCTAATTAACCCTTTGTATAGTTTTAAAATAAATTGATACGCTTTTTTCTCCATGAAAATATTTTCTTAAGTAGAACCTTCTTTTCAAATCTATTCCCCTCAGAACAATTTTGAAGAATCTACTATGGTTGTATTTAAAACTTTGTTTCTGACTGATCATTTAAAACTGTGTTGTTGATTTTAAAAGTACCAAAATATACACCAGTTGCAAAAGCACATTTTTTCAAAGCATTGCAAAATTCCAAAGTGAAATCAGCTATGTTGTCTATTAAAAATTAATAAATTCAAAGTTTCATATGCAACAACTCGCTCACCGAGAGTTTACAAAGATCAGGCACAAGACAAAAGCCAGTTGCAGGGATCCTGTCTAGATTTTTTCTCCCGGTCAATAATGTCTATTAGTAGACAAGATACAGCAATGATCAAAACATCAATAGAACTAGTTTAACTTTAGATGCTGGTTTACTTGGGATGTCAAAGCTCCACAATTGTTAGGAGTCAGGCATTAAGTGAACAGATACAATCCTAAACCTAAATGTTAACAAAGCCAGTTGACATCCCAGATTAGGTTGCTGATCTTGTAAGGATCAGCTACTTACTTAGTGATGTTTACACTGACATTGATGTAGTGACATCCTGATCTAATTACATGTCAATAAACCACATTCCTGATGCACTGAGAAGATCAAAGGAGGATTAGGAGGACTCCATTGGCAATCCTTACAGCCTATGGTATCAACCTTATGATTTAATTACCATGAATTTGGCAACTGCGAAGATATTGTTTTAAAATTGGGCCAATGCATGTTTCATAATTACATTGCATCACCTCCTTTAACCCTTTCATTGCTGATTCTTTGCAAGGTGCTGCGAACTGAGACTTTCTGAGTAAAATTCCCTGGTGGGCCAAACACTTTGGAAACAAGTTTAGATACCTTTTGCCAAGGTTCTGATTTTCCTCAGAGTCTAGGCAGCTTTTTAAAGTCACAATGAATTTTTTATGACCTTCAGATATTGAGTTTCCTTTCACAGTTATCTGTGGCATTTTAGACTCACCTTCTCCAGCTTTCGATATAAATCAATAATATTCCTGTCACAGGATATGGGATCACAGGGAAGAATCACAGCCAGAGTATAAGCATAGTGGTGCCAGGGAAATCGCATAGGTGGGTTGTCTATTCTAACAGATAATGAGAGTGTTTATTTGCTTAATATCATCGGTTGATAGAGTTATTGAGTGTAGTAAGCATCTGTTCAATGTCTGCTAGTCTGAGGCTCATTTTCCAGCCTAGGCTAAAAATTCTGGAAACGCTGCTTTGAGTTAAGAATTTAGATTAATGATCAAATTGTTCCAGAAACTGCATGTACCACACTGGAAAAGAAGGAGGCTTCTCAGTGGGGCAGACATTTACTCTCCTCACTGTTTTGTCCTTGTGGATGAATCAACATGTCCTGCACTCTTCCAGAAATATAATTGTGCATTGCTTTCAGAAATGATGTGGGAAACAAAAAGGGCTTGGCTGAGTAGTGTCATGATACCTTTCCCGATTAGAGAGCAATGTTCTGGGAACACAGAGTGCAGAATTCATCCTCTTGCAGCTTGTGTGATTTGGGAGTTCCCATAGGCACTGACAATTACCAGGTATTGTACAGCCAAATGAACTCTATTTCTTGATCCTCCAGGACTTTTCTGTAGTGTTGCTGTGAATGTAACTATACTTGTAGAATGCAATGCCTTTAAATACCAGGATATCTGCTTTGTAGAACTAACATCCATGTAACCATCCAGCCATTTTAGGGTTTTGTAGTATCTTAGTGCTTTTATCTATGCAAGTTGGTGCTTAGAATATCCAGTATTCTTGTGACAGATAGAGGACGAAAGAGACCAACTGAAGTTGTGTACCTTGCAGGATTTTTTTTTCCTAGTCCTACTAATTGTGAGATTCATTAAAAGAAAATGTCCTTGAATATTTTGTATTCTCTGCTATTTCTACTGTTCAGTGGGCAATTTTATGGTGCTCTAATTCAGTTCCAGGCTTTATATCTATGAATTAGTTATCCTCCACTTGCTTACGGAAACCAACGTGCTTGATATTTGCTAAGGTCAAGTTGCATATACTGTACACACTTCTAAGAAGCAGCTATTTTAGAGTGGGCACACTCCCACGGGATTTGATGCCCTGTGATCTGCTGTATAATCAACAGCTTCTCAGCACTTATGTTCAGATAAGAAGGTCTAGGCTATTGACAGCTGCCAGAGTTTTCCTTCTTTGTGATCAGTGGGACACAGTGATTGAGAGCAAATGATTCCTTCCAAAGTTGAAAATGGCAGTTGGAGTTGACTCCTAAGTTCTGAATTTTAGAAATGTTTGGATGTTCAATATCAGTGGTCTCCAACTAGATTTTCAATAAGATCTTAGGGAATGGCCAAGCAGTAGGGACCAGTGCCATATTCTCAAGGGGAACATAAACAAAGTCCTGGGGATGCTGTTTGCCTGCACCAAGTGTGGGAAAGGCTTCAGGACCAATGGCCTCCTGTCCACCAGAGAACTGATGCAGCTGTGGCCACATAGTACCAGCCTCAAATGTTGAGGGGGGCACACAGCACCCATTTTGCAGGCCTTGTGCAGCATCACCAATTAAGTTTGGCACATCTCCCGGGGGACTGCAAGGGGAGGGAATGGGAGAGAGCATCAAGCCTAAGGGAACTCTGAGACACAGCTGGGGACCGAGGAGCCATGTAAACATCCCCACCCAGCCCCAGCTCTCTCTGGAGAGGGCTCAGTGCCCCAGTGCAAAGGAAGCAAGTACAGAGAAGAGGACTGGCCACTGGGGTGATGTTGTTATGGGGAAGGGCAGGTCACTCAGACCCAGCAATGCCAGTTCTACTGGTGGTAGAACACACAGGCGAAACACAGCTTTCACTTCAAACCAGAGCAAGTCTCTGTCCCTCACAGCTGCAGCACCAGCAGGGGAAGGGTTAATGTTGTTAACAGCCTCCTAGTGCTAGGACCACACTCAGTGTCTCTGAGCATATGAGGTGGGCTGGGCCTTTCTAATGTACCCTGCCCCAGTGCCAGTGCTGACCTGTCCCAGCACCTGCTTAATCTTTTCTTAACTCCCCCAACTCTCTCTTGAGTCCCAGGCTGTATTTTTCTCTTTTGGGTCCCCTCGGTCTCTATTTGTTCTTCAGGGAAGGAGAAGCTGAGCGGGAGTTGGGGCATGGTCACACCTTGCCTCTCTACCTTATGTCGTGGTACGGAGATGAGGTTCTCAACATCAGGGCTGGGAGGCGTGGAAGGATGTGGTCCAAATGACACTGCTCATTTCCTCAGGAAGGTTTTGGACGTTTTACCCAATGTGGCAAATTGGCAAAAAAAATTAATGAAGGATTTTTAAAATACATTTAGCTTCTGAATGGTTGGAACACATGGAAGATATGGATGTCTCTGAAAAACTGACTTTTTTTGAGGGGTTTCAGTGGTGTTGAACAGAAGACAAATACATTTTTATTTAAATGGGCCCTAATGTGGTTTCAACTCTATTTGGCACAAGCTGTATTATGGATAAAAGACAAAATAAGGACCAAATTCAGCCCCAATGTAACTCACTGGAGTTACACCAGGAATGACTTGGCCCAAGCCATTTAGCTGTGAATATGTGAAATAACTGCTTTCCATGAGGACCTTCGTTCTGCAAACCTATAGTCTGCTCTATAATAGAAATAATAATAATACTTAGCACTTAGTGCTTTTCATCTTCAAACCACTTTACAAACATTAACCAATAGGAGCAACTCTCCTGAAAGGATATCTGATGAAGAAATAGAAATTTCTCAGAGGAATAGATAGACTGATTCAATTGTACACCAAATGAGCTGGCAGAGACTCTGTGTTTTTCAATTCATAAAAGGCTAAGAAAATAGAATATTGTTTTACACAACGGTTACTGCAATACTGTTTGTATTGGCCAGGTACTCCAGGAGCTAGGAGGGGGCTGTGGGTCAATTAGACCACAAATGAGGCTGGGTTTTAGGGACTGATCCTGCAAGGTGCTGAGCACCGCGCTTGGACTCACGCACATATTACTTTTAAGAATGTGACTCCATGTGACTACTCCTGGGCTTGAAGAAGTTAGTCACATGCTTATGTGCTTTGCTGAGTGCTCAGCACCTTACCAGCTCAAGCCATGCTTGCACTCCAAACTCCGTAAACACCACAAGATGATTTACTGAAGTCATCTATGCCCAAGGAGTAAATATCAACATGGCACATGACCAGCACAGGGAGCGGGAGGAAAGGGGTTTTTTGGAGAAGAATGTGTAGAAAACACCTCCCTGCATTTTCCAGTATGCCTAGGCTCTGACTCTGTGTAACCCCCACCAATCCTATCCAAGCGCTAATAAGGGTATGTCTGGGCTGTATAGCTAACTCAGGCTCTTATCCTACTTGTAGCCTTAACTCTCCTAAAGTTCACACAGAAAAACTCTGACCCAGGTTTGGAAAAGCGCTAAGCCCAGGCTAGTTTATCTGGCTGAGGGTGTAGGTTACAGTCCAGGCTCCAGTTTCACTTGGGCTGGAACTCATCATTTTTCAATAAAGACACAGGCTAAATCACTCAAGTGCTGATAGTCCTCCCATGCCTTTCCCAGAATTTCCACTAAGGACAGACAAGTTCTCCCACAGGTGACGTAGCTGACTGGGAAAGAACCCTAGAGCATCTCAGCAGCAGGAACCATAGCCCATAGGATTTCCCCCCTCCAGTCATCCCGGGACACACACAGGCAAGTGCAGCACCAGTTAGGCCACAGTAATGTGGGTAGGGCTTTGCAGTGCAGCTGCACACACCCAGGTGAGTCTTACTCCAGGTGCAGTGCGAACACAGCCAAATCCAGTCTGTAATGCCACCTATTACACCTTGACATGATGGAACTGAAGCCCCTCCACCCCCAGTACGTGGATTCCTGCAATTAACTCTTCCCCCTTACAGAGATTTTCTCATGAAAAGACAACAAAACTTCAGAGCCATAAACGGGGATTTTTCAGATGCTCAAATAAAAGGTGTCGTGGAAGTAATTTTATTATTATTATCAATCTAATTATTTCGTCCATCCCTCACAGTTAAAGTAAGAAACTCGAACATGCAAACAATGCACAACATCAATGGAAATGAAGTTTAATGGTGATAGAGATGATATGAAATAAAGGAATTCATTTAAAAGGCTAATATCCCACATTACGTTTAAAAAACAGAACCCTGATCTAAATTCTGGGCTGAACACATCCATTTGTCTAATTTTCTTACTTCAAAAATTAAGCATTATTTAAATGTCTCTTAATGCTGCAATTGTTCATCCCCTAAGAAATTAAAAGCTCTGAGTCTTCCTACATTTTTAAAGAAAAATAAATTCTAACCCAGAAATACATCTCCAATTGAATCTGAATTTACTGTTTCTAGCGTGCTTGCTTTCACTGAAACATGATCAGCATTAGGGTATGGTGCTATGTGATCTCCTGGCTACATTTAACATTATAAAGACTATAATGAAAATACATTGTTTAATGACAACAGTACATTAGAAAATAATAAGCCTGTTCTCCTTGTAGTAGAGATATTACCAGATAGTGCTAGTTTGTAGGATTTGCTTTTTTTATTTTTTGAGGGTAGAGGTTCAATTTTCTTTGGAAAGAGATTATATGTTATTGTTTTTGTTCTCTAGTGGGTAATATAGGGTATGATAAGAACACACTGCTCCATGAGTCCAAATATTGTTTTTGTATTCAGTAACTACAAGGTTTGTTGAAACACTGGCCGCTTTTACCACACAGAACCACCCTTGTTAGTTCTTTTACACATAACTCTATGCTTACAGGAGGACTCTTCTGGGGAGATGAGGAGCTTTAAAAAGAATAAAATCAGTTTAAAAAATGTGCAGATTTCAATTAGTTCACAAATCATTTAATAATGCAAAGATTCGCCAAGTCCATGCTGATAGAGTCTAAACTGCTTTTCCTCTCAGTTACAAGTTTTACAAGTTAAAATGATGTCAAGTATCAGAGGGGTAGCCGTGTTAGTCTGGATCTGTAAAAGCAGCAAAGAATCCTGTGGCACCTTATAGACTAACAGACGTTTTGGAGCATGAGTTTTCATGGGTGAATACCCACTTCGTCGGATGCATGTACTGGAAATTTCCAGGGGCAGCTATATATAT
>NC_133769.1:261266401-261318075 GCF_003597395.2 Chelonoidis abingdonii
ACTACCAAAAGGAGGCCGCCAGACAACTCTCCAGATACAAATTCTACAGGCCACTTCCCTCAGATCCCATGAAGAATACACTAGAAACTGATCCAGTTACTCAGACACTTCCCTACACTAACAGCGGAACAAATCAACTTACCGCTTAGAGGCCCCAAACCAGGGTTATTCTATCTACTACCCAAGATCCACAAACCTGGTCCTGGACGCCCCTCATCTCAAGCGATTATTTGGCACTCTCAACTGATAGGACTGTCTGGTATGTGGCTCTCTACTCTGACCCTATGGCCACCAGGCACTCCCAGCTCATCTCCGTGATACCAGCTTGATTTCTGAGGAAACTGCAATGCATTTGGTGACCTGTCCGAACACCTCCTAGCCACCATGCGATGTGGAGGCTCTCTCACAAACATCCACACACAGATGGAATACAAGCTGTCAGGAACAGTATCCCTGATGATTAGCCACAGCACAACTGGCTGCTGAGTTCGTCCTTCATGCCTCACACAGCTATTTCAAATTTTGATGACAATATATATCTCCAGATCAGTGGCACTGCTTATGGGCACCGCGCATGCCCACAATATGCAATATTTTTTATGGCTGACTTCATGCCTCCAGCTTCAATCCTGGGGCACATCACCGATCCGATTGCTCTACAGCCAAGCACTGAGTACAACCACATCTGGCTCTAACCTCTCGACAGAGACAACACCTACCAAAATCTCCACAAGCCTTCTCAATACCCGCACGAGGAAATAGGAAAAACAGATCCACACCAGCGACCCTCAGGACCTACCAGCATCAGCCACACCATCACCGGTTCATTCACCTGCACGTCACCAATGAATATCGGCCATCATATGCCAGCCAATGCCCCTCTGCTATGTACGATTGCCAACTGGACAGTCTCTACGGAATAGGATAAATGGACACAAGTCAGATATTAGGAATGGCAATATACAAAAACCTGTAGGAGAGCACTTCAACCTCCCTGGCCACACTATAGCAGATCTTAAGGGGGCCGTCCTGCAGCAAAAAAACTTCAGGACCAGAGACAAGTAGATAATTGCAGAGAGCCGAGTGGCAGAGGACAATGCAGGCAATGGCTTGGTGATCACATCATAGGGCCATATGGGATTTAAGTAAAAAATAAAAATCATTAAGAACAAAAGTCCCCATAAAAATACTCTGTTTCAAATAAAAATCCACAAAAATTTCCCTCCTTTGCCTTTGCATAGAATAGTCCTAATCTCACTCTCATTTAAGTCATTTGCAATACTCTCATTGACTTCGCTATGCATGAATTAGAGCGCCAAACCATTTCACCACTAAATCCCACATTCCAGGAAAGAGGAGAAAGAAACACATCCAAGGTGATCGCTACACAATCATGCTGGGAGAATAGACTGAAAAGCTAAGGACAGGCTGCACTATGACCAGTTGCTACCGTATAATTAAAGGGTTGTCTTCATTCCCTTTTCTGCAACAATGAACAGAATGTGATTCTTTACAAACAGGCAAAAGAGCCCTGTTTACACCTTTTCCTGCCCTCAGTCTGCTTTTTGCTTCGGAGTGTATACTTTTTAATGGTTCAATATTTACAAAAGAACTGCAAAATTAAAAGAGATCCCACAGTTACAGAAGACAACATAATTATAAGGGTCAACTTGATAAGACATATAATCTTCAGAAACCTGCAGGTTTTCCTAATAAAATATTTATATCAGTCACTGTTGGACACCCAGAGAGAGCAATGTAAATGAATTCCTCAAGAGTAACTTTTCAGCATGCACAAAAATGTCAAAGAAACACCATCCTCAGGAAGTCTTGCCTATGAAACCAAGAGCTGTCTATTTTTCTTATACAAATTACATAATTTAGAAATTGAGTTAGTAATCCCTTGGATGCATTTTTTTTTATTTTACTATGGAAAGTTATTCATGGTTTTATATGCCATGTACATAGGCAGTTTTTGATACACTGATTGATTTTGTATGGATTTATCAGTCATGGGAAAAGACCGAGAAATGCAATATGTAGAAATAACATTAGTAAATACAATTAAAGCTTTGTTATCTAGCATGTTGAGGGAACATGGGGTGCCGGTTAGTCAAAAATTTCAGTTAACTAAGAGTTATATTTACCAATGGAGGGTGGGAATTTGGGGTTGGGGCATGGGAGGGGGTGTGGGGTGTGGACTCTGGGAGGGAGTTTGGGTTCAGGAAGGGGCTCGGGGCAGAGGGTTGGGGCACAGGAGTGGTTTTGGGTTGCCAGATCCGGGTGACATTCACCTCAGACGGCTCCCCATAAGCAGCAACATGTCCCTGCTGCTCGTAGGCAGAAGCACAGCAGGTGGATCTGCACGCTGCCTCCGCCCACACGTGCTGTCCCTGCAGCACCCATTGGCCGTAGTTTCTGGCCAATGGAAGCTGTGAAGCCAGCACTTGGGGCGGGGCAGGGTGGGGGCAGTGCATGGATCCGCCATGCAGGGACACGTCGCCATGCAGGGACACGTCGCCATGCAGGGACACGTCGCCACTTCTGGGGAGCCATGTGGAGCCAGGTAGGGAGCCTGCCAGCCCCATGCCAACTGGAGTTTTAATTTGTATTGGGAGATATCAGAAATGCTGGTTTCTAGAGCTTTCTGGTTGGTAAAGTGCCTGATAACACAGCTTTTACTGCAGTTGTTTCCTCTGCTAAATCATATATTGAGCTCAAAGGGAGCAATATATGTGAACAAAGGCCAGAATTTGGCCCCTTCTAACCAATAAAGCTGTTTAAAATCTTTTAAAAGGCTGTTTAAAATATCAGGATAAAACATCTTTTCTCATCTGCCTATAACTCTTAATTGCTTTTTCCCATTGCTATTATTTTTATTTAAATCTAGAAAGTATTTTGGACTACAGTGCAGTTTGTTTGAAAGATGTGACATAAAAAGCTGTACTGTATTTTCTAAACAATTTTTCTTTGTATAATAAGAACGAGAAGATTTACATAACCAGCGATCTACCATATTGAGGGGGGAAAAAATCTTTATTACAATATCTTTAGTCTTCACTCATGCAGTCTGACAACTCAGATGGGGCCTATTACTGAGTTCTAGCTTTGTTAAATGCTGTATGGCCAATAGACTAAGGCCAAGTTACATAGCCTGGATGGGATTTGGAAACCCCTAATCAACACATACTTTTCCAGTCTGCACTTGCCTAATGGTCCTCAGGAACAGCAGATGCAGTATGCAAGTCAGGCAAAGGAAATTCACATCCCCTATGTAAATGAACTCCTCATACCCCCAGATTTGTGGTAACCCTCATACCTTCGATGTGGGGGAAGAAAAAGAACCAGGATTAGATACCCTCCTCTGCTCTGTTCCCATCAACACACCAAAATGGACTCCTGGGGTGCTTGTGTGGCTCCTTTCCCTTCTGATCACCATATGCAGAGCTTCAGTTCTCTGATGGGCTACGGACTCTGCGGCATTGTGGAGAAGTAGCTCAGAGATTCCTGTTGGGGAAGTACAGTCTATTCAATGTCTCTGGCATCACCCCTGATGTCATCCTTCAGAGCCCAGATAGGGTAGAGTCATGGCCTCTGCAGCTTAGCCATAGGAAAAGTTGGGCAGCTTCCTCTGGGAACAGGAACAGGTTCTAGCTCAAAATTTGAGTAGGTGTCTTCCACCACAGAATAAAACTCAGCTGTGCATGTATAGTAGAGTCTATGCTACAGTGGGACATGATTGCTGCAAGGAGTTCGCCTGCCCCATATAATTATTGGACAGTATCAACACTGAAATAATGGGAAAATATTTTTGGTTTTGGAATTTTAATGTAATAATAAATATCCATGAGTAAATCCTAGCAATAAATGCTAAATTTTGTCCTAGAGCATCCTACATGTGTGTCCTGAAAGTACCAGCCACTGTACAAGCAGCTCACTGAAACTGGAGTTACAGAGACATAGGAGAGGAGGAAGAAGGGCCAACACAGAAGAACTAATCAAAAACAGGAGGGAACAGAAATCAAAGTAATTCTCCCCCACTGGACTATGTAATGTTTTTCATATCTTACAATGCTTGTGTGGCACACCTAAGGAACGATTCCTTCAGACAGCAAGATGAAGAGAGAAGTCATTTGCCAAGTGTAGACTTAGCTTCAAATTGCATCACGGGGAGCAAACAACATTTCTTTCAAGATTCAGTTAAATAGAAATTGTCACACAATCTGTATTAACACCATCCATTGACTTGCAATATTAATATGGCATTACTGTCAAATGGGAGTGGGCGGGGGGAATGGGGTTGCTCAGCATTCCTGAAAATTAGAGCAGTCACTCTGGTGCCTAAATATGTAGGAAGGAGTCTAGTTTTAGGCGCTCACTTTTGCAAATCTTGACTTCCAGGCACAAGAGGCATTGTGGAAGAAAACAGAGAGGCATTTCTGAAAGGAGTAGATGGTAACTGCTATATTCCTGGCTAGATTCCTGATGCAATAAGAGACAAGAGCAGACAATTAGGGAGGGACAAAGCTGAGATGGTTTTGAAGGTGAGGATAGAACTTGAACTTGATGAGAAGCTGGTGAAAAGATTCAGTGAGGTGGCTGACATGGGCAGAATGAAGAGTGACAAGGCAAACTACTTGAGCAGCTGTATTTTGAATTAACTGAAGGGGAGCAATGCAGGTGTCGCAATGCAGGTGTTCTGGCAGCCAGAAAGGAGGAGTTTGTAGCAATCAGGATGGGAGATGAAGAAGGTGACTTGCATAAATAAATACAAGGACATTCGTTCTGCTGAGTATATGGAATACTGTGAACACCATGGTGATGTGTGTTAATCATGTTAAAGACAAAATTAGAGATATATTTTTAATGGTGATGTGTGTGTGTGTGTAGATCATACTGTATTTCTAGAGTACTGTAGGTCCGTTAATAACCAGTCAAGAGTCTTCAAACAAGTTCTTTTCAGTTTGGTGTTGGGAAACAAAAGAAGAACAAAAATCACTGATGGGAAGACAGAAAAATCAACTAGTTCAGAGCCTAACAAGTATTACCACTGTGTCTCCTTCTGGGTGGTATGAATTTTAACACTGTATTCAAAAAAGGTCTTCTCTTCCAGTATGTTTCTAAATATAATTGCAAATTAATTATCATGTGACAATAAACAAACAGCTACAGTACATGGTGCATTTACTATATAGTGCTTTATTCCATCTCTCTAGTACTCAAACCAGGTGTTGAATGTTACCTACGGCTTGAATTGGGGCTACAAATCAGCATGAGCTTCATCAAAACGGATCCCTGCCACTTCATACTATTACTCCAACAGACATAATTCATACTGCTCAGCAGTGGGAGCATTATCTGCACCTTCCCCCTGTCTCTTTCTCCCCCTTTGCAAAAATGTCAAGAGAGCCAGAGAAAGAATATTGAAGGAGATCTTCAGCGTCAATAGAATATCCTATGGTGCTGAAGACAGAGGAAACATTGGCAGGTGGCTTTAATAAGGAAGCTCTGTCATGACATATCCATGCCCTAAAAACAGTGAACAAAACAGATAAAAAAAATGGAGATCCTATGGACAGAGCCAGCTAGGAGTTGGGACTAAGTCTTCACATCAGGTTTTAATTACTAAACAGAAGTCACAGATGTCTTTGGATATGGTATATTTGTGTTTAAATTGTTAATTTATTTTTTCTAAAAAGATGAGAGAGTTACTGTGCTACGGTGCTATTTTTGATTCATTACACGTTCCATGATAAGTTTCCTATGCTGATTATTTTGTCTCTGAGTCCTGCCTATGGGGAAGTCTAGATAAGAACTAGAGATGGTTCCAAAATGGAAAAATGAATCTAAACACCCCAGAGCATTGGGGAAGTTCAGATTTTGGACCAGCCAAGAGTTTTTTGGCTGTGAAGAATTTTCACATTACCTTACAGATAAGATCACACACACGCAAGGTGAATTGCCACACTGGTGACAGAGCAATGTTTGGCTGAACAAACATTACCCTTTTTCTTCTTGAGCTTTGGCTTGCCTCACTCACGGAGGAGCTCCTGCTACAAGCTGTGAGATAGACCCTGGTGTGCCATCTGGATGGGGGAGAGGCACTGAGGCAACTCCTGGTAGGCACTTATTGCCCCCCGCTTGCAGAGTAAGATGCTCTCTGCCTTTCAGAAGGCTACTGTTAGACCTCTACCTAAGAAACCCTCTCTTGACATGGGGCAATGTTGCAGATCCACAGGATCTATGCTATGTCCCAACTTTAAGAAATCCCTTGGGAGGATTCCTTCAGTGTCCCAGACTGTGCAATGGGTCACACTTTCCCACAAAGGTAGGCCATACAGCCAGGGGCAGCTCTAGGTATTTTGCTGCCCCAAGCACGGCAGGCAGGCTGCCTTCGGTGGCTTGCCTGCGGGAGGTCCGCCAAAGCTGCGGGACCAGTGGACCCTCCGCAGGCATGCCACCGAAGGCACCCTGCCTGCCGCCCTCGCAGCAAATGGCAGAGCGCCCCTTGTGGCTTGCGTGCTGGCGTGCTGTTGCCTGGAGCCGCCCCTGCATACAGCCTCAGTGGCTCCTGCATTGAGCCTTGGGCTTCAGTCCTCCTGTTTCTCACTGAGAGCTCTTCACTGTGAGTCCAACTGCAATAGACTCCTGTTCAGAGATTTACCCCCTGCAGGGACCATGAATCTGGAGAGACTTCATGCAGCCTTTCCAAAACAGAATAGGATTTATTAATCAACTGGAATTTAACTTCGGGAAGTCCTTAGGTTAGCATGGAGAAGCAATGGTTAAGGTCGAGTTCAAACTGGCCAATACCAGGAATCCCTTGAGCCATGCTGCTGTAGAAACCACCTTCACTTCCTGTCTCTGTTTGTTCATTTTTTGTTTTAGGCTATGTCTACATTTACCGGTGTAGCACTTTAGTATAGACACATATTACAGTGACAGGTGGGGTTCTCCTGCTTCTGTAGTTAATCCACCTCCCTGAGGGGCAGCAGCAAAGTCGATGGAAGAATTCTTCCATTGATATAGTGCTATCTACACTGGGGGTGGGGCAGCTTAACTATGTCTCTCAAGGGTGTGGATTTTTCACACCCTTGAGCAATGTAGTTAGGTCAACCTAACTTTCAGTGACCTGGCCTGAGGGGCCAGGTAAGAACCCGTGTGTCTCTGGGAGCCCAGTTCTTATGATTGCCTTCTGTCACCTTTGTTCTCCTGCTGCAAAGCCAGGCTGAGTTCACATGTTCAATCTGCTGGAAACCTTCCATTGATAAGTGTCAATTGTTCAGTGACTGGGGTTTCCATTGTCTCTGCAGGGTCTTCCGTGGATATGGGTCGGTTCCAACCAGTCCTTAATGACCCATTCATATCACCCCAAATAGCTGTAAAACACTTCATGTCTCCGTCTTTGCCCTAAGAACAGCAGTTTCACTCTTCTGTACCCACTGCTTGCCAAGGTGACAGGTACAAAATCATACAGCTAGTTCATAAAAATATTACCGAAATTTCCCACTTTCATCACAAGCAGTCTCACCAACGCCAGATGAGTTGCCAATCTCCCTCTTGTGGGAAAGACAATTGAGAAGGTTGTGGCCAGGCAACTGTAGCCATGTCTGGGCTCCTGCAATTTCAGGGTCCCCAGTCAGTCTGGTTTCAGGCCTAGACATAGTACAGAAACTGTTCTTCTCACATTTCTCAATAATCTCCCCTTGGTGAAGGACAAAAATAACAGATCTGATTCTTATTTACACTAAGGCGCATTTTACGCTGCTCTGGCAAGGTAACTGGGCAGCTGTCTTTTATACCACTGATCAGGTACTTTTCATGTCACATTTGTGGTTCCTATTAGGGATTGGTTGAATTATTTTAAAGTGCCTCCATGCCTTTCTTTTCAGCTAGTCCCAGAGAATAGTAATGCCCCAAGGGATCTCTTGTGTGAGATACCACATGGTTCTATTTTATCATCCTTTTGTCACGTACGATGTTGCTAGAAGGGATTGGGTTGTAACGAGGTCTGGGTTGTTTTGTCTTCATTATACTTATGACATACAGCTCTATAGCTTGATCCCATCTGATTCTAATAGATCATTTGAGCAACTTAAGCCAGCATTTGGATGAAATTGGGTATCAGATGACAGGTAGCTGACTGAGGGTTAGCCTGGAGAACACAGAGGTGATGGTTGTAGACCAGTATTGCAGAAGTTCCATTGACTGAGGGACTGCACCCATTTTTTGTTACTTGGGTTCTCATTTGAGAATTTTATTGTATTCCCAGTGGCTTTTAGATGTGCAGGTAGCAGCACTGGCCAGGTCTGTTTCTTTTCATCTGCACTTATCAAGAAAAGTCCAACCTTTCTTTTGGATGGAGAGCTCATTACAAGCCTTTACCACCCCAAATTTAGACTAACAGGCATTTGTATAGAGCTACCTTAAGGACACTAAGAAGCTTCAGCTGGTGCGGAAAAGGGCAGCCCACTTATGAAGTGTTGATTCATGCAGAGAGCACATTATGCTGGCAGCCTGGGAACTACATTGAACTCAGATTAATTTCCACGTAAAATTTAAGTTGTTGATCATGTCTTATACAGCCCTAAGTGGTTTCAGTACTGTCAAGGTTTTTTCCCCGCACTTTGAACTTTAGAGTACAAAAGCAGGGACCTGCATGAACACTTCTAAGCTTAATTACTAGCTTAGATCTGATAACACTGCCAGCAGCCAGAAATTCAGTGTCTGGCGCACTCCCTGTTCCCCCCATCAGACCTACCCCTCCCTGGGTTGCCTTGGGAGGCTTCACCAATTCCCTGGTGAAAACAGATTTAAACTCCTTGGATCTTAAAACAAGGAGGAATTAACCATCCCCTCGCCTTTTCCCCCACCAATCCCTGGTGAGTTCAGACCCAATCCCCTTGGATCTTAAACAAGGAAAAATCAATCAGGTTCTTAAAAAAGAAAGCTTTTAATTAAAGAAAGAAAAGGTAAAAATCATCTCTGTAAAATCAGGATGGAAAATACTTTACAGGGTAACGTCAGATTCATATAGTCCAGAGGAAACCCCCTCTAGCCTTTAGATTCAAGTCTACAGGCAACAGAGGTTAAAAATCCTTCCAGCAAAAAGAAACATTAACAAGTTTGAGAAACAAACAGACTAATCCGCCTTGCATGGCTATTATTCACAATTATTGAAACATTGAAAGATGATTCCAGACAAATTTGAGAGAGCCTGGATGTATGTCTGTCCTCTTAGTCCCAAGAGCGAACAATGAACAAAACAAAAAACACAAACAAAGACTTCCCTCCACCAAGATTTGAAAGTATCTTGTCCCCCTATTGGTCCTATGGTCAGGTGTCAGCCAGGTTTACTGAGCTTCTTAACCCTTTACAGGTAAAAGAGACATTAACCCTTAACCATCTGTTTATGACAAGTCCTGACAACCTGAAAGATCTTTTCTTTCCCTGTGTGATGCCAACGCAACAGCAATCAACACTGCACAAAACCAATGCTGGCAGGGCCTCACTTTCCTCATCTGTAAAATGAGGATGATCATATTTACTTGCATCATAAAGGGGTTCACAGATTCATCAGTTAATGGGCCAGAGCTTCAGCTGTATAAATCAGCATAGCTCTGTTGACTGTACGCATCAGGGTTTGTAGTATGAGAGGAATCAGATATTTTTGTGTTTGTTATAAGGCCTTACTTATGATATATGTGGCAGCATAAAGAAGTATGCAGTGGTGGTGTAACCTCGTTGGTCCCAGAATATCAGAGAGACAAGGTGAGTGAGGTAATGTCTTTTATTGGACCAACTTGGAGTATACATAGAGCCCTTCTTCAGAGCTTTTATTGCTCACCAACAGAAGCTGGTCCAATAAAAGGTATTACCTCACCCACCTTGGCTCTTTAGAGTAAACTAGTGATGACTAAAAGAAGCACCTTTTCTTTTTTTATGATGTAAACAGGGTCCCATGAGATCACAGCTCTGGAATACAAAATGTTAGACACTTTCCCTATAAGGATAGAATCCTTTCACAAATTATGGCATGTTGCCTAAGTGTGGTCCTAAAGATAGTTTATGGCCATATATGTGCCATACATAAATATAGACTCCAAAATTAAATGATTCTGAACTTCACCATAATAGGTTTTTGCAAGTTGTGTTTTTTGGGGGAAGAAGAAAACTACCACACATAGGAATGTAATATTCTCTCTTGCATATGATTATGCCTTTTTGCTGGCTGGAACTAAGGGATCAAGCCTAAAGAAGAACAATTAGATCGTCTATTAACATATTTTAAAACAGATAGAAAAAGTATCCCTTAAAATTCAAGACAATACAAATATGACTTGGACCAGAAGGAATTAATATTTTCCTTTTTGGTCATTTTCCATGAGAAGGGAGAAGAAAGGCAGCATTGCTGCTAAACAAAAACATAAAATGCTATTTCCTCAAATGTGTTGCAAAACAATTAACATTTTATGCCATTTGTTTCAAGTAAATACTCAGTTTAGAATAAAATGTAGCACATCAAGTTATTTGGACTTAAAGCTCTCCTGATGGAAGCAAAAATAAATGATGTTTCAGAATAAAATGTTCATCACAACTATTTCAAGCCTGATACAAGAAAAGCTGCTTTCCCTATTACTACAAGTCAATACATAGCAGTACAATATAAGTGTCTTCCATTTTCCTCTATTTCACGCTAGATTTGTCTGATAGATGAGTGTACTTAAGTAAATAGCACATACAATTTTAATAGGACAGGTGCTCCAAATGTACAGGGAAGGTCATTCTGATTATTTCAATTAACAACATAAGCTACAAAAACACGAGGGTGAATTAATTTTAAGCTTCAATTTAATGCTACTGGTAAGGACATCTTTGGGCCTCTTGGTTGTCTTGACAACTCCTGCATCCCAGCCAGCAGAAGCCAATCTCTGCTGTTCCTCTTCTCAGCATACAAACAGTTCAGATACTACATTAGCAAAGAATATGATGCCCATGTAAATGTTGAAATATTTTCGTTGCCATAGCGATAAGAAGAATGGCAAAAATACAGGAGCACTTGATATACTCTAAGGCAGACTTTTAATTAAAAAACCTCAAATGACAATGCCAAGATGGCTGAGCATACCATAGTGCTTTTATGCTAACCCACTGCATGCAAAATAGGAGTCCAAATAATATACTTGCAGCTGGAGAGGTCTAAGAATTATAGCTGAATAGTAAATGAAGAGATCCAGGATTTTCAAGAGGTAAAATAATCATGGTTTTTTAAAATTAAGCGTTAAAAAAAATGGTAAAAATGGTAGAGAATTCATGATGTTACAAGAGTTTCAAATACATTCAGGCAAAAGAAATGAAACAAAGAGAAAAACTTGCCAAGCAGGAAACATTAAGCAATTAAAAGTGCCTCAATTAAAATGAATAATAAATAATCTTACATATGACATGCCCAGGCAATATAAACCATCTCATGTCAATCGTCTTATATCCAGTGAGAAGAAAGCACACAGGGTCAATTTTTCAGCTTTCTATCTATTTTCATTGTTTAAAAAAATGTGCATTTAAGTGCTCTCCTATGCTTGCCAATGTGAATTCCACAACTACAAACTCAAATCAGGTTAGAGCACATGCACATGGTTAATTTGGCATCTGAATTTTAAAATGCTTTACACAGTATCTGATGTTTGAAATATAGTTTAAACTCAGAGCACTTCACAATAGAGAAGAGCAAAACTGGGCCTGATAAGGATAATAAAATACCATCTCTGCACAATAACTCCTTGTACGTCTCTCCACTTCTGATAATACCTTTTACAGTATTTGCCTACTGCTCATGCTACTTTAATACTGAGGGTTTCACAGACAAAGAAAAAAAGACGGGAAGGGGACTGTTCTGATGAATCCCCATCAAAATAGGAACCATTTTGACATCATATGATTAATAGACACAGAAGCCCCAGGGGTTAGAAAAGTAGATGCTTAATTAATGCTGCTGCCATTTTGCATAGAGCCATTTGACTTCAAACTTGCCATAGAGATGTCTTATTTACACTAAAGACATGGAAATGTTGGCCTGAATCCAAATAGATATATTATGCACTTTGTGTGAGACTAGACTTCAGTTCTAGGTGAAATACAAAAAGTTTTAACTTAGTGCACTGATTTTTTATGATTTTTCCCCCTCTAAAGATTGCAGATGGGGCCAAGTTGCAAAATTCAGATCTAGATGTAGATTTCGAACACTCATAGCAATTCGGATCTATGGTTTTGTGTCAGGTCCACCACTATTAAAAAATCAGCTTGTATTTATTTTTCCTAAAATGTGAGTGAGCCATTTTCCCTAAAATGTCTATGAGACATCTTCTCTCCACCCTCTTTTTTAGCCAGATCTCTAAATATTTCTCCTGTACATCTATTTCACAGTTTTTGTTTTCATCTATCTCAAAACTAATAGTTAATTATCCATTTCTACAAGATCATGCAAATTAAGAGAATTAATAATTGGCTAAAATAATCAAATTAACCATTCTCCCAAAACCAGCATTTTAGCAAATTTAATTATGGAGCTATCTTTGCTTTAATCCATCATCTTTAATTTTATTAGCACTTCTGGGTATTTTATTATATATACAGATTAATGATAGAGGTGCCAATGAACAGTTAACAAAATGGTTACAAGGAAGAGCACAGTAAAATATAAACCATTCAAATATCAATATTGTAAAGAAAAAGGAAGAAAAAATAAAAAGTGAAATCCTGGCCCAATTGACGTCAATGCCACATTGACTTCAATATATTGATTTTACATTGCTTTCAATATTGAAATCCTATTGATTTCAATAAAGCCAGTAGTTTACTAATGATGGCAAAGTTTGGGACTGGCCTAACAAATGAAAGAAGTTGGATGAAAGCAGAGGAATAATGCTTGTGGGCATGCGCCTATAACAAACAAAGTATTAAGAGAAAGTGGAATGGAGGAGTCCTATAGTCAAATACTCATCTTTACAAGAGATCTAACCAAAGTGCTCATGTACATCTGTGTACTGAACACAGAAAATGTGGGAAATAGAACACAGATAAACACTAAGATAGACTGGCAGAAATCCCTAAAAGAGCTTTTCATGCATAAGCAATAAAACACACAACTATGTACACAATTAGCCATTTTGGATGAATGAAAACTGAAGGGTTAAAATCCATGTGCGTTTTATATAACAACCTGGTATATGGATTGTGCCAGCTCTTTTCCAGACCCAAAGTCCAGAGTATGGTCAAGAGACCAGA
Source organism: Chelonoidis abingdonii (assembly GCF_003597395.2). Classification (NCBI taxonomy): domain Eukaryota; kingdom Metazoa; phylum Chordata; order Testudines; family Testudinidae; genus Chelonoidis; species Chelonoidis abingdonii. The sequence continues at coordinate 261,279,686 of NC_133769.1, forward strand.
GGCCTAGCAAACAGTGATTAGCTAAGAGAAAAGCAGAATAAAAAAGATAACATTGCCTTTGCTAAAGATATGCTTGGTCAGTAGAAATGCCAGATGTTAAAGCAATAACTGAATAATTATGTTTCAGATTGAACAAAGAATCCCTGTTCCTGTTGTGTTAGTTTCTTCTGTAGGGAGATGTTCTTCCCACAGATCCAACCTTGAGTTTATGAAAAGTTGGCACATGTCAGTATAGGATATGGCGTCCTCCCACCTCCCCTTCCAAGGGACCAATGCCTCCCTTAAAACACAAAGACGACAATCTTTATTGCCATATACTTTCACTGTTTCTTTGCTTTAACCCCTAGGAATGTACCTGTTGGACAATCAAAGGAGTTGCTTCATTCCTACAGACCCCAAATCAGAATTCAACATATATATTTTATACCAATAACATTTTATCAAAGTAGTAATTAAATGTTAACTTGCTAACTTGAGACCATGGGCAGAGACATTATGTAACCTGTCAACCATTGGCTAATGTGCTATCTTGTCTTGCTGCAAAACCGATCCCAGGCTGTGGAACTGCCTACCCTGTCACTTTCCCCCGCCCATGGAAAATCCATATATTCTATTGTAATCAATTGATTGGCAGTGTCTCTGAGCCTAATAAGCAAGGTAACACTCTGCCAGCACTGTGTGTAATAAACTCCTATGCTTGACCTCTACACGGTGTGGATTTATGACCTTCAAAAACTATGGAAAAGAGAATGTGTGCTTGCAACCTCTCTCTTTGGATGTGAGCTGCAATAGTTAACTATAGTTTTTTCACCTCCAGGGTAAGTTAAGGTGTTGGTTTTAATTTTAATACCTTTAATGTTCTGATTCCTGATTACCACATGGGCTGCTTCATCTTCATATCCTTCTGAGGCAGCTGAATATCACTGAGTCAACATACCCTAAATATAAATCAGTGGTTCTCAAGCAGGTGTCCAGATTTATTTAAGAGTGCAGATTTATTTAAGAGGAGATTATGAATCATAGAAATGTAGGGCTGGAAGTGACCTTGAAAGATCGACTCCTGCCTTTTGCACTGAGATCATCCCTGGCAGGTGCTTGTCTAACCTGTTCTTAAAAACTTCCAATGATGGCAATTCTGCAACTTCCCTTGGAAAACTATTCCAGTGCTTCATTATCTTAATTTTTTCTAATATCTATGTCAGGGGTCGGCAACCTCTGGCACATGGCTCACCAGGGTAAACATGCTGGCAGGCTGGACTAGTTTGTTTACCTGCTGCCTCTGCAGGTTCGGCTAATCGCGGCTCCCACTGGCAGCAGTTCGCCGCTCTGGGCCAATGGGGTCGGTGGGAAGCGGCGGCCAGCACATCCTTTGCCCGCCCGCTTCCCACAGCCCCCATTGGCCTGGAGCAGCAAACCGTGACCAGTGGGAGGCGTGATCGGCCAAACCTGTGGACGTGGCAGGTAAACAAACAGGCCCAGCCCACCAGGGTGCTTACCCAGGCGAGCCGCGTGCCACAGGTTGCCAACCTCTGATCTAGCCTAAATCTCCCTCACTGCAGATAAAGCCAATTACTTCTAGTCCTATCTTCAGTGGACATTGAGAACATATGATCACTGTCCTTTTTTTTAACAGAACTTAACATATCTGAAGTGTTTTATCAGGTCTCCCTTCAGTCGTCTTTTCTCAAGACTAAATATGTCCAGCTTTTTTAACCTTCCCTCATAGGTCAGGTTTTCTAAACCTTTTATCATTTTTGTTGCTCTTCTCTGGACCATCTCCAGTTTGTCCACATTTTTCTTAAAGTGGGGTGCCCAGAATTGGACACAGTATTCAGCTGATGCCTGACCAGTGCTGAATAGAGTGGGACAGTTATCTCCAGTGTCTTGCATACAACACTTCCGTTAATACATCAAGAATGATATTAGCTTTTTTTGAAACTGCATCACATTGTCAACTCCTATAAATCTGTGATCCACTATAACCCTCAAATTCTTTTCAGCAGTACTAGTACCTACCCAGTTATTCTCCATTTTTGTGTATTTGATTTCTTTTCCTTCCTAAGTGTAGTAATTTGCACCTGTCTTTATGGAATTTCATCTTGTTGATTTCTGACCAGTTCTCCAATTTGTCAGGGTCATTTTGAATTAGAATCCTGTCTTCCAAAGTGTTAGCAATATCTCTCAGCTTGCTGTCATGTGCAAACTTTATAAGCATGCTCTCCACTCCATTGTCCAAGTCATTAATGAAAATATAGAATAGTATGGGATCTAGGACTGACCCGGGGGGATATGTCTTCCCAGTTTGACAGTGAACCATTGATAACTGTTCTTTGAGTAAAGTCTTCCAACCAGTTATGCACACACCTTCTAGTAATTTCATCTAGACCACATTTCTCTAGTTTGCTTATGAGAATGTAATGTGAGATTGTGTGAAAAGCCTCACTAAAATCAAGATGTATCATGTCCACAGCTTTCCCCCATTAACTAGGCCAGTAACCCTATCAAAGAAGGAAATCAGGTTGGTTTGGTATGAATTGTTCTTCACATATCCATATTGGCTATTACGTATAATCCTATTAACCTCCTGTGACATTGCACTCCACATGTTTATGGAAATATGCTTATGAATGTAAATATAACGTAACTGGAATATGCTTTATGCAAAAGGTCTCTTATAAGGTATCATTACAAAGCTTATAATCTAATGAGTGTGTTCATCCTATTTGTATGAATGTATCATTCTTGTATCTGAGCTAGAAATATGAAGTATTACTTAGAAGTCCTACTGTAACTATGCAAAGTGTGGGCCATTAATGGTGGCATGGACTCTTGATGGCTCCCATTAACTAGGACAATTGGTGGTAAATGGCTCTGTTTACTTGTAAACCTTCCTGGAAATGTGCAGGAGATCTTACAGCGACATGTCATCTGGTACTGAAATCCATCTTAAACCATCTATAAGTCAGACTCCAGCCTGTAGCAATGCATGGGATTCTTCTGTCCTAAGTGCAAGACTCTGCACTTGTCCTTGTTGAACCTCGTCAGATTTCTTTTGGCCCAGTCCTCCTAGTTGTCTAGGTCAATCTGAACCCTATCCCTACCCTCAGGGTGCAATCCGTTGTGTACACTGAACATGTATAAAACATGCTATAAAAACTCCACTGCCCAGCTGTGCCACAAGAACTGTTTTCTGCATATAAAAGCCAGGAGCAATGTTAGGGGTAGCAAGCAGGGCAATTGCCTGGGGCACCATGCTACAGGGGGCTCCGTGAACTTAAGCTCAGGTTTCTGCTTCAGCCCCAGGTGACAGGGCTCACGGTCCTGGGCTTCAGTCCTGCATGGCAGGACTTTGGCTTTCTGCCCTGGGCCCCAGTGAGTCTAACTGATGACCTTCTGTTCTCTCCGATCACTGACAACTATGCTCTCAGCTTACAATATGTGAAGGAAAATATAAAGGGGCCTTGAAATTCTGGTCAAGCTAGCAGGCCTAAAGTATTGACCAAGCATGTTTCTGTGTGTAAGGGGCATGGGAAGGTGGAGTGGAAAGTCCCCAGATTCGAACAATGGCTTTCTGTGTATAAGGAGCATGAGGAGATGGAGCGGAAAAAGTCCCCAAACAGAATAATTTGCAATAGCCAAACTTAAGAAATATATAACCGCAATAGTACTGTTAGAAAAGTCAAACTGCAAAAGAACCAGACTGTGAACAACAACAACAGGAAAGGCCGAATAAGCGAATATGATTATTCTTTTTGCTTTTGACCTGAATTGATTTTGCAGTGTATTCTAAATAAGGTAATTAAGACAAAAGTATATGTAATTTGTTTGTGATTTTAAGCTTTAAAAGCTTGTGTTCCTTGAGTTGGGGGGCAGCTCCGATAGCTGTCACCCCCTGCTCGCTTGTATTCAATAAAGGAAGCCTCAGGCTTCTCCTGATCCAAACTTAACGCGTGGTCATTTTCCCACGACAAATACAAAGATTCTCTTTCCAGCCCCTCCACCCTCAGTCTGTTAATAGTAATGGAGAAGATTTCAACATAGAGAAATATCCGGCTTTTGAAAATGGCTTGAAATATTTTCTATGTCCTGCTTAACTTTTTAAAAACACATTCAGGGTCTCTTCTACCCTCAGAGGCCTATTGAAGTCAATGGGTTCACTGGCCTAGTTGAGAGCAGAATTTGTATATTCTAACCAGATATAGTTATGTCTGGATCTTGATTAGCCAACACCTGACTAGTCTCTTCTAGAATTATTTTTAGTCTGTTTAGTTAGATTCTGTTTTGTCATCTATGTTTGAAACAGTGTACAAATATTTTTGCTTCTTTTAAGAAGCTTACTACCATAGCAGGTCATTGTAATAATTTACAATCTCTGATTTATTGCATAGGATTTCTATTCTGTTAGGGTTTGATCCTGCACCCTTTGAAGTTAGTGGTAAAGCTCCCATTGTCTGCTGTGGGACAGGCTCTGGTATAAGGAGCAAATAAGTGAGAGTTGACATCATACTTTAGGACAGTATTTCATTTGGCATTAAGAAAACATGTTCATATTCAGTTGGCTTCTTTCTTTAATGGATAGAACCAGAATTTTTGCTTCAGTGGATTACTTTGTGCTTATCCAGTATAACAATCTCCCAGCTTCGACCTGCGCCAGCTTTGGATAATCACTAATCTAGCCAAATGTAAATACCAAGACAAATGCTGTCCTACCTCAACTAGACAAAGATTAACATGTTGGCGTTCATTAACTCTGTTCTCATAGGAGCATGTCCATTTTTATTGGAGGAGCAAGGATGACAAACAAAAACGGTGTCCTATGAATACCATCAAGAGTTCACCACACTATATCAAGTAATGTAACAATCCAACCCATGGATTAAAAAGGGAGATGCTGCTTGCAAGAATAATTTTTAGCTCATTCTGTATATCATTGTATTTCCCAATCTGGCACCATGAACCATAAATAATCCTATCATTTATTAATTACATTTTCTAACCTAGTCAAGAAGAATCCTGCAGTGTGAAGCAGCAGATCATGAATAAATGGTTCATTGAAAAACAACTCTTATTGCCAAGTAGTTGTAAATTAGGATTGTGATAATTACTCACTTTAACCTTTTTAAACAGGTTCCTCTAAAAAGATCCAAGAAGGATGTTTTATTATAGCAACTTTGACCTCCCACACACAACAACACAATTAGTTTTGCACTGTGGCAAAGGGATGCTTTGATTAAAAATCTAGTACATTGTCTTATGTTATAAAGTATCTAAGTAGTACATGTGTGGACATATACATATATAATATACGAACATATCCATATACCGAACATACATTATGTACTAGACACAGTTATACAATCTATAATGGGTAACTGAATTATGAAACTGTTAGTACATTCAAGGCAGTATTTTAAGAAACCATGAGAATGAAACTTACACTTGTATCCTGGGCCCCCGCCCCCCTCCAAGGGTATCCTCACAGGACAATACACTGCAGTGCACTCTGTGGCTGTGGTGTTAGTATGCCTACTTAGAACTACAAGCCAACAAGGCCACTAAGGACCTTTGTAAATTATTGTAAGGGGCTTGCCTTGAAAGGCACCAAGGGCTCATTCGCTTACCCTCATCCTGGTATCCTGAGGTGTTCTTCACCTGACATTTTGGCAGAGTAAGGGCTCTGCAATTGAACATACAAGAGGAACAGAAGCTCTACAAGGAGTAGAGGGGAAATGGTGAATACGTCCCAAAGAAGAAAAAGATAATAAATAAGCTTCCAAATAGTCATCTAAAATCCGCTCCTTTATTTCTTGTCACTGTTGACAGTTATCACCATCCTTCCTGCAACCCCCGGAGTCCATCACCTGGGAGTCATCTATGACTCCTCCCTCTGTCTTATCACACAAATCCAGGTTCTGTTCAAACCTTCCAGTCCAGAATTCCCTGATTCTCATCCCAGCCTCATCATATCTCTTCTTGCTTACAGTAACCTCTTCCTTCCTGATGCACATTGCTGCTGTTTAAAATAAAGCTGCTCAGATCATCTTCTTTGCCTGTTACTCTGACTCTGTTTCTAAATCCTCCACTAACTCTCCCTTTCAAGTGCATCTAGTTCAAGCTTTTTGTCCTCACCTCCTAGGCCTTTCACAACTGCATATGTTGCTTATATACTGTACCCAACCAGTGCTTCATTCGTAATGAAAGACATGCTGTGACTCAAGCAATTTTTTTACATTCATGACTGATGCAGCAAGCCCAGAGGTGCTGGGGTTATGTACTGCCTAGAAGTGTCAGGGTTCAACCCTTGGCACAAATTAAGCAAAGGTCCCATCACTATAGTACTTCAGCAATTCCCAAATATTTTGAAACAGAAATAACATCAATATAGCTCTTTCTTCCTTCCCAGCCTGTAGTTCTGAAAGTGATGAGGTCCACAGTATCTAGTGAGAGTGAGTTCCATAACCCAGGCATATCTCCTGTGAAAGGTCAGCCTCCCTGCTCTACCTGGAATCATGAAACCATTGACAGCAGAATGTACCTCTGGTGGCAGGTCATGGTTGAAGGAAGAGGAAAACTCTCAGGAGCCAGTGCCAGTCCCATGGAGGGCTCTGAATACCAAGACAGAGAATTTGAACTGGAAATTGTATTCAGGAGGGAGTCAATTTAGAGAGCAGAACACCAGAATGATGTGCTCCAAGAGACACATGCTGCTGTGAAGATAGACTGTTTAAATTTTCTACTAGTTGGGAATTTTTTCTAGGTGTTTGGTTTCATTGGTAGATATAATGAGTTGAAATAAAGCCTGCAGCTCATGAAGATGTTGATCACTGTGATCAGGCCTGAGTCCGATAAGAAGGGGTACATACTCCTAGTCAGTCACAGATAGAAGTGAGAGTTCTTGCTGTCATGATTATTTCAGCATCCTGTAGCAATGGGGAATTCAAAAGGTCCCCAAGGGTGCAGAATGATTTAACATTTTCAGGAAGGGATGAAGAAATAGCAGATGGAATACTGCTTTTCTACGGGCTCTTTGCGGGTGCAGCCAGAGACAGAGTATAAAACTATAGTAGGTCAGCTGAAAGAACCAGGATCTCCACATCTTTATGTAAAAATGCCTCTAATATATAGCTGTGTCTATAGTGTCATGAAAATCCTAGTCCCTAAAAATCAGCTCTAAGGGTGCAGCTAAAGTATGTTTTCTTTGCTTATTTCCATGGCTGGACATTTTAAAACATTGGACAAACCTTTTTAATATCTAGCCATCACCTGATGTCTAGGTTTCCTTTCTCATGGGGTAGCCATGTTAGTCTGTATCCAGAAAAACAACAAGGAGTCCAGTGGCACCTTAAAGTCTAACAGATTTATTTGAGCATAAAAAACCCCACTTCTTCAGATAATTTTCACTTCATGCATCTGAAGAAGTGGGTTTTTTACCCACGAAAGCTTATGCCCAAATAAATCTGTTAGTCTTTAAAGTGCTACCAGAAGCCTAGGTTTCCTGTAGTTTTTTTGAGGGATTTTTTTCCAATAGACATATGAGGGCAGAATTTGGTTTAATGATGCTATTCTAGCAATTATTTCTTGGGTATAATTGTAAATGTTTTCATGATATGAAACAGGTGTTCCAGCATGGTCCATTGGGCAGCATGAGGAACATTTCACTCCCTGATGTCATTGTACATGATGTATTCAGTAATTGCTACTTTCTGATGAAGAATACATTTAGTCATGAAGTAGGCAGAAATTCAGCTGATTTCAACATTTTGGTTGGTCCGTTGAACAGCAGTGTCTTTACTTTCTGAACTGGGGCAGGTTTTACAAGCTATGGTCAAGTGGTGAAAATGAGAAAAAGCCTCACGTCCCCTATTAAAGATAACCTCATCTGACAATCAATGTCAATAGAATATACAGACTACCCAAGAAAGATAATGGGCAAGTCGACAGATGTGTGAGAGACTGGAATCCCTGACTGCATTTTTATTATTTTAGTCCCAGAATCTGCAACAAAAATTCATACATGAGACCTGATAGCTGAGCATGTGTTAAACGGACCTTGGCTATAACTCCCACTTTCAGAGCAGGTGAACTCTCCTGCTTACCATATTGAACTACATTAGACCTGGTGGTACTGCTAGTTGGGAATTTTTCAACAAAATGCTTTTTTTCCATATATATTAAAGCTGCAGAAGCTGCTGCCCTGTTTGAAGCACTTTCCTTTCAGTGGTCTTTTAAAAATAGCTTTATTGATTGTGTATAGAACAAAATGATAATCTATGTACATGGCTCAAGATATTCATCAATCGACTGGACTGAACACACAGATTCCCACCTCCCCCACTCACAATTAAAAAGAAAAAGAAACCCATAATCTACTGCTTTTAAACCTTGGAAATAAGTTCAATTTAAAATGGAATAGCCTATCTGAGAATGAGCAATCAAAGGTAAATGCCAAGAAAGACGCTTGATGATTACAACAAGCAATCCTGATGGAGGTTAGTGCTATACATGCCTCTACGTATTGCCATAGCACTAACCTTGTCAAGTCTTCTGGTAAAGAGGGCAGCCAGCTCCTGCTCCTCCATGTGTTGTAGCATTAAGTATTGATCACATCCCATTTTTAAGCTTCACATTAGAAGCCAATGAGTAAATTGACAGCTTCATTACTTGACAGTCGTAGAGGCACTCATCAGGATTACCTTCCGGAGGGGGAAGGGGAATTAGTGATAGTTCTTTGAGATATTAAACTGACTTGAAAACAAAAAGGTTCCCAATTGACTATCCCAAAATATTTTGTCATTTCTAACATTAGATCTCTCCTTGATTTTAGGTCTTGAGTCTATATTGAGGAATAGAAACAATAATCTGCTCTATGCCTTAAAGGACCTAATCGTGCAGCACCCACATAGCAAAACCCCCACTGCTGCTCTGTGGGGACTGCAGGATCAGGCCCATGTGTTTCTGATTGAAACTAGTGACTGCTGTTGCGTGTGAATGTGAATGAGTTGGCCTTTTGTGATGTATTGGCTCCTCCCAGTGGTTGGACTGAACTCAAGGGGGAGGAAGTCTCCAGGATGATCCTGTCACAGAGTATCCCCTCACATCATTCTGGGGAGCAGGGTTTGTGCACCTATGGAATGGATCACAGAACTCATCACAAACTCCAGGGATCCCTGGAACACCAGAGGAATCTGCATTTGAGGAGCGAGGGAAAGCCGCTTTGAAGCACCTCTGCCACCAGTGAGGCTGCCTCCCACCCAGGCCCTACTAGCACAGGTCCATTGGAACTGCCGTGCTAGGAACTCTCCCTGACATCATCTTTAAAGAGGGTTCCCAACCACAAAGACAGCTTCACAGAAGAGATAAAGCAGCTTCCTCAGAATGACTGTAGGGCCATGGGGGGGACACATATATGTTCCTTGACCCATTCTTTCCTCTGTCAGCCCCCTTGAGTCCCACTTTCTCTCCACTGCACAAACATAGAGACATACTGAGATCCCATGAAGGAGAGATGGAGCCACAAAAGGGATTGAGCCTCTCTTTCCATGCCAGGGGAGAAGAAGCCAAAGAAATATTCCTACAGATGGGTTTGCCCTCTACCAATCGTTCTCAGACTTTTTCATGCTGTGAAATGCGTGTCATGTAGACTGCCTCTCCTCCCATTCACACATGCATGGAAACACAACATCCCTGTGGCAACTAAAGCAATTGTAACATTAGGAAAGTACTCAATTTTTATCTGCAGTTTAGCATTTGGAAACAAAGCCAGTACCATGGGCCAGATCCTGCTCTCGCTGAAGTCAATGGCAGATTTGTCATTGCCTTTAGTGGGATAGAGAACAAGGCCTCTCTAACCAGCCAGCAGTTCCCCCAGATCACCCATGAAGAACTACAGCGTTCCCCCTGTAGTGGGGAAGGCTTGCCCTCTGCCTCTTTACATTTAACACCACCTCCATTTTATCTTATTTTTCTGTTTGTTCGCTTGACAGAAAATTCTGGATGTTTTACAGATATGCTCTACACTCTGAGGGGCAGATTTTCAAAGCCATGAATGACAGCCCCCCAACAGATACTTTTCCCTCAGACTGCCATGAACACTGGTGCCATGTACAATCATGACAGCTTAACAGTTAAAAGCAGTTGAAAGCTCTAGCTTTCTCTCTGGGTTTCATTTCCTTCTTGTCTTGAGCCATCACCTACTCAAAACAACAATTTCCCACCTGGTGCACCAAAGATTTGGAACTTGCTACTATGGAATAAGGATAAGAAAATTGCTCTGTTTGTTGAACCATGACAGCTAGTAATTGTGATTAAAATAATAAAACCTTATAATGGTTGGGACCATTTTGCAGAGAGTTATAACACAGTGGAGTTTAAAATCATATTAAAGGCAGATTACAAGTTTGGCTGCCTTGCAATATTGGACAGGTCCACTTCATTGAAATTGCTAATTAAATTACTGTTCTGTATTTCTTCTATTGAGCACCAGGATCTGTTGTTAGATTAAACAAATCTAGAAAACAAAATACTGGTTAGGTGGCAGAAACTTGATTTTGGAGCCGAAGTATGATTTCTACCCATGTAATTACATTTGGCTATATAGTAGATACGTGCTTGCACTTTTGGATCAGTATAGGTTTTTGTGTCACACATTTTGTTTAGGTTGGGGAACTTCCCTAGGACTGAATAGAAGACAATGTCTGGAATATCACTGTAAATGTAATGGATGGAGTAAATTGACAGCAGCTCCAACTAAATTACACTTTAAAAGACGGGAGGGCCCAAGGGACATTAAACAAAGGAAACTATAGCTGACCAGCGCTCAGGTAAAATTGAATTGGAAATGCTCCCTGCCTGATTAACATAACAAAAGTCTCAGTGTTTACAGAAAAAGTCATTCTGTAGAAATGTAAAAAGAAACCAATCTTCCTACAAATATACTGTAGTTATCTTTAAAAATATATATTCAGAGAAAGATCTGATATACTACTACCATACACTCTCTATATATGTAGTGGAAGAAATTTTAAATAATGTCATTAGGACTATACATATTTTTCTTGCATATGGACAAACCACTTCAGTTATATTCACTCTTCCTTCCCTTTATTTTAATATCGTAAATAAGAAAACCGACTGTGCCCAAAGATCGTATTTGGTGGAACTCTTTTTAAATAGGCAAAAAGAAACAGAACTGAAAATAGCAAAAAAATGTTGATGGTTTTTGTTTATGCATAACAACAATGTGGAAGGAAGATTTCCTTATCAAAATATTATTATTGCAAAGATTATCAATTTTTTAACACATCAGATGTATAAGTAGATTTTTCATAACAAAGGCATTTTTATTAATATCCTATGCTACTGTAATTCCTGTATTAAAAAGAGCACAGAGAGATGGATATTTAGTCAATATGTATCTTGAAGCATATTTTAAACAACAACGTTGTCAATATTTACTACTTAAAAAAGCAAGAGATATTCAAAAAAAATACTACACATGCATTATATTTAACTTGCTATTTTATTGTATCCTTTTACTCAACTACCATACTACTGTAAGCCATATTTTCTTTGCTAATACTGGATCTAATTAGGAAGATTATTTAGGTTAGCATCATTCCCTACACCTCACCAGGGATATACAGTAAGAATTCTTCTCTTTTCTGTTTCCTGCTTGTAGCTTTCTCACTTTTTCTTTCTGTAACTCCAGACTGGGATGAGTCATATACCAAGATAGAAAATAAAGAGGGCAAGCAAGTCAAAGGAGGTCTCTGTGATGTGCTCCCATGGTTATAGTGTATGGAAGAATCCTGCATTGACAGAGAGTTGGCTAGGGGACCCAACAGGGTTTCTCTGCACCATTTCTAATTTCTAAATGGGTCCTATTATGCCTTTATGGCTCAGGCTGCATTGGGGGCAGTGTGGAGTTGCACCATCCCAGAAGAAGTTCAGGGATGCACAATCCCTTCTTAGTTTTTCTGCTGCACAGAGGAGACATGGCCACTGGACAATCTTCCACAAAGGTCTCATGCTCTCTTCTCTGTAGCCTGCCAGCTCTACATGCTGTGGGGGATAAGAGGAGCATAGCTCTGCCTCCTCTTGTTTCAGGTGGTACATGGGTACATGGAGGGAGCAGTGCCCTGCACAGAGACTGCAATTGTCATTGATCCATATGTGACAACTGCCGGAGGATAGAAAAGAGACTGCTTATGCTTTATTCCCTTTGCATCCACATATATGGCAAGGGCATTCTGACTCTGACTGCTCAGAAGAAGAGATACATGAAGTAACTCCTAAAAATTAGGGCTATGCGAAGGCCTAGTATTTGTATTTCAGGACTTGTGTTTACCTTTTTTACTGGCCTTTTTAATGCCTCAGAGAGCTATTTATGGGTCCTAAAGAATTTTGAGATCTGGTCTTCTGGTGGTATATCAGTTCCTAGATTATGGAAATTTCATTTTTGGCTCTATAAATGTTTCCCATAGGTACAAGCCTGTACAAGACAAACAGAGATACCAATACCAAGGTATCCACCTTCATTCTGATTCATCCGAACACCTTTAATTTCTGCTTTATTCAGATTGTGCAGGAACCCGAATGCACAGCCTTGCTATGTGAATCCTCAGTATTCTACAAAAGTGAGCACCCAAAGGGCCCGCTTGTGGACATGGCCAGGGAGGGAGAGGACTGAACAGAGTAGAACACATTGCTGACATATAGCTAAGATAAAATATGGAGTTTTCACAAGATAATTTCACCATACAGTTCAATAAAATAATCAACTTTTTTCACAAATTAAAAAAAGGAGATTACATAAAGAATTATCCATGAACTGGGATAGATAAAATGTTGGGTCTGATTTGCTATTTATTTAGACCAAGTTTAGAAGCTTGCTCCTGATTAGAGCTGTATGAATAACTGATTTTTCAGTTACTGGCCCTCCCAAAAAATTGGGGGAGAGAGGTTTAGTCAACCCATAACAAAAAATTTTAACAAAAATTTAATAACAAAAACATAAACTGAAAAATCATTTTAAAAAATTGTTTTGTTCAACTCAAAATGAAACATTTCATTTTCAAGCTTTTTAAAAATGTTTTAATTTTTAAATAAAATTGGGATACATTTCTAAATGTTTCAAATTGGAAAACGGAAGAATTTAATTTTTAAAAATGTCAAACCAAAATGTTTCAATATTTTCTAAACTTTGGTGGGTTTTTTCTCAGCTGAAACAATTTAGTGAATTTTGTATGAAGTTGTGAAATATTTCAGTTGACCCAAAACTGCATTTTTTCAGCAAAAAACAATTTCAGCTGAAAACTTATGCCAGCTTTCCTGATTTATACCTCTTTAAGTGAGAACACAAAAATCTTTAGCGAGTGGCTATTTCAGAAGGTGAATACGATGGTTAGATTGTTAATGACATTTTCTCTTATTTGACAAAGAATTAATTCCTCGACCCATCACTACACCCTCGCCTAATTTTCACTACACAACACAGTCTAACACTCTGATTGTAGATGTATACTAGACTCGATAGCAATTGACAAAATCTAAGAGGGTCATAATCTTTTCAAGATACTGCAGCACAGAACAATCAAACTGCACACTAAAGATAAGCTTCAAACACAGAATCTGCCTTTTAGTCGAAAATATAGTTGCTGAATAAAAGGAAATGAGGTATTAAAAGGGGGATTCAATTAATAAACTATACTTTGCTATTAAACTGCAAGCCATTAGAAGGGGGATTAAGTAGGCTCTCTATCATGAGAAGTTCAAAAAAGTATGTGTGGTGGAGGAAGGATGTAATAATGGAGAATCTACATTAGAAATTGAAAATAGGATTAGAGGCAATATGTTGTCTGAGACCTACTTAGTTTGAGGACAAGAAGATATCAAAGTCAATGACTTTACTATATACATTATATGCAGGGTATTTTGACTGTGTGATATGGCTGTAAAGGTAAGAGATATCAAATAATGTCTTTCACATCAGAGCTTTGACCAAAACTTTACTTCACAAATAACTAAGATCGCTCTTGGTGTATAAATGGACTAATTATATTATTTGTTTTTAAAAAGCCCTATTTTAATTTTAAAAATGATTGCCTTGGGGATATTTATGAAATATCATTTTGTATTGCAAACACATTCTTCCTTACAATTTTACCTCATGTTTCACTGGAAGTTTTATTGATCATTTAGATCAGTTCAATTCCCAACTACAGTCACTGGTTTCTGTTCCAGATTTCTTTTTAAATGAAAGATGCCCTAATTTTGTGTCTAAATACTGTGCCTGCTCTAAGGAAAAAGCTTCTTGTAACATCTCCAGCCATGACTTTAAAGTTGTCTGAGAAGACAGCCATGGTATCTGCAATAGATTTACATACAGAACTGCAAACAAAAAGCTTGCTGCTATTTTAAACAAGTATTAAACCAATGGATTTCTCCACGTTGTCTACAAATGGCTGTGATATTTTAAATTCAGAACCCCAATTCTATTTTTAAAAAGTTTACAAAATAAACCCTTCAATAACATTCTATTCAAGGCAATTTTGTATTGAACTTTGCCCATCACTTATTCACAAGGGTTGTATTTTCATCTCTGATCTAATTTTGCAAATGACCAGTGCACAGCTATAAAGATACTTAGAGAGTCTGAATTATCACCATTTATTTCAAACAATGCTTTTCTTGCTGTCTCATTCAGGACAGAGAAAATATAGTGTGGGTGCTTCTGCTGACACAGTATTCTTTGGATAATTCCAAATATATACACTCAAAGTCTGCATAGGCATCCAGCATGCCTGTAAACACTTGCACAGCAGAGCTAAACATTGAAATAGTTCAGACATCAATCACCTTCCCCAATTATGCATTTTCTTCACAAATGCACATTCTTTTCTGTTATTCACAGAGGATGGCTTGTGGGAAATATAGGAAGCACTAGGAGTTCAGTGCTGAGATGAGATCTATTTGCTACCATCACTTGCCTCATCACTTCCATGTTGGAAATATCATTTACCTTTAACAGCAGCATATTTTTTTTTTAAAAAAAAAGTCTTAATTCACTTCTGTCAAGCAATCAGATTGTTGCAAAATATATAAATTATATATACAAATACCATCAGATGATGCAGTGGGCAATCACTGTGGTAATTAATCCCACATTTTTGTAGTTGAAGTAACAATACTCATTTCAGGCGAGAGTTAGAGTAAGAAGAGCCTATCTATATCTGTAAATGAATGATATCATTATTTTGGGAAATGAAAGTTTAAGCTCTGTAAAACATACAATCCCATGGAGATCTCAGCAGAGTAACTTGTACGTGCAGGTGTTTAATGTGATAAGGTACGTTCCCATTTATCTGTGTACTTGCAGACAAATATTAACATAGTCATGAATTAAGCTTTTAATCCCTTTTATTATAAATTGAATATCTTTATTTTAACAAACATCAACAATGCACATTATTGTGCTCCAAACTATTCATTACTATTCCCCACAGTGTACCATTACATGATACGCCATAATACACGTGTTAATATAATGGCAAGTATCTGCTTGAGTATTCCACAGTATATTTCATTCTCTCTCGCTCTCTCTCTGTTTAAACAAAGAGGCAATCTTACAAAAGACACTTTTTATATAAGAAGCCATACAGTAGTTCAGTTTTATGCTGGAGAAGGACGGTAACATAATACATGCCATTTTCTGTTTATTAGAGACCTAGTTCATAATTATTGGATTCCTTGGCATTAAGGAACAGACACAGAAGCAAAAATGGAAATCAGAGAAGGAATAGTGGGTGTGTACTGAGTTTATGGACACCTAATATTAAGAGGTAAGGTCCCTTCCAGTGATTTGCCACTACTATTGGGGGATGGTTTCAGCAGCGCTGCCGTACCAAGAGCTGTCATTGGCCCAGTTCTGCAATTGTTATATCAAGTAGCACTTAGTCCCAAAGTAGTCCCCATTAACTTCAGAGACTACTCATATGAGTAAACCCTATTCAGTGAAAGTAAGTGTTGCAGAATTGGTCCTAAAATGATCCCCAAAACAATGTGTTTGAAGAATTTCAAACACAAGTTTAATCCTAAGGATTTTTAATATTATTATTTAGATCAAACTGTAGGTATATTTAAAACACCATCGTCCAACCCGCTCCCCCCCCAAAAAAAACAACCATTAACGAACTAAACAAATAACTGCCAGAATTGGAATTATGGAGCAAGTGAAGCAGAGGGAATATCGTGTCTTGTTTTACATCACATTACATCTGCCAATCACTTTCTAAGACAGCTGACATGGGGTTGCTGTGTGACCTTCTTATAAATAGACCAGATGGTTTAAAGAAACTGCATAGTACAAAAAAGTGGAAAAATACTGCATCCTGCTTGCCTTACTCATCTGCTTAACTCTACTGAAGTCACTGGAACTAAGGTGAACAGGATTTGATGTTAGATGTTTTTTAAAAAGAGGCATTCAAGTGGCTGCAGTGTTTTTTAGAAATAGATGTTCACTTCAAGGGTTAAGAAAGAGGCAGAGAGGTTAATTGGAGTAGTAGTAAGTACCTTGATTTCAGCAAAGGCTTGGCTGGGGTTTCAATTTGCATATAATTTTTTTGAAATGTGTGATGAGAAACAATGGTGTAAAAATAAAACAGTAGCTGCATTCCCTTCCTGACCCCAAGAACCAACTCTGGTGCTATAGCTATTTAATTATTAGAGGAGCCGTTAGGAAAAAATCTAAAGTCAACCAAAGTACACAAGCAACAACACATAGCAGGTTCTACTGCATTTCTGCCTGAGCCTCTATCTATCTTTACTCTTACTTTTTTAAGCACTGTTTTTCTTCTAATCAAGATGAACAAAAATGACTAATGATTGTTATGTTAAATGAAAGGCTGTTGTTCCAACTATATTATCTCAGAGATCGAGTCAATTACTGTAAAGGAACTCTGCTGAAAATGTATTCTGATAGTTTAAATAAATTGAAGCTAAGCAGGGGAAAAAAAGAAAAAATGGATTATAGTATATGGCTTATGTTTTAAAAGCTGTACATTGAGTTTAAACAATTCAGTGTCATCTTCATTTTCCCCAAAAGCCTTTTGATTGTTTTATTCCTTCAGATACTCTCTATTTGAATATGTTTTCTAGCTTTACATATGGTGTCTGTGTTATTAGCTCTGTAAACTGTTTACATGAAGTCTCAATATGCAATCCTCAAGGCACTGCAATTTACAGAGAAGCTAACATTGTCATAATAACTTCTTTATCCTACAACATATCAGAGCTTGAAGTGTTATTGCAAAGCAAAACAAATCCCATTAAAGAAAATAGAACTAGCAGCACTAAAACTACTAGAGTTAAGAGGGAAATGGTTTTCTAGCTTGAAAATGTTCACAAACTGATAGCGTAAAAAAAAGTTTCAGATCAGGTCAATCAAAACATGCCCTTTCAATGCTGATCTTTTAAAAATAACCTTTTTATTTTTAATATAAATTAACTGAAATGGGACACTGACAATTTTGAGGTTTTTTCCTAATTATTTTTGTTTTAAAATCAGTAGATTCATCAAAACTGTTTCATTCCTGCAAACATTTTTGCAAATGGTCAATTCAGCAACAAAACACTGTTTTGTCAGAAAATTCCTGACTAGCTCTGAAAGCTACAGAACATTGTACCCCCCTTGTGACAGCATCTTGAGAAGCCAGGCACTACAAAGCTTGTAAAGTAGGAGTGATCAAGTAAATGACGACGGTGGGGTGGGGTTGTCAACCCTCCAGGATTGTCCTCAAGTCTTTAATTAAAACAATTACGGCATGTGAGGAAATCTCCAGGAATACATCCATCCAAAATGAGCAACTTTACGATGGGAAGTGGATAGCTCACGGCACTGGTAAAAACTTAGATACAAATCCTTTTACCTCTAGTTCAATGGTTATAACTGAATTGGGATTAGGTTGGTAGGAATGGAAAGTTTTTGCTAACCTTAGCTGAGTGCCTAATGAGCAGAGCCCATGAAATTCTTTGTATTTTTTTTTTCATTTTTCATTTTATTTATTGGGAATTTCTTCTTATTTTGCATTATCCATTGCCCTGCGGAGAGCATGCCCTGGGGCAGGTTTCCACAGCAAGCCCACCCTACACTTACCCAGCAGTGGTGATTTCTGTCCCGCTGAAAGGGTGGGTCCGGCTTCCCATTCCAGACATTGCAGGTTTGTGCACAGGGCCGCAGCACTGCTCAGGTTTGGCCCAGCCAGCCCCCTGTCGTCATAACAGGTGAAGGGCCAAATCTGAGTGAGTGCCCGTGCACCAGTCACAATGCCACTCACTCAAAGGTGGCCTGGCTGCCCCTCCATCATGATGACAGAGGAGTGCCCAGGCCAAACCTGAGCAGTGCTGTGACCCTGTACACCAGGATGTAATGCCCAGAGCAGGGATCTGGGCCCACCTCCATGGGACAAGACCCACCACCACAGGGTGAGATTTTTTTGTTTTATGTAATTTAAATTATTGTTTTGCATTTTATTTCCTGTCATTTCACATTTGCAAAAAGGGCTCTACTAACCGGGAGGCATATGTTTCATGCACATATAAATACCAGGCTTCATCACGATCAATATTAACTGAATATGTAGAGAACTTCATTCTTCAAGGCTATCAATCATTTGTGCTCACACTGTGAAACTTTCAAGATTTATAGAGTGTTACATGAATAACTAAGCAGCTGCTCAAATACTCACAAACAACTAACAATAAGACCACATGAATAACAGAGTGATTTCACCAGGTTAAATTCCTGTAATGATCTGACCTAAGCCCAGGACACCTAAGGGGAGTGTGTTTCTGCTCTGTGGAGAGTAGATGGGGTTTCCACCCTGTCTGCTGGGTCAGTTTTACTTCCCATCAGGGTTCTGCTCCAGGGAGTCTCTAAAGGTATGTCTACACTGCAATTTAAAACCCGCAGCACCAAGTCCAGAGCTCGGGTAAGCTGACTCAGACTTGTGGAGCTAAAAACTGCAGTGTAGACATTTGGCTCCAGAAATGGACTTCCTGGCAAGGCTACCTGTAAAGTATATTGCTACCATTTTGAATTACCATGTCCTGGCACATCACACACTTATATATCACCCTCCATAAACCAACAGCGGGAAGATAATATGAACCAGCAGAGGATTTGACTCACAACTGGAGTATTATGTCCAGTTCTGGATGCCACATTTCAGGAAAGATGTGGACAAATTGGAGAAAATCCAGAGAAGAGGAACACAAATGATTAAAGGTCAAGAAAACATGACCTATGAGGGAAGATAAAAAAATTTGGGTTTGTTTAGTCTGGAAAAGAGAAGACTAAGAGGGGACATGATAATAGTTTTCAAGTACATAAAAGATTGTTACAAGGAGAAGGGAGAAAAATTGTTCTTAACGGCTGAGGATAGGACAAGAAGCAATGGGCTTAAATTGCAGCAAGGGAGGTTTAGGTTGGACATCAGGAAAAACTTCCTAACTGTCAGGGTGGTTAAGCACTGAAATAAATTGCCTTAGGAGGTTGTGGAATCTCAATCCTTGGAGATTTTTAGGAGCAGGTGAGCCAAACACCTGTCAGGGATGGTTTTGATAATACCTAATCCTGCTGTGAGTGCAGGGGACTGAACCAGATGACCTCTCGAGGTCCCTTTCAGTCCTATGATCTTCTCTAAACTTACTGGGTGAAATCCTGGCATTACTGAACTAAATGCCATTGACTTTGATCAGGCCAGAATTTCTTCCTTCTGTTCATTCACTTGTACAACAATTAATTGATTCAAACAGTCTTCTTAGGAAACCAGACATTTAAGCCAGTCTCTTGGATCAAGTGCAAAATGCTGTGGATCTGAAGCGCTGAGATCTTTAAAAATGATGAAAGTTGAGAATTTGTTCCTTCATCATTTGTCTGTAGTCAAATACCCCCTGCTGAAATGGTTTGCAGATTTAAAAATAAAATCCACTACTATATTAATAATTTTACCCAAAAATGAAACTAATGTTGCAGATATAAGCAACATGGGATTCAGCTGCTTTGGACAACTATTGGTAGGGTTGGGAGGAACAGGATGCTTTGGAAAGAGTCTTGTAATGACAACAGTGACTTGACGACAACCACTAACCTCTTACTAAGGTTACAAAACAGTTTTCTTTATACTCCCATTTTCACATGTGCATAAAGCTAAAAAAAAAAAAGAGACAAAGAGACAAAAAACAAACACACTTTCCCCTAATACAAATCACCTTTTGTTCTGAAATTTTCCATGATGTGTCTTTATTTTCCTGGTGTTTGTTTTGTTTTAAATCTGAGCAAATCCCCTCAGATAATCTGGAATGACTGGTGTGGAGAACAAATAGATCCTTCTCATTTTTCAAAACTTGTCACTTTTATCACCCCTACATAGATATGTAAAAAAATAGCTAACATTTGGAACTTGAAATTTGGTATGTGGACAGACCTCATTGAGAACTATAAGTACAACATGCGGGAAAACAATTAAAAATAAGTAATTATAAACATCACAGTTGATAAAAAAAAATAAAATGATAAGTGTGAAGCTCCTTGAGGCAGGAACTGCATTCTCTTCCATCTTTTCCACACTCCAACATACTCTACATAGCAAATAATTACTCCTGATCATAGTCAGTTGGCATCAGCTATGTTTTTCTGCAGATTAAGGAAGCCCATCCCCTTTTGTGACATCACTAAACTGCTCACTGAAAACACACAGATAAATCCCTTCTCTCCCAAGATGCCCCACCCTTCTCCCCACCAGCACTTCCCATCACCACCAAACATCAGAAACTGGAGAAAATAATGGCCATGGAACAATTATAGACCCCAGAATTTCAGGTTCTCTCAGCAAATTTTGACTGCCTTCTGCAATGTTTTACATTGGTAAGATATAGCCAGGCCAAGTTAAATGATGTTTTTCTTTTCTGTTAAACCATCCTTGTAGAAAAAGGTCTTCCACCAAAGTATAGCAATGGTAAAGGTTAGAAATTATCTCTCCTCTACATTGACCTCAACAACATATGAATTTGAAAGCCTAATTTGTACCATGTAATACTAAAGTTATTAAGAATTTTTTTTCTTTTAAAAACTCACAAAAAATGGAAGGTAAAAATGTCCAATAATGCAATTATATGGCTGCAGAGTTACAAGTAAAATTAAACGTAAATGTTGTCGCTTCTTAAACATTATAGATTCATAAGGAGGGATTTCTCTCCCGCTGTGGTCCCTGTACATCGCTATGGCATTGTAGATGAGCCGTGAAAGCCCATTAGGTGGACAATAGAAAATTCCTCCTGTACAAGTAGGGTGTATAGTTGTCCTGCAAAGTCCCCACTGCAAGCCCTGACATAGGGGAGATGTGGACTTGGCGGGGGGGGGGGGGAAGCATCTAACACCTAGTACTATAGAGATTCTATACTATGCATAGGCAAGAGGGATAGACAGCCTTAGTTATCCCAGGAACATTTCAGCCCATAGTTTCAGCTGGAGCAGTCTATAATCAAGGATGCAAAGATAGCTCCCACTCCTCCATTCCAAGAAGTGCCACACAAGATTCCTCCCTTAGATTTTAAGGCCAGAAGAAGCTATTAGGGTCATCTAATCTGGCTTCCTGCATAGCACAGGCCACAGAATTTCATCCAGTAACTTCTGCATCAAGGTCATAATTTATGGTTGAGCTAGAGAAGTGGTTTTCAACCTTTTTCACTAAAGGATCCCTAAAAAATTTCAAATGGAGGGCCAGACCCCTTTGGAAATCTTAGACATAGTCTGTGGACCACCATGGGGTCCCCTGATCACAGGCTGAAAACCACTGAGCTAGAGCTTATCTTTTCCAAAGACATCAAGTGATCCACCAAATCAGCGACGACATATAGGGGCAGGGGGACACGTGGGGGCACATGCCCCCCCAGATTTCTACCAGGGTTTGCCAGCCCCACTTGGTTACCCCCCTGACTCCTTCACAGAGGCACAGCTGTCAGAGCCGGTGAGCTGCACCCTGTTGTGAGAGGTAGGAACAACAGCTCGGAGCTGATGGGAGGGGCCGCTACTTTCTAGGAAAGGAGACTGAGGGTAAGGGGGAGGGGGCTGCCTGGGACAGGGGAGTGACTTGAGCTGTTTCAGGGGCAGCTGAACCTTTACATTGTGGGCCTCCCACACTACCAGCAGGTATGGGTCATCTCTGCACCAAATCTATAGGTAAGTTGATCTAACAGACAATTACCCTCAATGTTAAAAAGTGCCCTTTATTTCCAGTTTAAATTTGTGTAGCATCAGTTTCTAGCCCTTGGAACTTGTTATGCCTTTGTCTGCTAGACTAAATTCCTTTCTAGTATGAGAGACTGTCTCCTCATGCAGGTACTTACATACGTTAGCAGCAGGCCACATCCTTTTATGATATACATTTCATAGCACACATCGGAGAGCTGGGCTAATAATTCATCGTAATTATTACCATTATTTGTATTGCAGTAGCATCAAGAATTCACAACAAATACTGGAGCACCATTGTGAAAAATGCATAGTAAGAAACAGTCCCTGCCCTCATGTAAACTTACAAGACAAAGAATGAGAGAAAGAAAGCGGTTTTACCCCATTTTACAGATGAGGATCTGAGGCACAGAGAGAATAAGAAGTGGAATATTACCCAGATCTCCCATGTCCCTAGCTGACGCCTTAACCACCAGGCTCTCCATCCTCCCCTCCCAAAGAACTTAGTTGTGAATTAAACTCAAATCTTGAATTTTCTCAAAATTTGTTATTCCAAATGATCAGCTGAATAATTTTTTGATTGATTTTCATTTGCCAGCAGGTTGGCACAAATACTGCATATTCAAAATTCAAGATTTTTTGACTGGTTACATAGGAGAGCATTCTCCTCTACACTGCAGTCTCAGAGCTCCGCAGCCAGCCACGGGAGAGTTCAACCATTCTAGATATTACATAGGGACACCCTAAGCTGTTAACAGACAAAAATGATCAGATTTATTAAGGCTAAATTTGGTTTCACAGTCTCTCCATTGAGCCACTTGTCACATCTTAACTAGAAGCATCCAGCACTTTCCATTTTCTATGTGTCATGCAAACATTAATTAATTAATTCTCATAACACCCCAGATGTGAAGCAGGAATATGAGAACTTTTTCGCACACTTTATAGACAGGGGAAACTGAGACAGAGAGGTTATATTTGTTTAATATCACTAAGCATGTCAATGTCAGGATTAGAATTCAGGAGTTCCTGGTTCTATGTACTTGGACCCTTAGACCATGCTGTTTCCTCAACAGGGGTTTTTCTGCATGAAACAATAGCAGGATCAGGCCTATCTTCTTCCAGCACTGGACAAAAAAAAGGCTTTTTTTTTTTTTTTTTTTTGCCAATACAAAGATGTAGAATTTAACAAGCTGTAGTTTAGTTAGAAACTACCCAAGAGAGAGTTGGCTCTAATGAAAACATTACCTTTGGAAGGTGTGTGCTATATTTAGTGTCATATTGTTTACAGTTTCCTACCTAGTGAGGAGAAATAGCTTAAATTTTTTTTTTTTTTTTTTTTTTGCCAATACAAAGATGTAGAATTTAACAAGCTGTAGTTTAGTTAGAAACTACCCAAGAGAGAGTTGGCTCTAATGAAAACATTACCTTTGGAAGGTGTGTGCTATATTTAGTGTCACACAAGAACCTCAAAATCATATTGGATCAGTAGAATATCCACAAATAGTAAACCATCTAATTGGCATTTAAATAAAGACTTTAGGCTATGCTCATATTAAACCTACAATTGTGCCATCAGTAAAAGGAAATCAGTTGAAATCAATTTAGCTGGGATAAAAAGTCTTCTTCCCCTGCTGCAGCTCATCTGGTGTGATAACAGCTCCCAGTGATGAAACAGGTGCTTGTAATTTAATTAGCCTACTGAAACACACCTTAAAATGAATTTCCCAGAACACCCTGGCAGTGAGCCATCCTGGTCCCAGGAGCTGATCAGCATTCTGTAAATATTGAGATTTGATAAAGTAAACGCTACTCTGGCAGCAGATGGTTTGGAATGCTCTGTTGACATTGCCTGCGATTACTTGGATATGAAGACTTTACTTCTCATAGACCTCCTTTGGGAGCCACTGGAGGACTTGATCCCCTCTCCAGCTATTTGCCTTCTAATTGAAAATCCGTATTCCCAGATGGAGCATAATGCTGCTGTTTCAGGCGCCTAGCTCGGCACTGCTTGACTGTTGATACATGGGTAATTGCTTTCAGTAATGCAGGTTAAATGTGACATTTAGTGCTTAATAAAAATTATCAAGGCCAAAGCTGTTTATCATTCTTACACTTTGGGCTGTCAGTTCTTAAGGAATTCTCAATTCATTTGAATTCTTGCTAAAGAGGCAGGAAACTCATCCCCTAAAGGAAAAAAGGAGAAGAAAAAAAAATACCCTAAACTTGTTTCGTTCTGGTTTAATTTTAAGATTTGTTTGCTAACAAAACCCATTTAAAATTAACCTATCGAACATGGCAACTATCCGCCTTTGTACTTAGCATATTGGTGAATAATGTATAATCAGCAGTTGCTGTGTACACAAAGCACATAAAACAGATGCACTACATTGCACCTTCTGTGAGTGGTTAGAAGCAGAAAGTTATTCTTCTTGGAACATCGTAAAGAAATGAACCTGAAAGGAAAAGGTTGTGCTGAAAGATTCGTGCTGAATCGAGTCATTTCAACTTCAAACTGTTTAAAAATAAGGAGAACAAAAGCTTTGTGTGTCTTTTTTTAAAACAAAATGATAATTCCAAATGTGGCAAAGAGCCTATATTCTCATTATGAATTCGTGATTAGATATGCTAGTGCTGTGCAATCTGCAAAGGCTTAGATAGGTGCGGAGAAGAATATGCTTAAAATTAGGATGGTCTGAAGCCTGCTGGCTGTGCAGTGTCTCAATGAACCCGAACTGTTGGTTTGCAGTGCCTGCAGGTCACGCGCTCTCCAAATCTGAGAAAGCCTTAAAAAAATATTTATCTTCCATTTTGTAATGAAATGCTTGAGTTCAGCCTTCACTAGACAAGCAATGTCCCCCACCCCCAACAACTCAGTTAGAATCTCTCCAAAAGGCATGGATTGATTCTCTAATTTGAAGTCAGGATCTCAGTGGTTTTGACTCTTTCACTGTTTTGAGGGGTAATAAATAACTGGCCTTCATCATTTCCAGGATCTTTGGCAAGGGCTAGATTCACAAAGGGACTTGCCACTTTAGGCACATAAGTCCGATATTTAGGCACCACTGACATTTTCAAATCCACTCCTCAATTGCCACTTAACGCTGCAGCTATATAAGTTTCTGCCAGTGGGCATGTGCAAAACTGTCTAAGTCCTCAGACTGCCTCAAAGCTAAGGAGATGCTTAAGTCATACCCTGTGCCCTGGCAGGATTCTCCAACAAGACATTCCCCAGCCTGTCTTCCCTGCAGAGGGCTGATCCAGTACTCCCTTTGTGAATCTAGTCCAGGGGTTCTCAAACTGGGGGTCAGGACCCCTCAGGGGGTCACAAGGTATTACATGGGGGGTTATGAGGTGCCAGCCTCCACCCCAAACCCCGCTTCGCCTCCAGCATTTATAATAGTGATAAATATATAAAAAAGTGTCTTTAATTTATGAGGGCGGGGGTTGCACTCAGAAGCTTGCTACGTGAAAGGGGTCACTAGTACAAAAGTTTGAGAACCACTGATCTAGTCCTATGTGGCTGAAACCTTCCCGGTGTAAAGATTTTAGGAGACAGGAGGACAATTAGTAGACCCAGTCCATTCATAATCCACTGGAAAGATCTTATTTCTTGCCTGTCCACCACTTGGCAGCCAGCAGGATTGAGAAATGCCTATCCAATTTGTCTTCTGCTCCTTTTGTGACATTTTATCTTACTCTTGGGCCCAATGCATTGCATGAAGAGGAAATGCATATTTTTTTTCAAGCCCTGATTTGGGGCTTGAATAAAAAGATATGCACAACATTACTCTAAACATGTAGGAGTGTCATGCAGAGCTGCTTAAAATTTTTCAAATTTTGACATTTTTATAATTTTTTTCAATCAACATTTCAAAATTTGACAAATAATGGAAAACAAAGGTGACAAATATTTTGCTTATTTTCACATTTTTGGCCCGTTCTACTTTAGTATGTTCTTTGGCCTGAAGTGTACATATTCTTCTTTCTATAGTTCTTCTAATTTAGAGCATGCCTGCAAACATACTATCTTAGGTTGTGATGTTTTCAGCTCTCATAAGCTAAGCAAAATTGAGCCTGGCGACCACTTGGATGGCGAACCTCTAAAGAGAAGACAGATGCTGCAAGTAGCAGTGTTGGTGATACAAGAAGAGGTGCTCTTCGTTCTGAGCACGTATAAAATCTGTGAAGCTGTGACGGTGGTGTCTTTCAGAAGACAAGTATATGTCAGGTCCTCACCACAAGTCACTTAAAGATCCTGTGGCATTTTTAGCAAACGGGCAGGTGTATAGTGTCCTGGTCAAATCCCAGTTTGGATACTGCACTTTGTCAAATGTAACTAAACTTCTTTGTAGTTTCCATGAGGTGCTGTTTTCATCTTCGCTTTTTCTGACCTAAACCTGTTGTGCAGTGTGGTTTTGAGCAGATGCAGTGTCCAGAAATGAGTGACATAGATACTGCAGGCCAGTCTTTGTCCTCTGAAACTCCCATTGCCCTCCCCTTGAAAACTAGGAGAACAGTATATACATATCTGAGAGCAGAATTTGTCCCTGTGTATGCAAAAATTTCATTAAATACTAGGGACCCTTTTAATAGAATGTAGGGCAACCTGTCATTTTCCTCTTCAGTTTTATTCAGCAACACACAGCTTTTTGCTTATTGGAGGTCTAGGTAAACATTTTTGTCCCATTTTGATCTACAAGGGCTCACACCCTTCAGATGTCAATTTCAGTTTTGGGTTAAGTTTGCCCCCACCTGAAAGTGAGATAGTTGAAAATGCTGAGCTTCTCCTGATCTTGAGTCAAAAGCATGCAAATTGAGCACACTTTTAGCAGTGGCACATTGCTGGAAATGTCATCAGATTGATGGGAACCCCCAACACAGGTGAGATTTTTGTTGTGTCACTGCAAACACGCTGCACAGCTCTAATCCCTACATTCATTTTGGTTTAAACCTCTCTCATTTCCCAGAATGCCCACCTACCATTTTACCCCATCACATACCAGTAATTGGACTAGAATTGCACATGATAACCCAGACGGAAGAGCACTGGCTGTCCAAATATTAAAGGGAACAGGGATACTTTTACTGTTCCTGCTATAAGATATCCCACTTGAGGACCAAAGGACAGAGTCCTAGTTTACATTGTATCAGAGATCTCTCAGCACCCCTTCTGGTCTCAACTCTGTGATCTGCATTTTCTTCCCTAAATTATCAAGTGACTAGCAGGAGATTATTTGCAGTAGATATGTCTATCTTTTTCTCTTTGCAGGAATATTATATATTAGGGACTCCTATGGGAAAAATAACTTTTTTAAAAATATAGTGGATGCTAAGTAACTTAATAGATAATAAAATGCCTTGTGCTTCTGGGACTGCTATTTAAAGACCAACCTGATGTTTTATGTAAAATAAGTATTGCATCTTGGGGTCCCACCCAGCATTTCTATAGGATTCACTATGAGGGAAGCGCTTTTTTTCAATACGAGTACACATTTCTGAGACTCCTAATAGCTCCCATAGGACAATTGACCTCGCTTGACAATCCCCCCAAAAGTGGGAGTTAAGTAAAAAATAATACAAAAAATAATAATGTCAATAATAAAAATTAATGGATCTCTATCCCATAAACAATTATAAAACTTGAAAAGGGTGCCACTAGAGTTCAGATGTAACTGATTGCATTACGGGTTAGTTGCAACACCACAGTATATAGCAATAGTGCTTTTTATCGCCCAGGCGCTGTATAAACATTTACTAACTAATAGACTAATTACCTATTGTATTCCATGTAAACCCATTTGTATCATTTCCAATTAACTGAAATTCATGGTTAACTGTACATCTGTTACGTCTCCACAGCAAAGCATACCATAAATTACTCCACTGCTTAACCTAAACTCCATTTTATGAGGGTTCCAAGTGTCTTCTGAAACCATTTGGAACTTCACAAAGATCAGGTTGCGCTGTACTTTAAGAAGACAAAAGCAGCAATCTTCACAGTGGATATTACCCCCTGGACACCACTTCTGAGCTAATGGCCCCATTATGGGTTGACTGTCAGATGTGCCCTCTCAGCCTCTGCTAAGATATCTGGGGACATCAAAGTTCGAATCCAATGCCCTGCAGCAGAATTGGCCTTAGGGGCAGATGATCAGAGCAGTCAGCTTGGGTGCCAACTTTTGGAGTACCATATCAGCAGAGAGGGGGCACCACAGCATCCAGTCACTTCCAATTTCTTTTTTGTTGTTGTGCTGCTTTGTTTGTATTCGGCCACTTGGGGGACACTGAAAACATTTTCTGCCCTGGACAGCAAAACACCTAAGGGCTGGCCCTGTTTGCAAGAGTTGAAAGCTTTGCAGGTGAAGCATACTCAGCCTCTGGGAAGAAGTCCTGTTAACATTCTCTAGCATGCACACAGAGCAGTATTCATAGGGATTCATAGAGTTTAAGGCTAGTGTGACCATTAGATTATCTAATCTGACCTCCTGTATAACAAAGGCTGCAGAATTTCATTCAGTTCTCCTCTATATTGAGCCCAATAATATTGATGAAGGTTAAATGGAGTTAGCTCATTATGAAGAAGATTTGAGAGGAAGAAATTAGGGGGGAAAGGGAAACTATAGGTGCTCTTAGGAATCTCAAGACAAAAAAGAAAGATAGGTCACCATTTCTTGCTTCTTTCTTCCTTGTGATACAAAAGCATCTTCCCATATTAAGCCCAGCTCCCACTACTTGTAGCAATCTCTGTCATTAGGTGGTGTCTGTTTAGAGGGGAATGAAGGCCAGAAACAACTATTTAACTTCCCTCTCAAAGAAGTGCCAGAGGAATTAAATATGGTAAGGGGTGATGAGCAGGAAGGAGACATTCTGAACCTCATCCAAAGCTGAAAAAAATTCAAAATATCAAAGATCTCTTCTTGAATCTTTGATTTTGCTGCGGGAGGGAAGGCAGCTGTTACAGAAGCTCAGGGAAGGCAGATTGGTATGGGGGAATCAGTCAGCTGGGGAAGTTTCCATAGGGGTCACATATGTCCCATTGTGTGAACTTCCTTTCCTGAAGTTTAAAACCACTATCAAACTTAAGTACAATTTGAGGGCATGGATAACAAGATGTGATCTGAAGGTCCCCAGCTCTAATTGATTATGAGGCCAAACTGACTGCCTTTGTATGAGGTTTTGTAAGGGATCACCTCACTGCTGAGGATAGGAGGCGTCTAATGGCACACATAACATACTACCATGGCAGAGTTCTACCTCTTTGGTGACCCGCTGTATGCCTATGACATCAAAGGAGCAGGTGTACAAATTGTGAGAAGACATTTGTAAGAAAGATAGTTGCTTAATTAAAGTTAGGATATAAAACAGATTGTCCATACCACTTCTCTTAGGGATCTTTTAATTTCAATTGCTTAACTAAAGAAAAAAAAATAAGAGTTGAATTTAGATTTTGTAGAATTTATTAATATCCTTAACAATGGCAAATAATAGTATGGGATTTAAGATGGCAAAAATAGTATCGGACTGTGATTTCTCTAATAAACTAGAACATTGGTTGATGAGCATTCAGATTTCCAGAATCAAATCACATAACACAATAGAAAATAACACTTATGGTCAATCACTATCTTGGCCCAGTGACTGTTTAGATTTTTGACTAAGAGTCCCTCAGAATAGGGCCTCACTTGTGCCAATTGTTTATTAGCTCCAATGTTGATAATACAGAGGGGGGGGGAAACATACAAACACACGCAATTCAAAGCTAGATCACAAAACAATTTGGTCAATTACTTATTGCCAATTCACCAAGGTCTCCCTCCCGATGGATCTATTGTAGTCAACCCTTTTAACCTATTTCCCAGTGAATTATATTACCCCCAGAATCCATTAACTTTTCTAACTACCAGTGATAAATTCCTATATTTATGATAGATTGTATAGACTGACGGCAGTTTAAGAAGCTTGCACACTTGGGCTCATGCATGTCAGTACACGCCGAGAACTTGAAAGGCAATATGAAAATATTATCTATGGTATACACATATACAAAAAACAACAATAGTAATTTGTTCTGTTATATAGCAGCTTTAAAACTATCTTGATTGGAAGTTGTTAAAAAACAAACAAACAGACATTGTCAGAGTTACTGTCTTTAGTGCACATACACAAGCGTATACATTTCCTTATTAGGTACTCAGTTTCAGGAAATGGTCAATTGACTGATTTGGGTCATCACTCAGGAGAAAGTCCATGAGTTATTTATCACCAGATACAAGCTTTCAGCTCAGTTATTATTCACAGTAGCAGTTGACACTATAAACACAGATGGAGCAAAGGATGGACACAACTGTATAGTCCTTTCCTGGTGCACTAGAAGGAAACCTGAATTGCTGGAAAACAGGAAGAGACAATTAAAGGTGCCTATCGGAGATAGGTACTTGATATCTCTACCAGGACTCCCAGGTGGCTACCCAGGACCTCAGTCTTCCCCCTTTGGCTTTCAGGAAGTGATGTCCTGAAGGAGACAGGCCGCTTTATTCCATTTCTGCTGGGTTGTCCAACTTCTTGGAGGTGCTGGTGTGGACCAATCTGATGGTGCCCCATACTTCTTCCAAAGACCTGAATTAGCCAATGAAAATGAGAGTCGTCCTCTTTCACCATCCAGTCAGGGAATGAGACAATAGCTTTTGAGTTCTTGCAACTGTGACTGGAATTTTCCACTCTCTTTGTGCGACACATCTCATCACACCAGCTTATATAAGGCCATAACTGTTGGTACAACAGTTAGACCATAACTGTTGGTACAAAACATCTTGGAACATACCTTGAACACCAACTGGTTTGCTCCAGTCAGCAACTTACCTCCCGCAATTCACTTCACATTGCATCCCTTGGCCATTTTTGCAGTTATGCTTGCTCAAGCAGCAGTTTCTCCATCAACACTGCTAGCTGTTGAAATGTCCAGTTTAGAATTCATATAATTTACACCAAGTCCCTCAGTATTCTTTGATGCTCTTTAAAATTGCTTTAACAGTCCATTATATTGTGCAAAGTTACTTCAAGAACTATTGTTCTCCAGAACAGCGGAACAGCAGTATAAATATTCCATTTCTGTTCTTCTTGTTTTAAGAACGATGGTGAGACCTGAGTATGTATGGCTGAGCTGAGTCTGTGCATTATTAATCTAATAGTTACCTCTTTGATTACTCCACTCTATGGTCAAGTGTCCTTATAAACACATTCTTTGGTTTCGGTTCCTTTTATTTATGCTCTTTTAAGGTGTATTTCACTAACTCCATAGCACAAGCATGCTTGATTGCAAACATTAACCTTACTTCTTCACTTTATCACTTAAACAAAAAGAAATCAATATATACATAATCCCTTTCTTTCCTGAGAAGATTGCCCATGGAGGTAATAACTCTCAGTTTGGGGGCTTTAGAACTACATAATTGAGCCTAATTTTATAAGTTCTCTTGCACCTATTGTATCTGTTGTCTAAATCCTTTGTTATTGTTTGCCTCCTTGAATGCTTTTATCTCCCCATATTTTTACCATTGAAAATCCCAGCTTTATGCTCCCCCCAAAAAATTTGTATTCTTCAAAATTTCAAATTGCTCAAGTGCAGTAGCTTTCCCACCACCATCTAGGGTGACCGGACAGCAAATGTGAAAAATTGGGATGGGAGTGGGGGGTAATTGGAGCCTATATAAGAAAAAGACCCAAAAATCTGGACTGTCCCTATAAAATCAGGACATCTGGTCACCCTACCACCATCATCTGAAATCTTCAGTGGCCATTTCAAAATCCTATGGCACATCTCCAGTTCTCTCTTCAACAGTTTCTGTGGACTTCTTCCCCCATCTCCATCTCTGCAACTCCCTTTTTATTGTCTAGTTCGTGCCTCACATGCCTCAAATACCAGTCTTCTTCCTGCCTTTCCTCAACAGTAAATGACAGATCCTTCTTCACACTAGCCTCCCTCCAAACTGAAGTAGCTTCACTGCCTATCTGTCCTAATTGACTCTAATTTTTCCAAGATTCTAGATTCTAATCCTCATTCCAACCCCTTCAAACTTTATTCCTTTTACCTCTCAGTTTTTCTGTGTTCAGTCTTTACCTTGGTCATCACATTCCCCTTTAATTCCAGGTCTACAGAGGGTAACTGTAACTTACATTATTCACTTGAATCTGTGCAGTTATGTATAGACTGTAACCACCTGAGAGAAGTTTTGTGATATTTTAATATAAATCAGGTTGCACAAAAATAAATTAAATTTTGTAGCATTCACTCCTTCAAGTATCAGAGGGGTAGGCGTGTTAGTTTGGATCTGTAAAAGAGCAAAGAGTCCTATGGCACCTTATAGACTAACAGACGTATTGGAGCATGAGCTTTCGTGGGTGAATACCCACTTCATCGGATCCTTCAAATATCAGCTAAAAGAGGGCATCTTTGTACAGTATGTGGTTCTATGATGGGAACATCTTCCTGGTCTAACAAAGTGAAATTGGTTTTGATAAGAAATACTTCACTCAATCAAGCTGCCATTTTCTTAGGCTCTACCAACTTCTTGATTATATGCACTTTTGGTTACAACACTCGTAACCCTGGAATCCTGCCTTCAGCCAATATAGTCAGTTTCTTCTATCCAGAAGCAGACTTAGTCTTGAATACTTAAGTGCAAAAATCTTTAATTTGTTAAAATAACTTACATCATTTCAAAGAGAAATTTAGATAATTGGCTCTCAGTCTAGGTGAAATTTTACAGTCTCTTTTGATGACTTCTCATTTATGAGGGTTTCAGTCAATGCAGCTTGTAAAATTCTGTTTTCAAGATTATCTACTGACCTTACGTTATCAGAAAGAATAATTTTATGTGCATATATCAATCTTGCTAGAGTTCATTTGACCACTAGTTATGTTTCTTTTTCATGAAAAATGTTACCAACATGAAGGCAAAGTTGGTATGACAAATTAATATAAATGCAGCACCTGCATTGACAATGTGCTGTATCCAGAACTACTATCATACTAGCATTGGAAGGAATAGATTTTACTTGGTAGAAGTCACGAGCTGCTGAATTTTCCCTCTATGTAAAAGTCAATGGGGAAGGGAGGAAATCCCATTGTTAGTAACTGAAATGTACAAACATTTAAAAATGCACATGCTTTACTTATAGGCAGCTAATGAATTCTTTTGCTATCCATTCTTTCTGGCAATCAATTGGTAAGAAATTAATATTCTGAAATATGAAAATCAAACATGATTTCTGAATCTGTCCGGCATCTCAGTTTCTATAGTATTAAATTAAAACAATTTCACTGGAGCGTTTGTTTTAATTTTATGCTAGTATAAAAATTAAAGTTGGTAAAAAACTGAACATAAACACTGATCCTTTGAAACTAATACAAACTAAAAATGAAATCCTACTAAATCTATTTAAAACCAAGATTTTGCTCTATTGGTATCACTGATTTTTGGCAATTGTACAGTATAGTAGGCAGGGATTATATGGGCTTTTTGGACCCTTAAAATCTAGATGATGTAGCATAAAATTACTAACTAAGATCAACTCTCCTTTTGGGCTGTAAGTGACATTTCACAGATTGCCATTATTTTGTTTTTAGGTTAGATGGAAGCAATGCACATGATTGACATTATCCTTTTATTTAAAACTTTTAATTGTCTGCACATTGTATTTAACACCCTGGTTTCCTGTAAGTTATTGGATGGAGGTACTGAGATTAGTGAGTCATTTAATCACTTAACTTTGAACTTGTGAAACTTCAGAATTCAGAACTGGGAGTTCTCCAGAAGGAGAGACTGCATGGTCCTTTGTTCGTTTGTCGTCAGTGAGCTTGCTTGCTTGAAAATTATAGTGTGGTCTGTTCTGAAGGCTGTGTGCTGAGTCAAGCAGACTGCTAGGCTAGGCTGAGAGTTTGCTAATGAGACTTCAGCCTGCTCTTCTTTGATCCCTAACCCCTTTAGGATCTCTTGACAAGGGGGTGGGCCTAACTCAGAAAGAACAGGGATTTAAAAAGCCAGCTCCTTAGCAACCAGAGGAGCTAGCAAACAAGCCAAACAACCCACAAACACCCAGCAAAAGTAAAAATAATGCAGGTACGAGTCCAGCTGCAGAGTATGAGCTATCTAGTTTATTGCACTGGATGGGCCATGTATGATTACCTGTCCTGTAGGCAGAAGGCGTATGTGTGCATACAAAGCTCATGACCCTCAGAGACCAAGTATGAGCTCTTGATGTCAGAGTGACTCAACTGGACGAGCTGAAGCTGAGAGAGAGGTAAATAGACAAGACTTTCAGGGACACCGGAGGGCAGGCCCACACCTGCTCCGACAGCCTCTGTGCTGTAAAGGAGAATGAAAGTCTTGGTGAAGGAGGAGAACATCAAAGCTGTACTGGAGGGAAAAAATCCCATAGTTGGGACCCTCCTTCCAGTTGATTTCTTGATATCTTCTCACACTGACACTCTCCTGGGAAGGAAACCCCAGTTACTAGGAAGAGCCAGATAATAGTAATGGGGGGATTCAATTATTAGAAATACTGATAGTTGGGTTTATGATGACCAGGACAACTGCATAGTAAATTGCATACCAATTGTGGAGGTTGTAGATCTCATAAGAAAGCTAGACAGACTCACGTACAATGCTTGGGAAAAGCTGGTGGTCCTGGTACATGGAGGTACCAATGACATAGGGAAAGGTAGGAGAGAGGTCCTAGAGGCCAAATTTAGCCTGCTAGGTAAGAGATTAAAACTGTAGCATTCTCTGAAATGCTTCCATTTCCACACACTGGGCCGGAGAGACCGGCAGAACTGCAAGATCTAAATACATGGGTGAGACAATGGTTTAAGGAGGAGGTTTTAGGTTTTTTGGAACTGAGGAACCTTTGGGGAAAGAAGAAGTCTATACAGGAAGGATAGAAACCAGAGTACTGGCATCTAACATTTAAAAAGATTGCTGGAGCACCCACACGGAAAAATTACTGGGTGCTTAGCACCCACCGGCAGTCAACCTCCCTGCCCCACCACACCTCCTCCTCCATCTCCGCCTCCTCCACTCAGTGCGCTGCATCCCCACTCCTCTGCCTACCTCCCAGCACTTGCCACCACCAAATAGCTGTAGCAAGGCCTGGGAGGCACAGGGCAGGAATGAGAATGTGGCACACTCAGGACAGGAGTCAGGGAAGAGGCAGGGCCGGAGCGGGGATTTGGGGAAAGGGTTGGAATTGGGGCAGAAGGGGTGGGGCAGGGCCGGGGGCAAAGGGTGGTCGAGCACCCACCGGCGCCAGTAGAAGTCGGCGCCTATGCCCTTAGGGATGAATTTATCAAAGGGGGAACTCTATATCCTAGTAAAGAGGATAGGAAAGAAGTCAGTAAAGTACAGGTTGGAACAAGTGAGGAACAGTCAATGGTAAAATAATCCAGTTTAAATGTAACACACAGGCAAGCAACTGAATATTGACCAAATGTGCAAATCCTTATATACAAATGCTAGAAGTCTAATTTCTAAGATGGGTGTACTAGAGTGCTGGCACTAAATGGGGATATTGGTGTAACAGGCATCATAGAAACTTGGTCAAATGAGGCTAATCAATGGAACACAGTAATACCAAAGTATAAAATACATAGCAATAACAAAGTAGGTTGTGTTGATGGGGGAGTGGCACTATGTGAAAGAAAGCATAGAGTCAAATATAATAAAAATCTTGAATGAATCAAACTGTCCCATAGAGTCTCTATAGACAGATTTGCCATGCTTCAACAACGAGACTATAGTAGTGGGAATATACTACCAACCATCTGGCCAGGATGGTGACTGTGAAATACTCAGGGAGATTAGAGAGGCTAGAGAGGCAGAAAATAATTTCAACTATCCTGATATCTCAGGAAGGGAGGCAGAGATAAAATTTCTAGATACTATAAATGACTGCTGCTTGGAGCAGATAAACCTGGAACCCACAGGGGAGAGGAAATTCTTGATTTAATCCTAAAGGGAGCACAGGACCTGGTCCATGAGAAGAATATAGCTGAACAGCTCAGTACTAAATTTAACATCCTTATGGGGGGCGAAATGCCAAAGAAACCCACCATGGTAACATTTAACATCCCTATGGCATGGAAAACACCACAGCAGCCCAACACTGTAGTATTTAATTTCAGAAAGGGGAACGACACAAAAATGAGGAAGTGAGTTAAATGGAAATTAAAAGGAACAGTCACAAGGGTGTAATGCCTGCAAACTGCATAGAAACTGTTTAAAAATACCATAATAGAGGCTCAAAATAAATGTATGCCTCAATTTAAAAAAAAAACAGAGGACCAAAAAAAAAAAAAAAGGCCACCATAGCTAAACAGAATAAAAGAGGCAGTTAGAGATAAAGAGGCATCTTTCAAAAATTGGAAGTCAGATATTACTGAGGAAAATAAAAAAAAACATAAATTCTGGCCAGTCAAATGTTTAAGTATAGTTAGGCAGGCCTAAAAAGAATCTGAAGGGTAACTAGCTAAGGAAACAACAACTAACAGCAAAAATCTAAGTACATCAGAAGCACTGGGGTCACTAGAAGATTGGTCTCATAAAAAAGGAGCACTCAAGAAACACAAGGCCATTGCAGAGAAGCTAAATGAATTCTCTGCATCAGTCTTCACTGCAGAGGATGTGAGGGAGATTTCCACTCCTGAGCCATTCTTTTTCAGTGACAGATCTGAGGAACTGTCCCAGATTGAGGTGTCAGTACAGGAGATTTTGGAACAAATTGATAAATTAAACACTAATAAGTCACCAGGACCAGATGATATTTACCCAAGAGTTCTGAAGGAGCTCAAATGTGAAATTGCAGAACTACTAATTGTGGCATGCAATCTATCACTTAAATCAGCATCTGTATCAGATGACTGGAGGGTAGCTAATGTAATGCCAATTTACAGAAAAAAAAAAAAAAGACTCCAGAGGTGATACTGGCAATTACAGATGAGTAAGTCTAACTTCAGTACTAGGCAAATTGGTTGAAACTGTAATAAAGAACAGAATTATCAGATATATAGAGAAATCCAATTTGTTGGGGAATAGTCAACATAGCTTTTCTAAAGGCAAAGCACTTGCAACCCTTCCCAGTTTGGCATTGTCTGCAAACTTTATAAGAGTACTCTTTCTGCCATTACCTAAATCATTAATGAAGATACTGGACTCAAACTGGTCTCTGCAGGACCCCACTTGATATGCCCTTCCAACATGATTGTGAACCACTGATAACTACTCTCTGAGAATGGTTTTCCAACCAGTTATGCACCCGCCTTACAGTAGCTCCATCTAGGTTGTACTTCCCTGGTTTATTAGATGGTCATACAAGACAGTATCAAAAGCCTTACTAAAGTCAAGATATACCATGTCTACTGCCTCTCTCCATCAACAAGGCTTGTTACTCTGTCAAAGAAAACTATTAGCTTTGTTTGACATGATTTGTTCTTGACAAATCCAAGCTGACTATTACTTATCACCTTATTATATTCTAGTTGTTTGCAAATTGATTGCTTAATTATTTGCTCCATTATTTTTCCAGGTACTGAAGTTAAACTGACTGGTCTGTAATTCCCCGGATTGCCCTTATTCTCCTATTTTATAGATGGGCACTATATTTTCTCTTTCCCAGACCTCTGGAATCTCTCCCTTCTTCCATGACTTTTCAAAGATAATTGCTAATGGCTCAAATATCGCCTCTCTCAGCTCCTTGAGTAGTCTAGGATGTATTTCATCACGTCCTGTGACTTGAAGACATCTAACTTGTCTAAGTGATTTTTAGCTTGTTCGTTCCCTATTTTAGCCTCTGATCCTACTTCATTTTCCTGGGCATTTATTATGTTAGAAGTCCAATTGCTACTAAACTTTTTGGTGAAAACTGAAACAAAAACGTAATATAGCACTTCTGCCATTTCCACTGTCATAAACAGATAAGAAAAGTTAATAGCACAGAAGTACTTTATATCTCTTTGACTATAAAGGGTTAACAAGTTCAGTAAGCCTGGCTGTCACCTGACCAGAGGACCAATCAGGAGACAGGATACTTTCAAATCTTGAGGGAGGGAAGTTTCTGTGTGTGCTGTTAGTTTTTGGTTGTTGTT
>NC_133769.1:261318751-261375110 GCF_003597395.2 Chelonoidis abingdonii
ATTCCTGATCGGTGGCAGCACTACAGGTTCTAAGCTGGTAATTGAGCTTAGAGGAATTCATGCTGGTACCCCATCTTTTGGACGCTAAGGTTCAGAGTAGGGAATTGTACCATGACACCCACATTTTCTGCTATTGTTTTTTCTCCATCTTATTGAGTCCTTGGTCTTCCTCTTGCTTCTAATGTATTTGTAAATGTTTTCTTGTTACCCTTTATGTCTCTAGCTAGTTTAATCTCATTTTGTGTCTTGGCCTTTCTAATTTTGTCCTTACATACTTGTAGTATTTGTTTATACTCACCCATGTACTTTGACCTAGTGTCCACTTAATAGTGCTGCCTCTAGATTTCTAGGGTGAAATCCTGTCCCCACTGAAATCAATAGGAGTTTTGTTATTGACTTCAGTGGGGCAAGATTTCACCCTTAGTTGTCTGCGTTTTCTCCTTTATTCTCTTTTTTCCCCCTAATTTCAGGTTCATCTTACCTCTCCTCACCACACCTGCATAAGCCACATTCAGGTGTTATGGCCAACAATTTATAAGAAATATAATTCATTAATCTCTATGCACATGAAGGTCTATCGTTCATGTTCATGTTTTCTTCAGGCCTGTAGTATGTGGTGAGCCTTAGTGGATATATTTAAAATCACCATAAAAGTGTAGCATGAGATGAACAGCAGAAGTGGCCTATGCTTTGTTGGAGACACAAAATACAAGTGTCTGAAGCTGACAGCAGTTTGGCTGCAGAAGGAGTGGGGTGGGGATACACAAGAGAACAGAGCAGGTAAGTAGTGAGAAGGATTGTGAAAGGTCAGTTAAATTTGGGGTGTGTGTCAAAAAATAATCTCACTAGTCCTCTCCAAAATTCCCAGGTTGGCCATGTGCAGGGCGATGTGATCCTGGTGAACAGAAAAATCCTTCACAGTTTTGCAGGCCCTCTTCTAAATGCTGGCTCTGGTGTAGTGTTCACAAAGAAATATTAACAAACAAAACAATCATCCTAAGGTAGATCCTCAGCTGGGGTAAACTGTCATAACTGCATTGAAGTCAATCATTAACTTTGATTTCAATGGAGCTATGATAATTTGCACCAACTAAGGATCTACTCCTCTGACTTTAATCATTATGAGCTGCCAGAGGAGCTAGAGTACAAAATCTTATTGAAACATTACAGACTACATCATAGCCCAGAGAAGCCATTTTTATTGTGAAGAACAGACTGGAGCAGATTTACCTACACAACTCTATTGTGCTGCACATTTTTTCGCTTGTGCCTCTTTTTGTGGCTTCTGCCTAGTCTGCCTTTTTGAGACTTAAATGATCAAGAACTACTTGATGTCTTCACTGAGTCAAAACAGACTCTCAGGATTAGCAACGATATCAGCTGAACATGAACTGTCAAAAGCCTTAAGTACAGCAGTCTGATAGATGAATTCATATGCAAAAAATAACATAAAAAGGTCTCTTCAAAATGTGAGCTACCAGAGTTTGAATTGCTGCAACTGTTAACAATAGTTTAATAATTTGAGACAATATTTAATAAAAAGTTTATTTATAGGGTGACAAGATTTTCCAAGTGCAAAATGGGGCCTTAATCCTGGGGGAGGAAGGTTCAAAGGGATGGTTTAACTGAGGGTCAAAGAGCTGTCCACAAGAGCATTGCCAGCTGGAAGGGAAGAAGAAAGACACCCTATAATCATAGATTTTAAGGCCAAAAGGGACCGTTCTAAACATCTAGTCTGATCTCCGGCATAACATGGGTCCTGTAGTCCCTGTATCGAGCCCATAATTTTTGCTTGAGCAATAGTATATTTTTAGAAACAAATACCTTTGCTTTGCTTCTTTTGTTTTTCCTTTTCCTCACTCCTCCTCTGCTCCTCTCTCTTTCTCTACGTCTCCTTGCTTCAGTTTTCTCCCTTGTTTTTTTCCTCCATAGTTCTCACGCTCACAACTCCCTCTCCCATACATTCTCTATCATCTCCACCGTGAGTCCTTTATCCCTTTTTTTTTTTTTGGTTCCTCTTACATCCTGTTACAATCCAGTGTTCATGTGTGGTGCAGGCGAAGTCACCAGAAGTATGGACAACAACCCCACTCTGGTTCAGGAGCCACCTCCATAAGGTGTTAGTACATCTGTGTTGATTGTAGGCTCAGAACTTGCAGCAGTGCTCAGTCTCACACTCCACATGGATCTGATTCTCTGTGGAAGGCGGGTTAAGGGGGTGGTCACTCAGAGGCTTTATGGAGAACACCGTTTCATTCACATTAATCCATAGCAGGTTCTGAGCATGGCAGGCAAGAATTAGTAAGGTGCTTTAAGTGGGGTAGGATAGGAGTCAGTTTTTTGGGAGGTGGGGGAGAGAGGGGATTTTTTTGTTTGTTTGTTTGTTGCTATTCTAGCAAAAAATACTATAGCAAGTGCTGCAGGGGGATCTCAGGGCAAAAAACAGGCCTCAGTGTGTAGGGAGTTCTCTCAGATGTGTCTTTTTCAAGACAGAAACATGTTCTTCTGAAATGTGTGGACTGTACATTCTGTGAGTAGATGAAATTCCATCTTGCTCCTAAGAAGTTATACACACGGTGTATAGGCCAAGCTTAACCCCTTCCTATGGTTTGGTTTCATTGGTAGCTCAAAGGACAACAACAAAACATACCATAAACATCAACCTATGCTTTCCACACCAAATTAGCTCTGCTGAGAATTTCTCTGCAAGACCTCTGCCTCTAGTTCGCTGTCTCTATGGTACTCCCACCCTTCTTGTAGCCTTTCTGGAGTTAACAAAATGCCTCTTCCACTTTCTCTCAGCAGAAGTTGCCCTGAATCTTTAAGCAGATTTTTAGAATGAGGGTTAGGGTGGCTTGCCAGAGAAACCCTGCTTTTTTATGCAAGAACCTAGTCCATATTTACCTACAACATTTGCACCAGTTAAATTAAAATCAATTCACAACTGATTTAATTAAATTGGTGAAAACCCTGAAAATAATTTTATATTTGTCTTATATAAATTTAATTTCAAATGCTTCCTTACCGAGTTAATCTAAATCAACATAAATAAGGTTTAAAATGAATATAGGAGTGTCTAAACAGTGATATGAGCCAGTTTAACTAAAAACAGCTCTGAAAGGCTTGTCTGCACAAGAAAGGTGCACCAATTTAACTTAAGGTTTGCTTTTAAACTGATTTAATAAGTTTTGCAATAGACACCCGTATTTCAGTTTAAAATAGAAATAACTCTTTAGCTAACTTGCCCAGATCTCAGTTTAAATTGAATTGCAAAACGCCAGTCTTTGGACATATCTACACTAAAGTGGCCACAACAGCAGAGCTACTGCACTGCAGCTGTAGCGTAAATGCTTTTTACAGAGTTTTTCCATTGACGAGGTAATCCATCTCTTCGAGAGGCAGTAACTAGGTCAACAGAAGAACTCTTCCATTGACCTAGCTGCATTCACAGTGGAGATTAGGTCAACCTAACAACAACATCACATTAAGTGCAACGTTTTCCCCAGCCCTCAGTGATGTGGCTGGGTTGAGCTAGTTTTTAAGGTCTAGACTAGGTCTTATACTATGGGCAGGTGCAATGATTCAGCTGCATCACTGTAGCACTTAAGTCAAGACATTCCTACCCACTGGGAGAGCTTCATCCGCCATTGTAGTTAATCCGCTTCCCCAAGAGGCAGCAGCTATGTTGATTGGAGAAATTCTCCCATTGACATAGAGCTGTTTACATGGGGGTTAGGTCAGTATAACTGTGTCGCTCAGGGGCATGGATTTTTCACACCCCTGAACACATAGCTACCACTGCTATAGGTCTGTCATGTAGATCAAGTCTGTTGCATCACTGAAGCCCCACCAAGCCTGCTTTGGCAAGAACTAGACCTCCCAAGTATGCTGACTTTTGGACCACAAAAAGATAAGTAAATTTCTGCAGGAGGCAAAAAAGAAACAAAGAGCACCCAGTACACCTTGTAACTCATGACAGAATGTACTAAGTGTCTGCACTTTAGTTATCCCCTCCCTAATCATTCCCTGCAATCCCCTCCCAGAGACAGACGTCAGGATTCTGGATCTTCAATATTCTACTCCTGTCTAGCAAATATTTGTGTAAGCTACTAGCAAAGTATGTTTCAAGTACCTGCCTGGTGATTGATCTGCAAAGAAAGGTCAGCAATTACTACTGTAGCTCAAGTAGGAAAGGTTTGTGTTAGGGATCTGAAGGTCCAGGTTTCAAACTATGTTGATGGTCCATGTGGGAAAATCTTATGGCTGCTATGATAACATTTGTGTTTCCAGCTTCTATCTTTAAAAATCTGGTTTATTTAATTCAAACAGGGAGAAAACACCCTTTTAAAAACAGATTGTATAGTTAAAAATATAATCTATACGTTACTGGGTAATACACAACAAAATGTAAGTGTTACATGTTTCTGCCATTTATCATGCAATTTGATTGCTGAGGTCACACGTTTGCAGGTCTGAAAGTTGAGAGCTATGGTCAGTAGAGTTGGTCTTTCTGAGCTTTATAATGGAGGCAGCCATCCCTTGCTGAAAGTTTATGTCATAGATGATCTTTGCAGCATGGAAGCCCAAAGGAAGACTCCAAAAACAAGGTTCCAGTCTACTTTAATATTGGTTAATAATAAAATCCTAAAAGGACATAACATTTAAACAAAAAGTTGAACATCTAAAATGTTCAGCATTCTAGTTTTTCTTCTGTTAAAGTCATTAGTAAAACTATTTAATCAGAATTGTTACAAAGTGGTTTAAACTGTCTTCTGCCTGGGTCACAGATTACATCACTTTTTAGCACAATGGTCATTTCCTTCACTGGGCTCAAATGTCCCTTGTAATTAAATATATGTATACTTAACGTTCACAATTTCATCATGGAGACAAATGTTTCTTAATGTGCAAACGTTATCCTGTTTGGATGAGCAAAAATGAGGCAGTTTTCCTTTAAGGAATAAAGCTTAAAGACATATAATGCTACAATGTAAATATAGACAAGTTATAGTTTCTGTGGGAACCATAACTTTGAATATCCTGACTATTGTATGTTTAAGTCCTCTACCATAATGCTGCATTAACTTTTTTTTGCATTAAATTTATAATCTAATGTGATTCCATTTCTCACTCTTTACAGATGCAGATTAGCTGCTATAACGTTCCTGATGCAAAAAAAAATGTTTTTGATAAATCATATAAAATGTTTCATGGAACTCACCAAAAAGTATTGATATATGGAAATTGCCCTTTTTAAAAATTGCCTCTAAACTCCGGATTGCATGATTTGAATTTCCCCTCTCTGCCACCACCTCCCGTATTTATAGAGAATTTAAGGGACTAGCATGTAACTGACATTTTTAAAGGATAGTTACTGTTATTGCTACACTAATGTTTATTACAAATACACCGTACAGCATGTTAAAATAATCTAAACAATTATTAGCAACAGTCTATTTGCCAAATTTGTTTGGCTTGAGTTGATAATAACTTCCTCAAATTGTATGCAGATCTGTATTTCTGACAAATGAAATCCTGCATACTTAAAGATTTATTCATAGAAAAAGTTCTATATAAAATTCATGACTAATGACCTTTGAACCAACAATTGACTGCAAACTTATTGCA
Source organism: Chelonoidis abingdonii (assembly GCF_003597395.2). Classification (NCBI taxonomy): domain Eukaryota; kingdom Metazoa; phylum Chordata; order Testudines; family Testudinidae; genus Chelonoidis; species Chelonoidis abingdonii. The sequence continues at coordinate 261,324,380 of NC_133769.1, forward strand.
GTACTGAATATAAGCCTTTAAAACCTGTTGTGCATTATAACTATCTATGAACAAATTTCCTCTTTCTTATAGATCCTTTGGAAATTTTTTAGTTTTCCTTTGTCTTTTTGCTAGACTAGTTTTCTAGTTCAGTACAAGATAATGACAAATTAATTCAAGTGAAGAGTCAAATATTGTAGCTGTTACATAAAGTATGTTATAATGAATGTGATTGTAATTATTAGGATTACTGTACTTAGGGGCAGAAAGAGTAGGTAACAAAGACAGTACTATAGGAGTGGCCTTTAAAGCAAGGTATAGCTCAAAAGTGCTTAAAATGATTGCTTTTAAACAATTCACATGAGATATAATCTGATCTATCAGTAAATTATGTTATTCCTACTAACTATAATAACAACAAAAATTTAAAGTAATTAAAGTATTGCCTGATCCCCACTAAAATATTTTCCCCCAAGAAATCTTACAAAACAAAGCTAAAATGAAAAACAAGGCACACACACCAAAAAAACCCAAACCAAACCAAAACAAAAAAATAGTATGTTCTGCTATTCATTATATGCATTCAGGAAACCCATGCACAACCCTCCCTGTAGCATTGCTTTGCCACTAACTGTACAATCATCTTTGCTCTATGGACTGATTCTGCAAAACCTAATCAGGTCAAGTCATCCTCTTGACGTCAATGGGTCTATTGGCATGAATAAGGACTACTCATATGAAAAAATTTGCAGGATTGGGCCCTTTTCTTAAAAAGTATATACACATGAATAAATGGGCATATTTATAGTGTTGTGTGTACACATGCAGACAATTAGATATGTCTATGACATATTGAGATATATCGATATGACAGATAATATAAGATATAACTATCATATGAAATTGATCACAAGTCATTCTTAGAAGACTCATTATACTATCTTGCTAGCTGTGGTTTATATTTGTAATCTATTAAGCAGTCAGTGTAAATCAAAATGTTACACAGCTTTGACAGAGAACTTTCTTATACTCTAAATTATACTAATGTAAAATGTCTCTTTCTTTGACTACATGACTGAAAATCAAGTCTTAAAATTCTATGTTTAATAACACTGTTAAATGTCTGTTTTTTAATTTCATTGTTAAAATCTAACAGAATTAATAAAACTAGATATTTCATCAGCCTGAAGTGTTTTTTGTTGTTTGGTTGGTTTTTATTTTGTTTTTTCCCCCCTCTACATAATGGTGATAGGATTTTAGTTATTTAATAGATTCAGATTTTACTCTGGGCATCTTTACTATAGATTTAGGTGTCCTTAACTTCACTGATCATATATGGAATTCCCCCTCTCTACATATATCCTTCCATATTAGCAAAGGTGGAAAGTTTACACAACAACTCCATCTGATTTACACAGAAGCAGTACTTAATGACTGATTTGTATTTTTCTTCAACCTCTTCTGCTTTGCCTGTTGGGGTCTCTGGCAAACACTAGTATAATATTATTGTTCCTCATTTATTGGTGTCACTTTCATTAATAATGTAAAATCCCTGTGTAAAACATATTCCATCACAATAAGTTCAGTGGTAAACAAAACCCAATCACTGGGTCAAAGCTAAATACAAATATTTTGTCTGTATATCTAATGTCCTTATAATTTGTGTTGCATGTGATTAAAACGACTGAATATTGAGGGGGACTCAGCTCCCTTGATAACTTCCAATATTTGTGAATTTGTTTTCTTCTCATTATGGTCCAGTTATCTTAAAGAAAAACAGATATAGTGAGCATTTTAAATGGTCTTCCATTTAAGTTAGGACTTTGGGAGAGGAGGGGTTGTGGGTTTTTTGTTGCCGTTTTTTTTTTTTTTTTAAGAACTGGTCTAATCTACCAAAAAAACCCAATAATTGAATTAATTCTCTCTGGTCTACCTTTTCAAAATTGAAATTTTGATCCTGAAAGTTAAAAGATGGGGGTCTTAGGGTTCTGCATATCATTTTTTACTTAATTGTCTACTCTGTTACATTTTTCTTAATGGAATTATTCAGAAAAGGATGATTGTATGGAGTATTATTCTCTTGCATCCGTACATTTTCTAGTCCTACTTTAATATCACATTTGAAACATAGTTTAGTCCCCAAGGTAATTGAGGGGAACTACCGGTAAAGAGGAGCTACAGGTAAAAGAACATCATTATATTTTGGTTTGTTTATATCTTTAAAGAGTGTATTTAAATTTCTTCAGGAAAGACTTCCAAAGCATAGTCTGCTTCCTCTGCATACTGGAGGTATACAGAGTTCAAAAGGACTTCAGTACAATCTTGGGCTGTAAATATTGTGGAATTGAATCACCTCTGCTTTAACCTTTTAGTTCTCACCAATATTTGATTCATATGCTTTTTTGTGTCCTTTCACATGGTAAGGTGAAATATCTGTCCCAATTTGTACCTTGTAGTCTGACCTTTGATCTAGATTGCTCACTCAGAATTCAGTTCCGAATGACTAGTGTTCTGTCAGGCAAAATCTACATAATCTGCTGTCAAAGACTGTCAAACAAATGGTTGACTTCATACACCCCATTTCAGTAAAATGATCAAAACATCAGAAAGGAAGAAGGAGGAGGGGAAAAAAAACACCTTTCCCGTGCTGGAAAAATATAGTACAAAGATTGAAAAATACACTGTAAGTGAAAGAACCTTTGGGAAAGGTAAAAATCAAATTATTGCTGTGAGAATTTAAGCAGATGCAAAATGCTGAATGCATGTCCATGAAACTTGTGCTTTCTACTTGAATTGTGGGAAGAATTCTGCCTATTTCACATTTGGATTTTGTACACTTATTTAGGCACCAAAAGCTCTATTGAGTCAGAGCACAGTGAAAATGAGTTTGATAAGAGATACGCAAAAGTATGTATATGTGCAAGGAAGGAATAATTATTTTAATTCTGAACTCTTTTGTCTAAAAGAAATGAAATCAAACTAGTTGAATGGATACCAGCCAACTTTACAAATATGTTTATATATTATAGTATTTCTTTAGGAAGAATAACTATGAACATTTATTTAAGAGTATAAGACTTCCTTTAGAACTGAATTAAATGTTCAGTTCCAAAGTGGTATTTTGTAGCATAGTTTGTGTTGATGAGTATTTAAGTTCTGTTTTTCTAATTATAAAGTTCCCTGTAAAGCCAAACTAAAGAATCACAGGTATACTCCATTTAATCCCTGATTTAAAATAAATACATAAATAATTTGTATTTTTATTTCTATAGCTGCACGTCCATTTCTTTGTTTGGTTCCTTTTTAGTGGCCCTTTTGAGTAAAACTGTAACAATTTCATTTTATTATTACTCCACATTTTACTCGTTATAAAAGGTTCACATGTACTTTTTTTTAGATTGAAAAATATCAATCCACTCTACTAAAAGTAATGTGCTATTTTGCCTTGGTATAACAAACACCAGTGTTTTTACAACTGCAACAGTTCTCCGCCAGCATTAGCATATTTTGGCTGAGGTATTGTTTTATTGTGACCTGTATAATAAGTGTCACATTAGCAACACAACAAATCAAACGTTTGTTAATTTCCCTCGCTTTCCCACACAGCTGCTAGTGTTATCGTGTCACCAGATTTTAATTAATATGATAAGTAACACTTGCAAGACAACAGGCTGATTTTTCCCCCTATGTGTGTATGTGTCTGTGTGTCCATGGGTGTGGACCAAAACACAGACAAATGAGATACTTTAATCGCAGTTGCTTAGTTAACATTTTTAAAACAATCCAGTATTAAAAGAAAACTCTCTTTAAGCTTGTTCCAGTTTATTTGGGGGATAATATACATCTAAGTCCCAAAGTACATTACAAGCTGAAAATCAAATGCACTATTTATTTTCCTTTTTTTTTTTTTTTAGGTTTCAACATCTCAGATCTATGCAGTCCACTATCTGAATATGCTTTAATTACTTCTGCTTCCATATGTGTAATAAATATAGGTATGACTTTTATGAAAACCATAGCTACTGTTTTTCAGGTATTGTGCTCCCACCAACTGAACTGCTCTAGTACAAGTCAAAAGTGCCATCTATTTGTAAAAGATAGAAATGCACCAGAGGCCAGTACTATAGTTGAGGATTTTAGATAGCCACATGCCTCTCTGACCTGCTACTTTCCTAATATGGATCACTAACATGAGAGGGAAAAGGTGGGCAACAGGCATGACAGATTTAACATGAAAAGCACACACAAAATTCCATTCAGAGCATACGGTTACCTACACCATGGTCATTACATTGAAAAGAAATACAGCAATTCTATATAACATTTAATTGATTCTGCATCATCTGCCCTGTAAAGTGTAGAAAAAGCTTATTTCTGACTAATCTGGGGAGCTTGCCACATATTATGGAGGACAAAGATTTGAATAGTTCTGCACTTTACCTTCCAAAACCATTTTATTTAATAGCAAAAAAAGAAATGAGTAGAGAAAGCTGTATATGTATTTACATACATTTTCATCGAGCTTATGGTAAATGAAAAGTGTAAATAATAAATTTCCATTTCTAATCCTAATTCTTTAGCATTTAAAGGTTTGTGAAGATTTCACGTTCATCATCATACAGCCTCCAAACAGGAGGAAGAATTCTTTTCAATGTGAATGAGAAGCAGGTTACTTTGAAAAGTGGTCACTCCAGTTGTGTCTCCCATTTTAGAGGAGATCTCAAGCATCCTACGACTTTCAAGTGGGGGAAGGTTGAAAAAAAATATATCATTGCAAAGTGAAATGGGGAAACCAAAAGCAACAGGGATCTATAAGCAGAGAAGTGAGATAGGAAGTATTTTTACAGAGAAAATCCCCCTGCTGATATCAACGGAAACAGAAGTGCAGAAAATAAGCTGTCTTTTATAAGGACCTGCTATCAACCACTGCTGATACAAAAGTCTACTGAATTCCAGCTCCCACCACTAATAAAGTGCCCTTTTTCTTCTAACACATGTCATTAAAGCGTACAAAATCAAAGCAACTTTTGCCACAGAAAACTCCCTGATAAATTAACAGCATCTCTGAATCACTGGGAGGCTCTGAGTTAAACTATATTTGTGTGCCAGTATAAAAGTTAGAGAACCTCAGTATGTTTGATCAAACTGAACAGTGACGAGTTTACTGATTCATAGGACAGAGCTGCCATGATCAAGAAGCTGAAATATGTGGGTCCAAATCTTGTAATTCCATGCCTCATTATTAACCTACTGAAAGCCAAAAAGCCAACCTAATTTCCATTTATGAATATATATCTCCATAATTCTAAATGCAAAGTTATATATGTATACAAGCATAATACTGTAATTGTTTGCACTTCTATTCCCTTTGACGAGCAAACAGCAACTGCTTCTCTTTTGCATTCTCTAGCAATTAAATTAGAGCTGATCAGCATTATCCCTTCCATGTAGTTACAGGAAGAGAACAGACACTCATTTTAAAACTCTGCAGGCCACTGGGGATTTTCAGACTGAGCCACTGAGCTAAGAGGAGAATGGGAATTTTCCAAAACAGAGTGCAGAGCTGGAGGATGGAAGACAAGATATATGCCCACAGGAAGCTACACAGAATTCCTCTCATTCCATTAAAAGAAAAGAATTAATACTCCTGGTTCCTACCTGGAAAAGTTTATAAATTACTCTGTCACACACATTTATTGATAATGAAGTTTTTCAAGTCCTTATCTAAATAAATACAATACATTCTCAAGAATAAATGCACTGAAGAGGATTTGAACATATCATTGTAGGACAAATTTTCAAAAAAAGGCCACAACCTGGTTTCTAAGGGACAGATCATTTTTACAGGCAGCTAATGATTGGTTTGGTCCCTGGTGCAAGTAAATGCAGTCCTGAAGCTGGGCTATCTACAGCCAACCAGGGCCCATTATGCAGCTGGGAATCACTGGAAGGAAAGACACTGTGGCCACACCCTCTCTTACTTCAACCTCTCCATGCCAGAGGGTGCTCAAATAGGGACAGAATAAAAGCAACTGTGACAGCTCTGCACCACGCAGGGATTTTCCCAAGCAAGGAGAACCCCCAGCTACCTTATCAGGGCAGCTTTCCAACCTTTTTGCATCACTGGCGTGGTCTACACTACACGTTTAAACCGATTTTAGCAGCGTTAAACTGATTTAACGCTGCACCTGTCCACACAACAAGACCCTTTATATCGATATAAAGGGCTCTTTAAACTGGTTTCTGTACTCTTCCCCAACGAGAGGAGTAGTGCTGAAATCGGTATTACCATATCGGATTAGGGTTAGTGTGGCCGCAAATCAACGGTATTGGCCTCCAGGCGGTATCCCACAGTGCACCATTGTGACCACTCTGGAAAGCAATCTGAACTCAGATGCACTGGCCAGGTAAATAGGAAAAGCCCCGCAAACTTTTGAATTTCATTTCCTGTTTGCCCAGCATGGAGCTCTGAACAGCATGGGTGGCGATGCAGTCCCAAATCCAAAAAGCGCTCCAGCATGGGCTGTACGGGAGATACTGGATCTGATCGCTGTAGGGGAGACAAATCTGTTCTATCACAGCTCCGTTACAGAAGACGAAATGAGAAAGCGTTTGAAAAAAATCTCCAGGCTATGATAGACAGAGGCCACCGCACAGTGCTGTGTGACAAGTGTAATGGAAAGCCAAAGAATCAAATGGACGCTCATGGAGGGAGGGAGGAGGTACTGAAGACTCCAGCTATCCCACAGTCCCCGCAGTCTCCGAAAAGCATTTGCATTCTTGGCTGAGCACCAATGCCTGTAGGGTCAAACACATTGTCCGCGGGTGTTTCAGAGTATATGTCATCAGTTTACTCCCCCTCCCGCCCTGTGAAGAAGAAGGGAAAAAAATCGTTTCTTGACTTTTTTTATATGTCACCCTATGTCTACTGCATGCTGCTGGTAGACGCGGTGCTGCGCAATGAATAGCAGCATCCTGTCCCCTCTCCTCCCAGTGGCAGACAGTACAATATGATGGCTATCCATCGTCATCATCAGCCCGTGAGTGCTCCGGCTGGCCTCAAGTGAGGTCGGCCGGGGGCGCCTGGGTAAAAATGACTCCTGTCACTCCCAGCAGATGGACAGAACGGCTGTAACCGTCCTCATCATAGCAACTGGGGCCATCAGCCCCCTTCATGTCTAAAGACAAGATTCTGTACCGCCTGGACTATCATAGCAGCGGGATGCTGGGGCTCCTCTCCCCGCACCATTTAATGTCCTACCTGGAATATCATAGCAGCTGGAGGCCGCCTCCCCTCATTTTATCTCATTAAAAAGTCAGTGTTTCTTATTCCTGCATTCTTATTACTGTTATCAACAAATGGGGGACACTGCCAATGGTAGTCCAGAAAGGTTGGGGAAGAAGGGAATCAACGACTGGAGTTGTTGCAGGGGCACCCCTCGCGAATGGCATGCAGCTCATCATTTCTATGGATCTGACATGAGCGGCTGTGCTCTCTGGTTCTCTGATACACTTGGTTCTTCTATGCACTTGCCCATATTCTAGGCAGGACTGACTATTTTTAGATAAACCATAAAGGAGGGATTGACTCGGGGTGTCATTCCCAGTTTTGTCTTTGTGCCCCCAGCCGACCTCAGCTAAGGCCAGCCAGGAGCACCCATGACAGCAGCAGTACGGTACAGAACGACTGATAACTGTCATCTCATCGCCATTTACAATAAGCACAGCAGACGTACAGAACAATGGTAACTGTCTCTGCTACTTGCAATGGCAAATGAAATGTTGCTGTGTAGCACTGCAGTACGGCCTCTGTCAGTGGCATCCAGTACACATACGTGACAGTGACAAAAGGCAAAACAGGCTCCATGGTTGCCATGCTATGGCATCTGCCAGGGCAATCCAGGGAAAAAGAGTGCGAAATGATTGTCTGCCATTGCTTTCATGGAGGAAGGAATGAGTGATGACAACATTTACCCAGAATCATCTGCGACACTGTTTTTGCACCAATCATGCATTGGGACTCAACCCAGAATTCCAAGGGGCGGAGGAGACTGCAGGAACTATGGGATAGCTACAGGATAGCTACCCACAATGCAACGCTCCGGAAATCGACGCTAGCCTTGGTACATGGACGCACACTGCCGAATTAATGTGCTTAGTGTGGCCACGTGCACTAAACGTTATACGATCTATTTTACAAAATCAGTTTATGTAAAATCGGAATAATCTCGTACTGTAGACATACCCACTGATACAGTGCAAAGGGGCCAGAAAGCTCTTGCCATAAAATTGTGCACACTATTTTTCCCCTAATGAAGTTTTTCACACTCAAGCTTACGCCCAAACCAAAATGTGGATTTATGTTTAAAGTACGTCTGTATGTTCAGGTTAGTAAGGCATATGACAAATGCACATGTATGCAGAAATCTATGGTTTTACATATACACAAACTTTGGACTTAAAAACTGAACCTTCTGAAACTTTGTCCTGTGTTCATTCATGCACACAAGGTTTAAATAAGACACTCTGTCCTGCCCCCATTAGTCATGTTGAGTATTGCCTTACTCCTCAAATAATAGCCCACAAACGTCAATGGGAGCACTTGAGGAGTATTCAGCGTGAGTAAGAGTGCTAGAATGTGGCCCTGGGGTTAGTAAAAATCTCTCTGCAATTTTATCAAATTGATCTCAATAATTCCTTTCAAATTTTATATGGGTTTGTAGTCAAGCCAGCCTTCAGAGAGACACATATAATTGCTTAGTAGTTATCAGGCAATAATGGTACAATTAACTCATTGCAATCAGTGAGTCTCCATCTGCTTTTGACCATTGCATGTAATCTACGTTAAAAGAGGAAAGAAAATACAAACTAATATTGTGTACAAAGGGAGGGAGGGGAGGTCTTTCTGAAAGGTTAAAATATTTGCAAAGTCAGTTTGAGTGTATCATTAAAGTGTAAATGTGTGGGCAATTGAAATACATATTTTTCTCCAGACACTGAAAAAACATCCACTGAAGTTTGGATCTTGTGTTGCTCTTTAAGAAGGTGATTGTTCTACTCTGAAGACAGCCTAAATACTGTATTATGTGGCATTCAAGGGGTTTGATGAATCATGTGAGATAGTAAATGATGCAGGAAAATTGTCTTCTTGCGCTTCTTTTTTTGTTAAATTCCTGCAAAATTGTACTTGTAATGCAACAATCGCTTTGTCATGAATAGGGCCCTTTGTCGTTTGTTAGCTGACCCATCTCTGCTGTTGCAAAAATCAAAAGGGAATTGATTTTGATGAACTGACATGCAGCTGGAGGGGAACACAACCACCAGATGAACAAAAAGCCAGCTACACCACCAGCAGGTGGATCGATACTGTACCTATGTCAGGTATATGTGGGTATAATAAAAGAAAAAAAACCCTACACTTTTCTTGAAGTTTGAGACCTTCACTGTGGCTTGTATTCATCTAGGCTTTTGCTGCTTCTCTTTTCAGATAATTTTTATGTTTAACCAAAAAAAATGCACCCTGACCTAGAGAAGTATATATAAATATCCAGGCAAGAAACCTTAAGGACACAGTCCTTGTATTTAACTCCAAGCCCCATTCTTCCGTAAATTATTTGCAATAATAAGCAGAGGACACTGCACTCCTATTTAAAGGTAGCATTATTCATTACCCAAACTTGGAGGGGTGGGGAAGACTTTTACCTTTTACATTATACTACTTGTTTCTGCTAATTTTAGTGATTACATTTCTACTGGACATCTCATTAATCTCACTTCTGTGAGATGGTTGTCCTGACTGATAACACTGTACGCACAAGTTGTGATGTGATTGTGTGTGCTCTGCTACCAGTATCTTGCATGTCATGGCTGGCAAATCATTTTGCTTACACCCCAGAGCCATGCACCAAGTTTGTTGAACATTTCGGGGATATCTTCCGAGAAGCATTCAACAACACATCTGGGGGCCTGTGTAAAAATTCATCCTCTGAGTGGTTTATAAAATATAAATAGATAATTAGAGGTGCTAAAAATAAATGCTCTGTTGATTCTCAGAGCATTAAGTGAATAGGCTGCCAAAGTGATGAGGCTGCCATCCCCAGGGGATTGCATTTCTGTAGAGGTGAGAGGGGGGTCCCTCCACCCAAGTTCTGTATCTCCCTTGGTCACTGATTGTCCAAAGTGAGGGCCCAGGCTTACAAGCTTTATTTGCATGAGTTGTTCCATTCATTTACTGCAGCGGAAATACCTAGATAAGTTAAGGCATCAGGCTCCAGGCCAGTATGAATTCCAGAAAACATAGAAACTGGAGATAAACTACTATTGACCTTCTCTATCTAATCCATCTACCTGCCAGGGGTGGATTCTTCTCAATAGCATATGGGCCAGAGTCATGGGGGGCTTATGCCAGCATAAACTCTCGTGGTGGTCTCCCGGGTGGACAGCCACGTGAGAAACTAGTTTGTAGTAAAGAAAGTAAAGTAGTTGCTGCTTAGATATGCTGGGGGAAATGGTGGGTTTTCACAGGACTGAAAAGTGGGTGGAGCAAGAAGGAATAGCCATGCACTCTGTAGACCAGAAAGTATGCAGAGTCAGTGCCTTCCCTGGGCAGCTCTCGCCAGCAAAGCTCCTGTAGAGCTCCAGTGAGAATTAAAGCTGCCCCATGTGGAAAACCAAAGAGATGCAATTGGCAGTAACACCATGTGCTCTGATCCCAGGTGAATGTTTGTCTGGCACAGGATGATTAGCATGACCAGACGTCCCCTTTTTAAAGGGACAGTCCTGTATTTAAGCCCTCCTGCAGGTGTCCTGAATTTTTCTTAAAAATGGACAAATTGTCCCCTATTTTTTGTCTTCCCCCGATCAGTACTGGCAGGTCCTGCTGCTGGCTGGATCCCTGCTCACTAGCCACCCATCCACCAGCAGTGAGTGGTGGGGTCCAGTGGCCAGGGATCAGGGTGGGTGTGCAAGGCTTGTGGTAGGGCGAAGATGCACTGTGTAGGGCTGGCTGTTCCCCCTGCTGGTCCATCAGCGCAGCCCCCATTGCATGCTGGCTCTTGGCCAGCAGGGCTCCCCCCCCATCCCATTTCCAGCGTAGTGCAAGCAGCAGTGGCTGGGGAGTGTGGACAGGTGCCAGACAGCGGCTAGTTACATGTCTCCTCTGCTGCCCACCTAGCGGCCCTTTACATGCTCTCCCTCTCGCTGTCCTCTCCCTGCTTTGCCCCTTCACCTTCCCCCAGCCCAGCTGCTCCTCCATATTCCCTCCTGGGCAGAGCACATCCTGCTCCCAGCACTGTGCAGAGAACCAGACCCTGGTCAAAATGCTCAGCTCACCAACAGCCTGGCCAGTAGGCTCCTTCTTCCCCCACTGTCTCAGGCTGGGTCAGCACCCCAGGAAAGCTCAAGCCTCTCTGGTCCGGGATACTGGCCAGGGGGAGCTGAGCCCTGCATGTGCCAAAGCCTCGCAGAGCACTGGCACAGGGAAGCCTCTCTCCCTTCAGCTAAGCTCTGGAGCAGTGGTGATGGGGGAAGTGATTTCCAGACTGCTTGTACTGCGACCTTGCAGGCTCCACAGCAACCCCTGGGGCAGAGGCTTAGAACCCTCTTCACCTGCCCCCTGCCCTTGGTTCTGCCCACAGGAAGTGCGGGGCTGCTCCGTCCCCTAGGCACCCTCCCCTGCTGAGCCACCTCTCCTGCTGGGTTTGTTGATGCCCCTGCCATCAGGTTCCCTGGGCCCTGGTGCACTATGCATTCTTAAGCCTTCCTGCTCATGGTGTAGCCAGGGGACAGGAGGCAGCTGGATTATGTTGGTGACGAGCAGCAGCCTGGAGTTGTTAGCTGCCTTTCAACACTGCTTCTTCCAGCCACAGGGAAGCATGGGGCGGGGGCAGGGGGGAGAGGAGGGAAGAGATGAGCACTGCATTTCTGCAATGACATGAGCCAGGTCATTCCTTCCCCCCCACCTACTCTCCTGTGGCTGGAAGCAGCTCCGGTCCCTTCCAGTGCCGAAAGGCTGCTGCTGGCCACATTGTGGTGTGAACCCTGGCAGAAATCTGGGGAGGGGGTCATGTGACCCTGTGTGCTCCCCATGTGTTGCCTCAGGAAGATGCGGCACCAGGTACCAGGAGAGGGGGATCTGTCCCGGGGGCCCAGCCAGGAATGGAGGGCTAAGAGCACCGGGCAGGGAGGGTCGGGTCAGTCAGTCACCGCCCCCTGTGAGAGAGATGTATAGGAGTGTGTGTGCATCACCTCTTCCTGTGTGAACCCTAAAGCCTGAAAAATAAGAAGGTAAATAAAGAGACTCCAGCTACACAGTATTTCTTTTAACAGGGGCTCAGTCAACTTGATGTTAATTTGAACGCTTGTACTGCATAGTTCTGATTGATTGCTGTTGAACTCGCTTGAATATGAGTAATTTTACCAGGTGTCCCCTATTCAGCACAGGGAAATATGGTCACTCTAATAGGAGGGGGAGAAATGTATAACGTACAGCTTCCTGTGCCAGCAGGGTCTATATGTTGGGCCAATTTTGTATTCAGTTATACGCATGCCACCCTATTTATATCAATGAGCTCATAGAGGTGAGGAGCAATCATATCCCACAGACGGGGAAAATGAAGAACAGAGATTGAAGCTCACAATTCCAAAAGTGGCCATTACGGCCCCTGTCATAAACAGAGAGTTAAGGGTTAATGTTTCCTTTACCGGTAAGGGGTTAACAAACAGTGAAACAGGGAACACCTGACCAGAGGACCAATCAGGAAACAAGATACTTTCAAATCTCGGTGGAGGGAAGTCTTTCTTTGTGTGTTCTTTTCTTTGTCTGTTGTCATCTCTGGGAACTGAGAGTGACCAGGCATACTACAGGCTCTCTAATTTTCTATTCAAGTAGTAAGTGCAAGTAGAAAGGCGGTTTAGTCTTTTTAATTGTTTTTCTTTATTTGCAAATCTGTATCTGGATGGTAGAGTTTTAATGTGTATTTGGCTGGAAGTAGTTTAAATTGTATTTCTGCTGGAGGAGGCTTCTCTCTAGTTCCTATAAGCTGAAAGACCCTGTAATATTCCATCTTGAATTTACAGTGATTATATTTACTCTTTCTTTCTTTTATTAAAAGTTTTTCTGTTTTAAAGACCTGATTCATTTTTCCCTTGGTTAAGGCTCAAAGGAAATTGAGTTGGTACTCACCAGGAAATTGGTGGGAGAGAGGCGGGGTGGAGGTGGAATTCCTCTATGTTTTAAGATTCAAGGAGTTGAATCACAGTAATCTTCCAGGGTAACCCAGGGAGGGGAAGCTTGGGAGAGGCAACGGTAAAGGAAAGGGTTTTCTTTCTTTGTGTCAAGATCCAGGGGATCTGGGTCTTGGGGTCCCCAGGGAAGGTTTTGGGGAGACTAGAGTCTCCAAGTCGTGATTGGTGGCAGCTATCAGATCTAAGCTGGTAATTAACCTTAGGGGGATTCATGCTGGTTCCCCATCTTTTGGACGCTAAGGTTCAGAGTGCGGAATTATACCATGACAGCCCCAGTCCTGCATGCTGCTCTACACCAATCCTCCACCTCAGCCCCACCTAACTGTAACCAGACAGCAAGTCTGAAAAATCAGTACAAGGGATGGGGGGTAATAAGGTCCTGTACAAGACTAAGCCCCTAATATCAGGGTGGCCGGTCACCCTATTCACACCCCACAGAAGAATTGTACCCACATTAAAGTCAATGTTGGGGGTGATGGATGGGGCACAGTCTGCCTTTACAGCACCTTGCAGGTTTGGTGACTAATTCTGAATGGTTGTGTATTTCGATGAAGAGATTAGATTAAGAGTCTTAGGGCTTGATCTCAGAAGCAAATACTCCATGTATGGTATCATCGACTTTGCACTTTTATATTACATTCCATGAAACTAAAGGCTGATATGATCCAAAAGCTATTTATTTGCTTTATTACCACCTTCCTTTGTACCACTTATTTAGTTGTTTTAGATATGTTTAAGTATTTCTCCTCATGGTTTTATATATATATATTCACACACACACGTTAATTTTGCATTAGAAAGAGTAGTTAATTTCACCCATAATCTGTAATGAATACCAACCCTTTTAAATATACTGCAGTTATACTGTACATGATAGCTCTAATGCTTAAACCAATCTTTTTTAAAAAGTCTTGAAAAGTATTAATACAGTAGTTTCTTTACTAAAAGACCTATTCCAATTTATAATTTAATATTTTAAAAAGATCTCTCTAATTATACAGATCCATTCTGGTCTCTCAGGTTTTACATAATATTTTTTACAGTATCTAATTATGTATTTATCTGAGAGACCAGAATGACTCTGAAGCATTCATTTCAATATCTCAGGTCTGTGAAATGCACTTTAAAACTCCCTGTCTTGTTATAGTATTTACCAAAGAGACAGAATGATATTCTTTACATATCCATCACTGAAGTTCTCTCTTTTCCGGAAAAACTCTCCTAACTAAATTAAATACAAAAAATGCTATATGATAAAGAAATATTACATTGTTGACACAAAATGAACCCGGGGCCTGAAAATTCAGTGTTAGTGGTTACTTTTCTATCTGTGTTTAACTCAGAAAGATATATTCAAATGCACAGAATAAAGGGAGATGAGGCATGGTTGTTATTAGTATCAGTTTCTGATGATTATACAACTCACAAGCAGCACAGTTTACGTGCAATTTTGCCACTTGTGATCTAGCCAGGTAATCCCAAAGACAGAAGTGGAACTGCTCACAGTAATAAACACTGCACCCAGTATCAGAGGGGTAGCCGTGTTAGTCTGGATCTGTAAAAGCAGCAGAGAATCCTGTGGCACCTTATAGACCTGCGTCTGACGAAGTGGGTATTCACCCACGAAAGCTCACGCTCCTAAACGTCTGTTAGTCTATAAGGTGCCACAGGATTCTCTGCTGCTTTTACTGCACCCAGTAGTGTTTCCAGGATCAGGCCTTGTGTTTGTACATACAGATAAGTGTCTCTGATCTTTTTCATGGCACAGCAGCAGTCTACACACAAAGCACTGGTAACTAAATAAGCACAGATTTCATTGCATAATTTTGTTCTTGTACTAAGAACTCCTCCAGCCGCATATCACATCCCTGTGACTGCATGGAGTGCGATTTGTCAACCAGCCAGGGTTATAACTGATCAGTTCCACATGGCCAGGAAAGACTCAATGTAACCACTGAAGACTGCCTCAGCTGACAGCTCTGAAAAAAGACCTGTCAGCTAGGAGAAGGATTGTGTCTAATGGAATGAAGATCCTCAATTGCATCTCGAGCAAGAGGAGGGAGGAGGATACAGACACTCCACAGGATTCCACAAACACACCCAACAACCAAGGTATTTTTTGTATGTGTGGGGTAGGGGAAGAATAGTAAAACATAGGGATCCAACCTAACCGGGGTGGGTTGCTGTAGTTACAGGGGTTCTCAAACTGGAGGTCAGGACCCCTCAGGGGGTCACGAGGTTATTACATGGGGGGGTCACGAGCTGTCAGCCTCCACCCTAAACCCTGCTTTGCCTCCAACATTTATAATGGTGTTAAATATATTAAGAAGTGTTTTTAAGATAAGGGGTATTCACTCAGAAGCTTGCTATGTGAAAGGGGTCACCAGTACAAAAGTTTGAGAACCACCGCTGTAGTTCCATGACAGGGATAATCTCCACTGACCCTGCACCAGGGAACAAGGTGACTGGGATCCACAGGGGGTTCACCTGGCTGCCTATATAAGCTGCTTGCCTCCTTGAGTGGCACACAGCTAGCTCAGATTCACTTTATCCTCATTCTAAAAACTGCCACACCACTCTCACGATTGTTTGCATTGGTGCAGGGCTGGTGATTAATGCTAAAGTCAACAAAATAGGGGGAAAGGACACCTATTAAAATGACTAGCAAATATAAAATGTAATTTAAAAGATACAGGTGATGGCTTAAAAATCTTCATAGATGCTATAGAGACCTGGGCACTTATTGTACCTAGACTTGGCAGAATTCAATGTTTATTTCTCTATATTTTTGATAGATAATATACATATTTATTTTTAAGTATTTTTTTAAGTTTTTATCTATTTAAATATTCACAGTAGCAGGAAATTATGCAGGTGTGTGATGGGGTTTACAGACCATCCACACGAAGGTTAAAGGAGTGGTGGAGCAGTATTGGGCCAAGGCAACCCCACCTCTCAACAGCTGCTGGTCGTGATCCCTGGGGAGGGCCTATTTAAAAGGAAGCTCTGGCAGTCGGGTGGGAGGATAGTGAAAGAAACACTGGCTGCAGAAAGGTAGAAGCTGCCAAGGCAGAGCGATCTACAGGGGAAGGACCAGGACTGTGAATAAGACTTAGCTGGGATGCCAGGGACCTGCCCCTGCCCCTACTCCCTCTCTGCCCGCTTCTCCCTGACTAGGAGGAACAACTGGTCTCCTTGTGAGCTCCCCCACAGCCAACTGAGATGGTGCAAGCAGAGAGCTGGGGCCATATCCCAAACTGAATGTAAGAAGCAGCCCATGGGGCTGATCTGATCTGGAGTGGCAGCCAGAATGGACTGAGCCATCCGTTGCCTCTCCCCACTTGGGCCCTGAGTGGAGAGAGAGAGAGGTGCCTAGGTCCCCCTATCCATCCCTCCTCCCCCAGCCACCTGAGAGATCCTGGAGAACTTGGGGATGGTGGTAGGGTAGCTAATGGTCCCATATTACAAGGCATGTCCCTTATTTAAATAGAAAATAGCCTGTCTCACACTAGATCCATATGGAATGCCTTTTATCCTGTATTTCAACAGCAGGGGGCCAGTATTCACAGGTGTATCTTTCCCAATCCTGGCCCTTCAGCGCTATGCAGGGAAAGCAGACTGGGCCATGCTCAAGAGGGGAGTGGAAAGATGCAACCATGAGTACTGGCCCCCTGTTGGACAGGGCCCCGTGCTGACTCTGGCCCTGGAATGCAGCTGTGTCTGCTTTCCCTGCACAGGCTCGGTCTCGCAGGGTAAGTAGATGAGGTTGTGATGGTTTGCCTCCCTTTAAGGTGTCACCTGGTGTTTTGGGATACCACTGAGCCCATCTGGGCCCCCTTTTACCCTGTTTTGCTGAGAGGAGGCCTAAGAGCCTGGCTAGCACACACACAGGCAGGGCCACACCCAGCTGCAGAAAGACACAGACACTGAGATTAGTTTTGGGAAGACTCAGTTTAAGGCCTTGCCCCAGCAGTCAGGTGCCCACCTCCCTTGGAGTGCAGACCCAAAGGTATATTGTCTTGTCCTGTACAGGGATTTATACAGTGTACAGCTTCTTGTCCCCACTCTCCCAGTTAGAAATTGCACAAACTGGGTTTAATAATAAACAAAAACAAGTTTATTAACTATAAAAGGCAGATCTAAAGTGGTTATAAGGGATAGCAAACAGAACAAAGCAAATTACTGAGCAAATAAAACAAATTATGTCCGCTAAGCTTAATACACTCAAGAAATAGGTTACAAAATGTAATTTCTTACCATCAATGTGATTTTAGGCAGGTTGCAGAGTTTCTGTACTTTAGAGTTCCAGTTATTTCTCTTTACAGATTGGACCCCTATCTCAGTCTGGACTCCCCACTTTGCCTTCCCTTCAGGTGTTTTTAGCAGTCCCTCTCCTTGGACAGGCTGGCAAAATGGAGAGCCAGGAATGCCTTCCTTCCCAGCCTTAAATAGAATTTACAGAAGGCAGGGAGCCTTTGTTTCGAGTGGAAAAGTACCAGCAGTGACCAAGGGGACAGTCCGCACCAAATGACATCATCAGATGACCCTGCAGTGTCAAAGCAACATCCCAGGAAACTCCTCAGGATGGTGGGAGGTTATTATCTCCAAAGTTCTACTGTCCTTAAATGGTTCAACCAGGCTGATTGTTTACTGTCTGGTGGGCATTCCACCAAATACACACCCCGTTGTAATTGTTACTAAGTCAATATTCCCAACCTGAGATACAGAAATGATACATGCATACAAATTGGATAATCGCATTCAGTAAATCATAACCTTTCCGATGATATCTTAAGACCCATCTTCCATAAAATATCTGTTATGCCACATCCATATCATGAGCATATTTCCATAAAGAATATGGGGTGTAACAACAGGGGGTCTATGTGTCCTGAGGGCCTAGAAATACAGAGGTGGGCACTCTTGCCCCACAGCAATGCAGCTGGCTCTTTGTGGAGGCTTGGATCTGGGGTGGTGACAGAGGGGGTGTCACCCAGCCACCCAGAATTGTAGACTCAGCAAGTATTCTATCACAGAAACTGAACCTGGGAGAAAAAATGAAAGAGAATTTTATGCCACTGCCAAAACACATGTGGGAAATGGTATAAAAGGAACTGCAAGCTATGCTAGACCCCAGAAGGTTGAGGAGCCATATGGTGAGTGGTGAAGATCTACTATGTTGGTAGCTAAACTAGATGGGTCGACCAGGTTCTGCATAGATTTCTGGAAGGTCAATGCAGTGTCCAAATTCTATACCTACCTGATGCCAAGGGTTGACAAGTTGTTAGAGAGGTTAGGGGCATTCAGGTATATCACTACCTTTGACCTAACTAGGAGTTATTGACAGATCTCTTCTACCCCGGAGTCCTGAGAAAAAGCATCCTTCTACATGCCACTTGGCTTGTACCAGTTTAAGATGATGCTGTTTGACCTACATGGCATAGCAGCCATCTTCCAAAGGCTGATGAACAAGGTGCTTCGGCCTTACAACCAGTATGCAGCTTCATACATCAATGACCTTGTAATCTATAGCAAGTCCTGGAATGAGCATTTAAATCATGTTGCAGCAGTCTTGCAGGCCCTCAGAAGCGAGGTATTTTATGGATAATCCCACCAAGTGCCACCTAGCTAATGGAAAGGTGATGAACCTGGGTTTACAGTGGCTAGGAAGCAGCTGGGCCTGTTGACAGGACAGGTCCAAGCTTTAGCAGAATGCCTGGAATTGACAGGATTCTATAGACAGTTAAGTCTGAATTTTGCCATGATTGCAGCCTCACTAATGGACCTGGTGAAAGACTCAGCCCCCAAGAAGATCTGGTGGTCTTGCGACTATGCCATGGCTTTCAAGAAATTGAAAGATCAACCAACTAAGAAGCCTGTCCTGTTCCGCCAGATTTTTCAAAACCTTTCATCCTGCAGACAGATGTCTCCGATGTCAGCCATACGGACTGTGTCGTCTCAAGACGTGGAGGAGGAACAACACCCAATCCTTTACCTCAGGTGGAAATAGTGCCTCTTGGAAGTGGTGTACTCAGTAATAGAGAAGTAGGCTTTTGTTTCAATGGCCCATTTTACTGCCCTCTGCTATTACTTATGGGGACAACCATTCCATTTCATGACAGATCATGCAGCCCTTCAGAGGCTGAATGCCATGAAAGACTAACCCACAGATTATGCACAGATACCTCTCACTACAACTGTACAGGTTTGAAATGATATCAAGCAGAATGTGACTACAAGAACACAGACTTCTTTTTGTGGGACAGAGGAGACCCATATGTGCAGACTGACTCTGAAGCACCCAGCCTGAGAGGCAGGGTGTGTGATGGGGTTTTCAGACCCCAGACTAAGGCTGAAGGAGTGGTGGAGCCCTATGGGGCTAAGAAGACCCCATCTCTCAGCAGCTGCCAGGCATGTTCCCTATGGAGGACCTGCTTAAAAGGAAACTCTGGCTGGTGGGTGGGGCGAGCATGAAGGAAAAACTGGCTGCAGGAAGGCAGAGAGGTGGTAGCTGCTGCAGAAGCAGAGCAATGTACAGGGGAAGAACTGGGATTGTGAATATGACTCAGTCAGGAGGCTGTGGGTCTGAGCTCACCCTTTACCTCATTCTCCCCTGACAAGGGGGAACAACTAGAATCCAAGGGAGCTGGGAAGCTCCTCTTCAACCAGATGAATTACTGAGATGGTGCAAGCAGAAGGAGCCATTTTCCAAATGGAAGACAAAACAGGGAAGGTAGGAAGCAACCTCGAAGGGGTGGGGTGGGATGGGGGGCTAATCTGGAGTGGCTTCCAGAAAGGACCGAGCCACCCCTCACCTCTGGTCCTGGACCAGAAGCTATTGGGGAGGAGTGGCTATGCTTTTCTCCCCCAACCACCTGAGAAATCCCAGAGGACTCCGCAGAGGGAAGGGATAGGGGGCAATCCACTGTTACTTGGCCAGCAGGCCCCCTGGACTGCCCAGAAGAGCCCGAGAGACAGTTTGGCCACAGCCTGACCACAAGGCCTGTTGGCCCCTGAGGGAAGCCAGCTACAGTGGGTCAGACAATATTTAATGAGAGTAAATAATTCAAAAAGTTAAAGGTTTAACTGTTCAACAATCAGCATCAAAATACACCTCTACCCCGATATAACGCAACCTGATACAACACGAATTCAGATATAACGCAGTAAAGCAGCACTCTGGGGGGGGAGGGGCTGCACATGCAGGTGGATCAAAGCAAGTTCAACATAACATGGTTTCACCTATAATGAGGTAAGATATTTTGGCTCCCGAGGACAGCATTATAATGGGGTAGAGTTGTATACAAAGGAAATATTCTTAAATCAAACTTTAAGATTTGAGGCAAAGTAAGAAAATGCTGCTTATCTGCACATTTTGATTCTTATTGATGGAAATGTTTTGGTCAGTTTGTGTGTGCTTGGCGAAGACAACGTTTGCAGATATTTACCCATAAAAATCTAAACCTTCTAAGCCTATTTCCAGCAGAATAAACCAGATAAATGAGTGACGTCTCCACTCAACTGAGCTGGAGGTATGATTAGAACTGTTGAAAGAATAAGACCATTAAATGTATGTATTTGCTGTCCACCAATTAACATGTACAACTCTTCCTAAGGAATTATTCATTAAAAACTTCATACATTGGCATGCCTTGTTAAATAAAGGAATTTCCCAAAGACAGAGGATATACCAACCAATATACTCAGCTGTAGCAATCTCATCATGTATTTTGCCTCTTAAAATGAGCCTGCCCTTTCTTACAAAAAGGGAGGGGGGATCCGTTCTCTTGGAGTAATAATATCTGAAAACTGCCATTCACTGCTTTTGTGACTCCTGATGAACTATTAAAACTCAGAATTGAACTGCAATCCTTGAGAGCATTAGACTTTCCACTTTAGCCCCTTAGTGCTAAAGCCATTATCCAGTCCCAGTTTTAGATGCATTTTACATTGTTCTCTATTCACTATGAATTCCTCCCTCTGTTAAAAGGGTAGCTATTAACTCTGAGGGATCTTAGGTTCACTAGACTTGACTATTCTGCCTTAAAGATGAGGGCTGTGGTACAACATTTCAGAGTGCTCAGATTTAGTGTTTATCCTAGAGGATTCACAGGCTGTGAGATTATATATTGACACCCACTTATCTAGATTTAAAATACAAGAACATGAGTCCTACTGATTTTCTGGATTTTGGACACCAGGCAGTTGCCACTTTGAAGGATAAAGAGAGTGCTAAGGGGGTGGTCCAGCCGCCTGATGCCTGCTCTGTGTTATGCTGAAAACCTGTTCACAGTTCTCGGGCTCTCTCTGCTGCCCCGAGCTGGCAAGAAATGAGATTCGAATGCTGTAGCACTGGCAGTTTTGGCCTTGGGAATAGGGGAAGATAAGCCTGGCATTGCTCTGTAGCCCCATTGGCTATCCAAGAATCAACAGTGACAGGTTCCAAAGGGAACGTCAGCCAATCTTGCATGCCAAAGGGGACAGCTGCAAAAGGAAAAGGGCCTTATTGCAATCAATCAGCAGGGACTAGAAAGCAAAGCTGGTAGAGAACCTCCGTTGCCCTATTTTGCCCCTTTCCAGATCAGCCCTGGAAAGAGGAAGAGTCTTCCACCCTTCTTTGGTACCTCCAGAAGTTTTTCAGTCAAGCGGGAGAGGTTGTTGTTTGACGACTTGCTGCTTGACAGAGCTGATAACATGACCATTTACACAGATGCACTTTATATTTATGTTCCATTTATAAAAAAGTTTATAAAAAGAGTTAATAAGTGACAAAGACGTTTTAATAAATAATCGATTGTGATGAAGTCCAACAAGGTTGTCTAGAACTATGATTTTTGCCATCTAATACCTTTGAGTGAAGTGCTTATCACCATTTATAACATTTGCTTGTGTTATAACAGGTTTATAATAGCTATTAATTGTTTATTAACCCTTTATAAACTATGGATGGAACCCTAATATAAAATTTGATCAGTTACACTCTCTTTAATTAATGATGTGATTGAACGGAGTAGTTCCAAAAGGGAACTAATGATCATTTCTCTCCAACCCTTTTCACTATTGTTACTGTATCATTTTGGATGGACACTACCATTTTAACCCTTTTTTACCATTCTGGGACCCCGGTCCTTTGCATGTGTATGGGTTTGTCTGAGATCAGATAAGAACACTTTCCAGAGACACGTTAAATCCTGAAGGATGGGGCTTTGACTGAAACTTCATATAGGACAAGACTTGTATTAAAATCGTCAGAGCTGGTAACATTTCTGCAGCATATATCATTTGCCATGTGCAACCATGTTATCTATGCAACAACTTAAACTGTAGTGCAAGGCAGAACAGACACAAATGATTTAAAAGACAGTGCATGCCTACAGATAGCAGAACAGGGGACTCAACTATCCATGCCGAGAAACATCACGATGAAAGGTATGATAGTTACTAAGCATGTTCAGTAGTTTTTCCTTGAAGTCATAGGACGCCACCATTATGGGCAAGCCATTCTGCATCTTCTACTTTTCCTCATTCTGACAACTGAGCCAAGTTGAGTTCAGAAGGGGTAAGAAATGTTACAAATGTAGGTGTTACTAAGAGTCCTAGTGTACTCAGCTGAAAATGATGATCCAAGACCAGATGTATCAGCTATCAGGGGTAGGTCACAAAATCTGTAATGTTTTGCCTACAAGTGAGTATTATTCCAGCCCTCAATTATTAGAGAAGCCCTTAGATAAAATTATGTTTGGTCCACTGTGGCATATTTCATGGAGTTAGAGAGCTGAGAGGAGAGCTTTTGTTACCCCTACAGCTACAGGATGTATGGACGTCCAATTTGGCTGTTAACTAACTGCTTTAAACTGAGGATCTGTGTGATTCCTAACTCGCATAGATGTACCCATGCTAGCTCTACTCCAGCTCGTGTCTAAAAACAGCAGTGTGTTTACAGCAGCACAGGCAGTGTCTCAGGCTAGCCACCTGGGTATCTACTCTAGACATTTGGTGAGATTGTGCTCTGTAGTGTGGGAGCCCTACTGATATCCAGAGAGTGGATATATGGTCTCGAAACCTGTAACATTTTGGCTACAAGTCAGATTTCCTTTTTGACGCACAAACTGAGGAGAGCAAGGCAACTGCTAACATAGGACTAAATGCTGCTAGCTAGGAAGATCCACCAACTATACTTACTATTTGCTGACAAGTCAAAAGTGTTTGAAATTGGACTGACACTGCAGTTTCATTCCATTTCTGAAGAATCCAGGGAACACAAACTACACTTTAGATCACACTCTCTAGACCAAGAAATCATCTCTGAAGAAGGTTGGTGAGAAGAACGTATTTAAGTGGGTGTAAGCAACAGGATGTAGAAATATGTTACACTGAACCCCTTACACTGTGATGCACATTTTACAAACTGTTGTTATTCAGTGAGCTTGCATTGTATAAAAAGCAGAAGAGACAGTTCATGAAAGTCTGTGTAGGAAGAGCACTCTGGTAGATCTACTACCCAAATCATCTTTTGAATAAAAAAAGCTATTACGAGTAAAAAAAAAAAAAAAAAAAAGTAAATGTGTGTATTGATGTAAACAATGCATATTAAACAGTTGTGTGGTATTCTCTTTCTGAAGTTGACTGGGAGCTATTAATATCTAAATTCAGGGTTTTGAATACAATATCTTTGGGCATGACCCGAGGCAAAGCTTTCTGAAAAGACAGAGCTGTGGCCTGCGCTACAGCAAAGAATTAAGACGAGGCGCAGAAAGAGGGAGAGGAAGTATTTGTACATATTTCTCCCCCCCCCCTACCCTCACATCACACAAATATACTCAGTCCTATACACTAGCACAGGAAACATATTCCTTTCTGATGAGGACTATTCACGCACTTTATTATTTGACTCTTCTTCTTACTTTTGCAGACCAAAGGTGATTTCCTTTCACTGCAAAGAACAACTGGTAGCATTATTTCAAGCACCTCATGATGAAGTTTAAGAGCTCACATCTTATGGTGATGGGTGCCAGGGTAAGAACCCAGATAGATACATACATAAATGTGAAGTTATTACTCTTAGAACACACAAAAGCAGCACTATAATGCTCTTAAGAGGGCATACATCATCAGTGCCATTAATCTAACCTTTGTGAAAATGCACTATTATTAAAATGCATCCCTTGAAAGGATACAGAATCCACTGCTAACAACTCCTGCCATTCACTGGCAACTTTGTTGGCCGTTCTGGTGGAGAGACCAAGGCTAGATTGAGTTATCCTCTTAACCCTAGAAGATCAAGGCTGAAGCACTTTGGAGGAGCAGGGAAGGTTACCTTGCACTATGACCATGTCTACATAAGTATTTTTAACGTGTTCGTTAACAGGTTAGCTGGACCAGCTAACACTTTACAACTGCAACTTGCCTCACCTGCACAAGGATTTTAACATGTTAGTCAACCTGGGTTAGAGATGCTCCTTTCTTCTAGTGAAAGACAAAGCCTTTGTCTGCCTGTGCTGCACCACTATTGGGAAGAAGTCTCCAGAGCTTTCCATCCAGCGCTTCTCACCAGTGCTAAATTCATATTTTAAAAATCCAAAAACAGAATCTCAGAATCATTTTGGTCCATCATTCTTCATGCATATAACTATATTGTCATTATCAGAACAAAAGCCCAGAAGGACAAGTGGCAACCCAGTCCATCATGTTCTAATGAGCAAATGCAAAGCTAGCAATAGGGAAGATTTACCACCATACATAAGCTGCTGGCAGCTCTACAGAGGGGGAGAGAGCCTTAGGAACCTGAACTCTTCTGTATATAAAAGAAGAGACAGGTTCCTCTCAGCAGCTAGGAGAAAAAGGAGAAGGGAGCACTTCACTCTACACTGTAGCAATGAGGGAAATGGTAACCAAGATCACTTAAAAGGGACAAACCTCTCCCAGAGGCAGAGACGGAGAGAGAATAGGAGAGGTAAAAGGTGCCTTCTTTCCATATAAAGTAGATGGGTTCAGGAGTTACACTATCTCCAAAGGAAGGAGGAGACTGCCACATTTATGCTCACATCACTTGGCTGTGACACTTGCGTTGTCTGGCTGGAATGCTGCTGTCTTTCAGGACAAAGCAATGAGAGCTGCACTCCACCATGCTCTAGCCTACTCTGCCTCCTATGCTTGTCCTGCAGTTTACTTCCAAGTTGTCAGTGGAGCTCTTAATGGTGCTAATGGCCATTACCGCTTCAGAATACAATTCCAAATATTGCAAAATACTCTCCAAATACTACTGAAATGTTTCCCTCCCCCCGCACATCATTCTGCCGTAAATATCTTTCTACTTAGTAAGTGCATATTGTTTTTTTGTTTTCTTTCTTTATTTCACAGTGTAGTCACCCAGATACTGAAATTTTTCTCCCTGCTGAGTGGAACAATGAGATTTTTTAAAAAACCATTATTTCAAATGTTTTTCACAAGCTTGATTCAAAAAGGGATAATTCTCCACTATATTTTCGGTGTGATTATCAGATGATGATGGACAATAGATTGATAAGAGTCACTCAAGAAGATGCAAGCTCTTGTGTATAACAGCTATGCAATTATCAGACACTATTATTGATCCTGTTCACATTGGGTGATAACTGAGCATTTTCCACTTATTTAAAGTGCTGTTAGCCAGAAGCTCCCATCAATGAAAAGCAGTAGACCAATTTCTTCAAACACGGTTCAATAAATAATAGCACCACATAGAAGGTACATAGTTCCTTAATCTGAGTGAAACAACTAACTGTGAGGCACAAATATACCATCCAGTTGTTGCTAAATGGTTTATTAAAATAAAACAGGTACCTCCAGAAGGTCATTTAATATGTAACCTGAAGTATCACTGATAGAGCCATCGTCACACTCAAGAAAAAGAAAAAGTTTTGCTCCCTTATGCACTTTCAATAATATGAAAGAGAAAAAAATATTTGTCCATATCAAAGTGGTAATTTTCCCCATAATCTCTCGGGTAGCTCTCATTGTCTTAATCACTAAAGCAACTTTTCTTATAAGTAATTGTATTATTTCTAAGATATGCAGAATCTGCTTAATATTGGACTTGTACATTTTGATAGAAACATAATCACAACAAAAGTGGCCCTTATCAGTGGAATACATATTAGTTTCATTTTGTCCTTTTTAATACTAGGCCACATAGGATGTGATCTGATATTCAGGGTATTATACTTTTCAAGCAGGCCCAGTAGAAACACAGCGATGCTCTCCATGTAAAATGACTATTAAGGATATTAACCAGTAATTGCTATGCTAATCTCTCTAAATAATCAGTAGTTTAAAAAAATAAAATAAAAAGGCTGACCACTGAGATTTAAGGTCTGACTAGAACTGACCAAAAAAGTCAATTGAATGGGTTTAATTATTTATTGTGCCATATTTACTTTCAGCATAAATATTTTATATTTTAAGGTGGGCAAAGCAGATAATTTGGTACAACAAAGAAGTTGTAATACACAAACTTTCAGGTCAAAAAGGTCTTTTCTTTGCTAAAACAAACTGTTAATCTGTTAAATTAGTTCCTATTGAACAAACATCAACAACGCACCAACACACATGCATTCTATCAGCAGTATTGATAGAGAGATCAAGAGCAGATTGGGCATATAGGCTCAACTACCCCCTTACTCTTAAAGGTGACCCCTTCCAGGTCATGTGGATGACCCACTGGTGAGAACCATGGATCAGAAAATAGTACAATGTATTTGCCAGATATTAGGTTCACTCATAATGTTGCTACTGACAGCAGCACTTGTTGCAGTCAGCAAGAGATTCACTTCTGTCCAGCTGGTCCTAAGCAAGGGAGGGTGAGAAAGACCCAACGGGAGCCCAGCATCCACTCCCTTTGATCTGTTCTGAGAGGAAACAGAAGAGAGCTCTCAGAACTTCTTGTCTCAGCAGGCATCCCATGCTTAGGAGGTGAGAAGGACCTTTGGATTCTCTGACCCAAGCAAACATTTCCCTACCCTGGCCCTGATGAAGGAAAATGCCTGGGGGCAGGAGGAGGCAGCAACAACTGCTCCCAGCCATGGAAGTGCACATGTGATATGGTTGCCAATTGTCTAAATCACACAAACCTAAACACCCTTGCCCCACCCCTTCTCTGAGGCCCCACCCCACTCAATCCATCCCCCCTCCCTCTGCTGCTCACTGTCCCCCATCCTCACTCCCTTTCACTGGGCTGGGGCAGGGGGTTAGTGTGTGGGAGGGGATGCAGGCTCTGGGCTTGGGCCGACGGGTTCTGAGTGTGGGACGGGGCTCCAGGCTGAGCCTGGGGCAGGGGATTAGGGTGCAGGAGGAGGTGCAAGGTGCAAGCTTTAAGAGGGAGTTTGGGTGCTGGAGGGGGCTGGGGCAGAGGGGGCTGGGGCAGAGGGCTGTGGGTTGCGAAGGAGGGGGTGCAGGCCCTCTGGGAAAGCAGTTTAGGGTGCAGGAGGCGGCTCTGGTCTGCGGCAGGTAGATTTGGGTTGTGGCTCCTGGAGAGGGATTTTGGGTGTAGGGAGGGGCAAAAGGACTGGGGCAGGGGGTTGGGGTGTGGGAAGGGGTTGGGGTGCAGGAGGGGGTTTGGGGTGTGGTAGAAGGTGCAGGATGCTGGCTTCAGGAGGGGGCACAGGCTGAGGTAGGGATGTGGGAGGGTCTCAGGGGTGCGGACTTCAGCCAGGTGGCACTTACCACAGGCAGCTCTGGTAGGCAGTGCAGCACAATTAAGGCCAACCCTCTCGATTTCGTCGGGAGTCCCCTGGAATCAGGCCCCATCTTCCAGAGGCTTCTGAAGCCAAAGTGGGAGATTTTAGGCTGCTAAAAGTCCAGCAGTGCAGCAGGGCTAAGGCAGGCAGTTCCAGGCCAGTAGGAACTGTGGTGTCAGCACTTGGGGCGAGGGAAGCTAAGTCCCCACTGGCTGCAGTTCGCCCACAATGGGGACTGCAGGAAGCGGAACGACCAAGGGATGTGCTGGCTGCGGCTTCCCACCTCTCCCAGTGGCCTGGAGCGGCGAACTGCGGCCAGTGGGAGCCGCGATCGGCTGAACCCAAGGACACAGCAGGTAAACAAACCGGCCCGGCCCAGCCCACCAGGGTGCTTACTCTGGCGAGCCACGTGCCAGAGGTTACTGACCCCTGGGCTAGATGATGGTAATAGTTCTTTCTGGCCTTAAAAAGCTATAAATTTTACTGAATAGCAGAAAATATTTCCTAATTGTCTGGTCTAAAAAACCACAGAACAATCTGCCAAAAGTGATGGAAGCCATAACAATTGAGCTACACTGAGCTGAGCTCTCTGAAAAATATTCTAAGGAACCATCCTGGATTGTGGGATGGACTAGGTGATATATTAACTTTTTCCATTTCTAACATGGAATATTGCTATCAAATATATACATATCTACAGACATATACATGCATGTTCACCATACAACTAAAGAAAACAAATACTCTAAGGAACTGTGGGTAGATATATCTCATGTTATCATGATCTTTCCTCCAAAACACGCATACCGTAGATCACTGATAGGGTATGCCTGTAATCAAATGTTTGTAAGTCTTGTCATTTCTCTCTTCTCCAAGTTTGTTGTTACAAGATATGTTCTTCTTTTCCTCTCATTGCTAATTTTTCACAAATAGTGTGTGGTTGGGGGTTGGGATGATCATTTTTATATGGAGAGATCCCTATTGTGCAAGGCATCGCACAAACAAAGAGACAATAAAAGAGAGAGACAGCAACAGAGTCAGGAACAGAATCCAAAACTACTGACTCCCAGTGCCCCATCCATTAGGCCACATAAACTCAGTGGATGGCAAACCACAATGGAGAAGGGCTCTGTGGTGCCTAGGGCTGCACATTCCCTGAGTAGCAATAGAGAGGTTATTTTACCTTTGTATTTGGCACTGGTGCAACTGCTGTTTGAATACTGTGTCCAGTTCCAGTGTCCACAATTCCAGAAGGATGTTGATAAATTGGAGAGGGTTCAGAGAAGAGCCACAAGAATGATTCAAGCGTTTGAGTTTATCCTTAAGAAGGCAAGTTTTCTAAGAGCTCAATCTATGTAGCTTAACAAAGAGAAGATAAAAGGGTGACTTGATAACAGTTTATAAGTACCCAAATGGGGATCAAATATTTAATAATGGGCTCCTCAGTCTAGTAGAGAAAGGTATAAACACAATCCAATGGCTGGAAGTTGAAGCTAGACAAATTCAGACTGGAAACAAGGTATAAATTTTAAACAGTCTGAGTAATTAATCACTGGGACAATTTACCAAGGATTGTGGTGGATTCTCCATCATCAGAAATTTTTAAATAAAGACTGGATGTTTTTTGAAAAAAAAAGAAGAGATGATTTAATTCAAAACAGTCATTATTTTGGGGAAGGTCTATGGCCTGTGTCATGCAGGTAGTCAGACTAAAGGATCACAGTGGTCCCTTCTGGCTTTAGAATCTATGAATACCTTGATGGGATGTTAACACAAATCAGTTTGTCTGTATGTCTTGTTTAAGTTTTACTTCTCAAAACCATTATATGTAAAAGAAAAATCATCCCACCCTGAACCTTGTGCAAACGTTGTTCACTGGTGGGGAGTTGGATTGTGAAGGGTCAGTTAGTCTGTGCTGTGCTTGTGTTCATCTGGTAGTCACTCTCTAACCCGTCTACATACATCTCAATGTTCTCAAAGTCTGAGAAATCCAATATAAACAAAATATTTAGGTGGCCCAGATATAAAACCAACAAGAGACCATTCATGACCCCAAGTGGAAGATTCCTAGTTCTGGAACCCAGTCTGGAACCTACCCAAAAGGACATTTCTGTTGAGGTGCACATGGATCTGAAAGGCAGCCACTTCTTGATTACTTTCCTTTAAAGGGCTTAAGGCAGAACAGTAATTTGCAAGCATTTCACTGTCGAGGGATGACACCCTGAATAGGGTGATGCCTCTGAGTATCTGAGATTGATTTATCCCAAGCTATGAGAGGTGCTGATAAAGCCTTTAGAAACAGCACTGCTGCCATACAGCTGGCTTGAACCCTAATGCAATACAATCCAGTGGAAAACTCTTATATTGAGGCCATTTTTATTCACAGTACACCTTCAGTATAAGTTCACTATTGTTAACACCATCATTTATATGTTGTAAAGTATCATTGAACAGAATTTAAAGCCTGAAAAAGGCATAGTGGGTCATCTACTTAAAATCCAAATGTATCTCACTAAATTTGGGATTTTTATTATTCTACTTCGTTATACATGCACGTTCGCAATATCCAAATACACTAAACCACCACCCACCAATATACCACCACACACATACTGAACTGACTACCATGTATACATACCATTGTAATTTAATTACTAGAATTAGAACTCCTCAACTTTGTGCCATAGACCCTGTAGTTCTAACATATAGGAATTATTTCTAAAATAATTCTTACCAGTCATATAGGGCTTGTCCTCCACAGAACTCAAAATGTTAGAACTACAGGACCTATGGCACGCAGTTGAAGAGTTCTGATTCCTGTGAGGTCCAGTACAACTCTCCTCACACATACAGGACATTTCACCAAAGATAAGCAAGTACAGAAAGAAAGCTTGATGCAAGTGTAAAACATTCTCTCCCATTTCAACTGCTCTATCCAGAGTCCCAGACCTTTGGGGAGTCCCTTTCAATGTCATTCTGAAAGAACAAACCTTAAAAAGTGAACTTGACGGGGACCTTAGAATAGCAGCCATCATGCGAGCTTTGAGCTGGTTTGCTGAAGTTCGCTGCAGCTGTAATGTGCACAAGTAGAAAAGTACATCTTCAAAGGGAAAGAAAAGCACTTGTATTGATAGAATCCTGCTAATGGGCCCAGTGAAAATAATGAACACAACAGGGCAAACAAAGTTAGAATTAGAAGCCTAACGACAATAACCTCAGCATTAATTACAGACAATATTTGTGATTGTCCAGTAGCATGGCACAGAAATGTGAAGTGAATTAGTGAACAAAGATGCTTAACATTCTTTTCTCTCAATACGAGCACAGAAGGAATCAGCAAGAAGCTACAATTCCGTATCACACAATTATGTGCCTCATTCATTAGTACCACATCATTGACTACACCATGAAAGAAATGACAAATTAGCAATTTCACGGGACTAGCATAATACTATCATTTGTATCACAAAGTCAGCAAAATCTAGTCTCCAATAATTCAGCTCACTATTCTAACCCAAGACTGGCCATCAATACGGTTTTATGTGCCTTGTACTAATCACTAAAGTCAGATAATATGCAAGGTTAATGGTTGCAGACAGTCTCAGGAAATATCCAAGATCTGATAAGGAAACCCCACATTATTGCTGTTCTATGTGTGTATATCCTGATCAAGAATAGGCAAAGGAGGAAATCAATGTTTAAGGCAGTTATAATACATCTCTTGGTGTAACATATAAATTGGCCCTTCATTGCCTATTCACATTTCAGTTAATAAATAGTTCAGACATAGGACACACAGATAGTGAAGAAGTGTAACCATTGTATATTTGTCACCCCTACTTTAGATTTATGTTGTTTTAGTACAACAGACTCTATCCAGGACTTTTCAATTACCTCGCAGGCCTTTTAAAGAAAAGAAGAGGTTGTTCTGATTAGTAGTTTACTATATATCCCACCACGTCAAAAGGATTTAATTCATTTTTTCTTTATTTAGTTTTAAACAGACAGATAATTCATCTAACAATGCTAACTAATTCTCTTACCATTGACCAGAGCTATTAATGAACAGTCACACATATTCGATTTTTTTATTACTGATATGAAAACTCCCTTTCCTGTCCCCTTCACTGTAGGCTGGGTGCTGACTGTACTTTTGTCCCTTATGAATGTTTAGCACCATGTATAGCATATAGCATTCTTGCAGAATAAATGGTGCTAATGATTTATAAATTCACATTATTCAAATATGCTGCTGTCCAACGTTCTCCACAATGTCAAACTCTGTGCTTTGGAACTTTTGAAGTGAGGTTGTTTTTTTTTAAATATAATATAATTACATCCATTTACCCTCCACAAACCAAAACCAGGCAGGCAATGCATTTAATTTGTAACAGTACCACTAAATGTAAATGTAAAATTGGCAGCTTTGATGTTGCAGCATTAAATATAGCTTATCTCACCGGTGACAGTGAGAAACAGACACTCTCTTAGGACTGTGAGTTATGACAGTCTCTCCAATGAGTGAAAAATCATCCCCATACAGCTGTCACCAATGAGATTTTCTTTTTTCCTCTCTCTTTGGTGCGTGTGTGCTTCAGCAGAGTTTGAGCCCCACTCTGGTGGCAAAGATGGAGACAGTTTGTTTTAATTAAACTAGGTGTACCTTTTCATTATGAGTACTTGCCCCCTTTCCCCTCACCACAATGATATTATAAACAGCTTTTTTCTTGCATTGCAAAGAATCAAAGCTGTGGGAGGCTTACCTTGTCCTTTACTGATTGACTATGAATTAATATATTGTTTAATACAGGAGGACTGGGGGCGGGGGGAAGGGATGAGAATGAAGAATGCATAGGTCCAAGGACTGTATGAGAGATTCTCTCTAGTAACAGCTCCCTCTTCCAGGCTTACTAGGGTGTACCTTAAAAATGCCAGATTAGAGAATTTATATTATTTGTAATGCAGTAGCACCCAAGAGCCCCGCTTAATGACCCATTGTGCGAGGTGCTATTCAAACACAGAATAAAGATGGTCCATTCCCCCAAAGAGTTTGCAATCTGTGTAAAGAGCTTACAATGCATGTGCTATTACCAACATTATTGCAAATCAGTAGAATCCCAAAGCTCTGGACAGAGAAGTTCCTCTTCACTATGTCTATCTATATTGACCCTGTCTTTCCAAATGCTCTGGAATATTCCATGAAACTCAATGTTACGTGAATATTAAGTGTGGCGAATGAAGGAGTTGTCTGCATTATTTATATGAATATCATATGTACCTCAGTGTACCTGCATGATATTTTTGAGTAACTCTGCCGAGTTAAATCAAAAAAGGCTGTTAGGAGTAGCACACAGGAAATAAAACAATGTTAGTAATAAGACACCTGGGATAAATAACTTCAAGGGAGTTAAGATAACAGCGGCTAACCCATTAATTGGGAAGATGCTGTTTTCTAGTCAATGCAATGCAAGTCAACGTAGCACATTTCCAGTCTTGTGGGATTCACTAACATGTGAATAGGGTAGCTGGAATGGATGTGTGTATAAATTGCCTGAGAACTATATATAGATTTTCCACAGTTCAGTACAGGTGCTGGAAATAGGGGTACTGCTGGACCCCCTGACTTAAAGTGGTTTCCATTATATACAGGGTTTATAGTTTGGCTCAATGGCTCTCAGCACCCCCAGTATAAAATTTGCTCCAGCACCCCTGCAGTTCAGAAACAGGGAGGAATCTAGTTGCCTGTGATTCATGCAGGTCAGACGAACATCTTAAGCTGCAGTTTTTTTAAGTGTTTTTTTTCCAGCTCTCTCATATTTTAAAAAATGGTGAACATTTTAAAGTGAAGAGTCTGGCATTCGGAAACTTGAATCATTCCACTCAAGTTGGAGATGTGCAAAGTGTGAGATTAAAGCTAGTTGAAGACAAAGAAGTATGAATTCTACTGCTGGTGAATATTAATAACTCTGATAGCCATATTCTGGTCCCAAGCGATAGGCAATGGGAGATTTGCTGTTGATGTCAGCATAGCTTTAAACCCATTAAGGCCCAAATGTAGGATGCAATGTATAGCAGACCCAAGGAAGACATAAAGTGTTCATGCAGAATCTTAAAAGAATAAATCACACAGGATTTTAATATAAATACCTCTTTCTATAGCTTCAGTGAAATGATTTTCTGAAATTTATTTATTATGTCAAGAACTTTACACTGTGCAAGGGGAGGGAACACTGAATGTTTGTGGAAGGTAGAAGGCTTTGGCACTAAAGGGAATTATGTCCCTTGAAATGAAGCCAGGATGGAAAATGGACTTCAGTGGGACTAGAATTTTGCCCCAAAGTGAGCAATCCCTCCTAGTGATTGAGCTCTGACACCTTTGTCCAGAGGGACAATGGAGAACAGAACTTTTCCAGATTGGAAACCATGTTTCTCTTGAAGAAAAAAGAAAGATCTGGAGGTTAACGGAAAAATTAGAAGATAAGGACAGGAAGTTTCCAGGCAGTCAAAGAGAAGAGTTTTATTTGAAGGTCTAACTGGAGCTATTCTAATGTGGCCACTCTCACTTTAATATCTTCTCCCTTGGTGCCTTGTTCCTCATCTCATTATAGTGCTTCAGCATTAGATTTTTATTCCCCAAATTATTTTCCCCACTCTGCGCTTACACAAATGTGTTGTGGGAACTAGATTCCTATCCACTTTCCTTGATATTTGAGTCATACACCAGCATTTCCCAAAGTGTGGGCCACGAACAAGACTCAGTTGTTCTCCAGAGGTTCAGCGCTCTTTTTTTTTTTTTAAAGTAAGTCTCTAGTTATTATGATTATAAAGACATTTTTTGAAAATAGCACCTGAATGTAACAGATCCTTAAATATGTGCTTGAGTGTCCAGAGAGCCTGATACAAGTGGGTGAACTGCTGCCATTCATTTTAACGGGTGCTAATACAAATGCCAAAGATGAGGATTTAAATGACATCAAAGCATGTGAGAAAGAAGAGGCTTTACCACATTATGAAGATCTTTGCTTTCCGAAGTGTGGGGCGCGACTCCTGAGGCACAAAGGACTGGTGAGGGAGGCACAAAATAGGCATGAATTATCATGGAGAAGCCTTTAACACCACATGGTGATATGTCAAGGGGAGAACGAGGTGGGGCAAGATTCATTTCATTTTCCCAAAGGGCTCAGCTTTCAAAAGGTTTGTTAAATGCTCTTAAGTCATTGGGACACACCCAGAAGTTGACACTCTCTGTGGAACCCTCCCTGCTGCAGCTGCTGGCCTCAGCCCCTCACCTGTCCAGTCCACACCACACTCAGCCCCCACTTTGAAGCCTGGCCTGACAGGTACGGTGTCACTTCCCATCCCTAAGAGGGGACACAGGCTGCTGGTAGAGAGGCAAGGCCGGGCAGGCCCTAGGGGGTGGGGGGAACCCTGGTGCAGAAACTGGCCCCACAGACACTAGGAGCACTACCCACCCATAGCCCCTTCAGGTTTTGCCTTGCAGCCCTCTCTACCATGTCAGGGGGAGGATCATGGGCATGGCAAGGCCAAAATGGAGTGAGTGGATTTGTGAGTGCACGGGGGTTACAGCATTGCTTAGTTTTGGCCCCACTCCTCTCTTGTCATGAGGGAGGGCCAGCAAGGTCAATGCTGAGTGGGCAATGGGGCAGCCAGTGCTGCTCCTCCTTGCTAATGCTCACGGTATTCACTGGGTGTGATGTGCATATGGCTGCAGGTGCCACTTTAAGCCATGCTTTCATATATTAACATAGGAATTATATGATTTACTGGGGGGCAATCAGGAATCGGGGATGAAACCCATACCCCCTTGAAGACAATGGCAAAACTGCTATTGACTTCAAGGGGGTCACAATTTCATGCCTGCTCTTTTGTATAATGATCCTATTGACTGATCAAAATAGCTGCTGAAGAGAAAAGTGGCAAAGATGTCTCAGCTCAAGAGAGCCTTCAAACAGCAACTCCACATTCTATTTCTCATTTCCTTTCATATCTACTTTGTGTTAATTAGATTAAAGATGCATTACTGCTGTCACATCAATGAAAATGAAACCAGTATGCTCCTAGACACATGGGAACAGAACTTTCAAACAGCAACCAGAAGACAACACAGGCTTCCTTTCCTTTCTCATGGAGTTTGATCATTATGTGACCCCTGCAGCTTCTGATGGGGAAGTGAAATCAAATGTATGCCCAATAATGTGTTTCACCCTTAGAACTTTCATAACACAATAAAAACAATGTGTACATCTCTATTTTTGATAAAAGATTTGTAACTTTCCATTTACTGCAGCCAGAGTGATGTTACTGTGAAAGGAAAATGGCCTTCAATGCGTCTAGCTGTAGCATTCAAAAAACACCACTGAAAATTGTGTTTTTCTTTCTTCTTTACTCACTCTGTGAAATCACTGAGGCAAAAGACAAATGATGTGGCTGAATTTAATAGAAAGGGATGAATAATTTTATGACCATTTAACAACATGTATAGCTATGCAGACTAGGATAATGACAAGGGCAATCAAAGTGTCAGAGATAAACCCTGCAGAAGCCAAGAAGTGAATTTCCCCCCTTCTCACCCCACAGTATATCATACAGTATATCATAATTGGCTAGGTGCACTGATCACCCTATATACATTCAAGGGAGTCCAATGGCCTATATTTTGCAGATCAGCCAAGATCACCACCTTGGTCTCTTCTGGTCAGACCATCTATGAATCCAGGGGCCAAATAAGAATTCTTCAGCTTCAGAAAGTCCTGAGAGCACATTATCTGCTGCTAAGTAGTATTGTAGGTCTGTCAGGTCTCTCCCTTCCCCTGTTTTTCCCCCTATACTCCCCGCCCCCACATCATCTAATCCAGTGTTTCCCAAACTTGGGACACTGCTTGTTTAGGGAAAGCCCCTGGCGGGTCAGGCCAGTTTGTTTACCTGGACCGGGGGAGTTTTTAAAAGAGAATTCATCTTAAGACATAGAGAACAGAAGTTTCAGCCTGAAGAAGTAAATCTGGGAAACAGTCAGAGTACCAATATGACTATACAAACTCAGTTACAGCACTTGTTCATTAGCTCTTCTATGCTACATACAGCAGTGTATCTATGGAGCGCTCTCTCACAGCAATACAGGACTTCTTCATTAGGTAAAATATTTAGTCTACAGCTACCTCTAATTTACTGGGTTAACTGTTCAGTCTGTTCCCCAACTTGACTCAAATACTAAAAAGTTTCCAATGGCGCCATAGAATTACTCTCACTGCATTATGTGTGGTCTGTCCATCCCAAATTGAGCTCCTAAAAAAGAACTCAATTAGTAATAAGCTTACCTATCACTTATCAGCTGACCATGT
Organism: Chelonoidis abingdonii; assembly: GCF_003597395.2. Lineage (NCBI taxonomy): Eukaryota > Metazoa > Chordata > Testudines > Testudinidae > Chelonoidis > Chelonoidis abingdonii. The sequence goes on from NC_133769.1 coordinate 261,361,677, forward strand.
AAATAGCCTGCAGAATAGTAAAAAGGCAGGTGGTAATCCGATGGGATAATAGCTCAGGAAAAAAATATGCTATTAGCCCTGCTGGGCTTCACATGGCAAACAGTCCTCTCCACTCGTAAAACCATGAATAGATCCGCTGCACAGCAAGAACACAACCACGTTCAGCAGCATGTGTCAAGTAAGGAAGGGAGTGAACCTGCTCTTGTGAGACAAAAGGCCACACTCAGTGCGGTAAACACAAAGGCAGAATTAGAAGAGAACATTTAAAAATAATAATAAAAGCAGGCAAGGTGGGGGCGGGGGGAAGAGATGTTAAAACCACATAAGCAGATTTACATTTAAAATAAAAAACAACAACAAAACTTCCCCATGTAAAAATGTTGATGCTGGTACCTTGGAGGGACTTTCTGAACTTCATCCTGCCATTCTGGGACCGCAGGGAACCAATTCAGAAGGCTAGAGGTAGAAATGTAATTCTAGCCACTTCATCACATTTTGGTACGTAATCTAGAACTAGCAGGGTACATGTAACCTTTGCTGAGATTACACATGCCCTGCTTTGAAGGAGAATGCATATGTTCTAAAGAAAGGGAGAAATGCTAACAGTGATGGTAGCAGTTATTTTACAAATTTTTCCTCTCTCAAGCACAAAACACTGGGCTAGAGAACTCAGGAACCTGATCGTACTATACTAAACAAAGGTAAGATTCCCAGTGTCTAATCCCAAATTTCAGTTCATCTTTAATTTCCATACACAGAGTCAGAAAGATGGTCTTGTTGTGAAGACACTGCACTAGGAGTCAAGAGAGTAGCATTCTATCCCTGTCCTGTGCCACAAACTTCCTCTGTTACCTTCAGCAAGTTATCTAATTCTGTGCCTCCTTTCTGTAAACATGGGTGTAACACTACCTACCTCACTAGGCTGCTATGTAACTATATTCATTGATGTAAAGTACTTTGAGATCTTCAGATGGATGGTACTATGGAATTGATGAGAATTATTAGAAAGCTATAATCCTTGGCTACAATTCCCACAAATATCAAACAAAAGAAGTGTGCACCGATCAAAGGCAGCAGGTTACCAGCATACTGACTAATCAACAGTGAATTTCTATGCAGTGTTGTTGTAGCCATATAGATCCCAGGAGATTAGAGACAAGGTAGGTGAGGTAATATCTTTCATTGGACCAACTTCCGTTAGTGAGAGAGAGGCTTTCAAGCTACTCAGAGCTCTTCCTCAGGTCTGGGAAAGGTACTGAGAGTGTTACAGCTAAATACAAGGTGGAGCAGATAGAATATGTGCTAACTATTTATGCTAAACTATCTGCTCCACCTTGTATTTAGCTGTAACACTCTCAGTACCTTTCCCAGACCTGAAAAAGAGCTCTGTGTAGGGTGAGAAGGAAGCTTTCAAGCAATGAAATTGGTCCAATAAAAGATTACCTCCCCCACCTCGTCTCAGTGAATTTCTAGACATCTACAGTATTCACCTGAGTTAAAGTCCTAATTTTGTGTTTTAGTTTCTCATTTTAATGTGACAAATTGCTCAATGTGTTTCACTGAATGACACTGAAGTACAGGTAATTTTACTGAAGGGAACATTTTGCTAAGCTATATCTTGTTTGCATTGTTTGAAATCTGACTTATTATGTAATTCCAGGAGCAAAGACAAATTATTTGACTTTCATTTCCTTGTTTTATGGAGGAATGATATAAATTAAATCTGGTCATCCTTAAAGTTACTGATAAATATGTGATATGTTTGCAGTCTGTGGCAACTCTAGGAGAAAACCCCATTAAGCAGCAACAGATTCCTTTAAATACCTTGGCCTGATTTTCAGAAGTACTGGGTACCCTTAAAGTTGAAGTTAGTGGGAGCTTCAAGTACCCAGCACCTTGGGAGGGAGGGGAGAAAGAGAAAAATCAAGCTTTTTTTTTTTTTGTTAGATGTAAAACTGGAGAGAGATTGAACGCATACATGCATAGTTTAATGTAGATTTTAAAGTTTACACATTAAGGGCAGGTGGTGCTCTCTGAGATTGGACTAAGGCCAGAAAACAAGAAAACAGTGCTCGGCATGACAAACAAGCAGAAGCAGACACCACTAGTGAGCCAGAGAGAAAAAGCCAGCTGCATGTTTTCTTCTTCAGGCACAAGTGGATGTGTAGAGAAAGAGAAAGAGATGAACAGTCTTTCAATCTAGTAATTTTCAGGCAGGAGAGGCCCAGAAATGCGTGTATTCTCATGCCAATATATTCTCATTTGGGGAGAATTATGCCAATCCAAGATGCAACCTTTTCTGTTTCCCTCTTATACTCCCTTTCCATAAAGCCACCCTAAGCCATGCCCAAAACACAAATCCCCCACAAGATGGGCTGAACACAATTCCCTCCAGAGTTCAGTTTCTCCTGCCAACCAGGAGGCATGAGGGGGGTATCCACGTGCCAGAGAAAGACACAAGGAAATTGAGTTTTCACCAGAAGCCAAAACAGTGCTGCCTCCACAGCTCTCAGTCCAAAATTAAAGCTCTTTTAACTGTCATTCTCCTTCCTACTAGATCACTGGGCAAGGCCATCAAAGTCTTTTTATAAAATTAAATATTACATAGGTTCACATCTATTGAAATGCATTATTACATTCATAGGGACATGGATTAGTCACCAGGAAAAAGCCTGGTATACTGAGCATACTGTTTGTTGTGTCAGTATTTGAGAAGTCAAATGAAAAATACACAAACAGGGGATGGGGGAGGGCACAGAAATTCCTGTTGTATCATATTTCAAATATATTCTATAGTTTAGATTCTTTATAGTTAAAGGTGTCAAAAGTAAATAGGCAATATAATAATATGCATAATATGGTATTTATATAGAGTTGAAAAGCATCTTAAGGGGCTACTCATCTATACACATCTTTAAATACACATACCAATGGATAAAAATCCAACATGTAAGACTAGTCTATCCAAACCAACTCCCCAAAAATAAATCGCAGCCAACAAAATAGTACAATCCCTTCGGGACCCTTCCCCACTATTCCTCAAACTGCTTCATTACTAAAAGCTCAGGAACATAGATCAGCTTTGCAGCCTGCCCTGAAAATTACCTAATCCAGCCCCTATTGAAACAAGGAGAAGGAGGTGCAGTGCTATGTTCTCTTGCAGTATATTGTTCAGTGACTAAAGAGACTAATTTTTCAAAGGTACTCAGCACCTATCTTCTGTGAGGACATTTCTGGCCAATGCGAAACATCTCGAAACCTAACTTTTAGGGTCCTGGGGAAATCACAGGAACAACACTGATCTACAAAGCCAAGTTAGATGCCTGGGATCACTACATCATGAATGGGGAGAGATAAGTGCCTTAGAATACAATCTACAAATGCCAGCATGTTAAGTGATTCCCCACCTAAGCTAGCCAATGGGAGATGCCAACAACAGGAGCGCATGCCAAGTTTTGTCCCTCTTTTGGAGATAAGCACCTATGTCCAGGCTGCAGAGAGGTGCCTGTCTCTGCTTATCAATCCACAAGTGGGAACTCACTGCCAGAAGAAAGCAGCTTAGATGCCTATGCTGCTTTTTAAGGGAATGAGTGAGGCACCAGCACCTCCAGGCTTGGGGATCCTGTGGGGTGGTTGGGTCCCAGGGCTTGGGCTGGAGCCCAAGCCCGGAAGTCTACACAGCAATGAAACAACCCAAGCTGGGGACTCATCAGTTGGAAGTAACAGAGGAGGAGAAGGACCTTGAAGTATTGGTTGATCACAGGATGACTATGAGCTGTTAATGTGATATGGCCATGAAAAAAGATAATGCGGTCTTGGGATGCATCAGGCGAGGTATTTCCAGTAGAGATAATGAGGTGATAGTACCATTATACAAGGCACTGGTGAGATCTCATCTGGAATACTGTGTGCAGTTCTGGCCTCCCATGTTTAAGAAGGATGAATTCAAGAAGAGGTACAGAAAAGGGCTACTCGGATGATCCGAGGAATGGAAAACCTGTCTTATGAAAGGAGACTCAAAGAGCTTGGCTTGTTTAGCCTAACCAAAAGAAGGCTGAGGGGAGGTATGATTGCTCTCTATAAATATATCAGAGGGATAAATAACAGGGAGGGAGAGGAATTATTTAAGCTCAGTACCAATGTGGACACAAGAACAAGTGGATATAAACTGGCCATCAGGAAGCGAAGTTCTGGAACAGCCTTCCAAGAGGATCAGTTGGGGCAAAAGACATATCTGGCTTCAAGACTAAGCTTGATAAGTTTATGGAGGGGATGGTATGATGGGATAGCCTAATTTTGGGAATTAATTCATCTTTGACTATTATCAGTAAATATGCCCAATGGTCTGTGGTGGGATGTTAGATGGAGTGGGATCTGAGTTACTACAGAGAATTCTTTCCTGAGTATCTGGCTGGTGAGTTTTGCCCACATGGTCAGGGTTTAACTGATCGCCATATTTGGGGTCAAGAAGGATTTTTCCTTCAGGGCAGATTGGCAGATGCCCTGGGGGGTTTTCGCCTTCCTGTGCACCGTGGGGCAGGGGTCACTTGCTGGAGGATTCTCTGCACCTTGAAGTCTTTAAACCATGATTTGAGGACTTCAATAGCTCAGACATAGGTTAGGGGTTTGATACAGGAGTGGGTGGGTGGGTGAGATCCTGTGGCCTGCGTTGTGCAGGAGGTGAGACTAGATGACCATAAAGGTTCCTTCTGAGCTTAAAGTCTATGATTCTATGAAACTGCAGCCCAAGCCCCATTAGCTCAAGTTGGCTGCCATGGGCCAGCCACAGGTTTTTCTTTGTTGTGTAGACATACCCTGAGAGAGAGAGAAGGCTTCTGCTCAAAACAGACTACAGTTCTAGACCTCTAGGAGCCAGTTCCCAAACCTTCCTGGAGAGCTACCTCAGATTATTTGTCAAGTAATTTAACAGTCAGAAATCATACGTGTTACACTCCATACCTTTCAGTTACTCAAGAAAGAAATTGTGCTTTAAGAAAAGTGTGGCTAACACTGAAAAATAATGACATAAATACACTCAGAGGGATCATCTCAGTAGACCCCCCCCATTCAGCAGTTATCCTAGGCCTTTGGCTGGTCTCTCCTTCTGTTGCCTAGAATGGCCTCCATATGCTGTCTGTGTCTAACATCCTTACGGTAAAGTCTCTGTTCAGGGCTGGTAAGCAATTTTTTTACATTATTGGCTCTTCCCACCTGCTGCTCCTGGGCCGGCGTGTATGGGCCCATTTATCATAGGCAAAAATCACAAGGGCTCTACACAACGACGGTGCTATCTAAAACACGTTTTTATCTATGCTATGACAACCTTTAGTTGAGCAGACTCAATCATTTGTGCTTATCCAAATAAGAGTTTGGAACCATATGATTTTGAGGGATACTTTTCTAATCAACCACTTCTCAGATATGAACAGCAGTCCCTCATATTTTATGCTATACTTTAAAATGTGCCATAGGTTGCCTACCCCTGAACTACATGTGCCAAAGGCAGCACGTGAGCTGATTTTCAGTGGCACTCACGCTGCCTGGGTCCTAGCCACTGGTCTCGGGGGGCTCTGCATTTTTATTTAATTTCAAATGAAGCTTCTTAAACATTTAAAAACCTTGTTTACTTTACATACAAAACAATAGTGTAGTTCTATATTATAGACTTATAGAAAGAGACCTTCTAAAAACATTAAAATGTATTACTGGCACGCAAAACCTTAAATTAGAGTGAATAAATGAAGACTCACCACAGCACTTCTGAAAGGTTGCTGACCCCGATATAGTTCCTTACTTTCCAAAGCAGAGCACAATAACAGAAACAATGATTGGCCATTTGTGTAGTAACATTCTCAGAAGTACTGGCTTGCAGAGATGTTCTCAAGGAGCTGACGGCACAAGGGGCTGTTCAATATCCTTAAGTCCCAAGCAGCTGGTGGGAGTGGTGGCTTGAGATTCTCCTTTTGTCTATATCCAATATTCTCATTGGCCATTTAGTTTTTTTTTTTAAAACACATGCAAAGTAGAGCCATTAATGGAAGAAAGAAACACACACAATAAACAAACAGTCATTTCATCCTAGAGGCAAACACTTGTAAAATTAATGATCCAAAAAGCAAGCTATTTTTGATGTTGTGGTATTCCAACAATGAAGACATTAAAACAGGCGCAATCATGTGAATATCCATTAAAAAACCTGAATGAATCTGTGTGCACATGTAACACCAATAGATCTTGGTCACCAGCAGGCAAGATCAAACCTGGGACCTATGGAATGAAACGCATGAGCCTCTACTGCACAGCTAAAGGCCATATAGTTTTTAGTTCAAGACTGTAGCAGAATCATTAATCTCTAAGTGGTCTCAGTGTCACTAGAGGGGACAAAACACCACACCCATGAGGTGTGTGGGTTACATGTGCATGTGTGTTTTAAATTCAGTTTGCTGTAGGAGTTGGACTAAAACAGCTGATAATAGTAAGATATATCAGCACTTCTATAGTGTCCTCCACTGTCCCTGATGGGTTTAAGCTCTGTTTCTTTTTAATTACATTTTCAGCCCTCATGTCACACAGCTATTGTTTCAAATATGAATGGATGCGTGGCTGAAGCTACAGATAGATTGGAGGGTGGGGGGAAACAAAAAACAAAAACACCCCACCACCCACAGCCAAATGCAGACCTTTCCACTTCAATCGCAGGCTGCAAAACACAGAGCTAAAGCGACCGGCTCTCCCATTTTTCAGCAATTTGACCTGGAAATTTGGAGCCTTAAAATGGGACACCCAACCTTCTGGTTTTATGCGCAGCAGCTTCCCTCATTCCTCCTCAGCAGGATCTGAGAAGCCATTCTCTCCAGCCTGAGGCTCCAGGAAAGGTAGTTGCATTTCCAGGCAGAGGCCAGCAGCAACATCACCACCACTGCCAGGGCCCCATAGCACTGCTAAGCCAAGAGGAATAGGTCTCTGCCGGCTGAAGCACCAGCCTAGATGGTGAGATGAAGCATTATCCCCACTAGGTGGGGAGCAACTGGTGTCCCATTTTTTAAATGTTGATCGTCTGATCACTTAAACAGAGCCATCCCAGTTCATTTCACAAGGGGACCAGCATATGGAGGCATTCAGTGGCATGGCTGGACAAATGCAGAGAAGTAACCAGTAGATCTGCCATTACATGGATCCACATATTAAAACCCTTGTGTAGAAAGCATACAGAAGTCTCAGCTGCATTGGTGGTGGAGTAGCTATGAAACCACTCCATGCAAATTGCTAAGCTGTGAAGGAGGGTTCCTTTTCTTCCAGTCCCTCTTAGATGTTCCCACAATCATCCCAACTGGATGTTAATTCTGAAGAACAAGGATTACAGTATAAGAGTCATTGGGCCTCATGTTCCAGTGCCTTGGATCCTGTACAGTCATTTCCACCTGTGCAAAGTGGATATAAAATGCTACCATTCTAATTAGATATTATTTTATACCCACTTTATATGTAAATGTAAATAACCACACAAAGTGCCACATGCAGTGTATAGGAATTTAGTAGTTTGCATAGTTTGGAAGCCCTCTAGCGCTTCTCACTCTCCTTTACATTTTTAGAAGTCCCAGTGTATACAAGTCACCAGGGCCGGCTTTATGACCCACGGGGCCCGATTAGAATACTCGGGGGCGGGGCACCCACTCTGGGTTTTCCGTGGCACCGAAGGACCCCCACTGCCAAAATGCTGCCAAACACTCCTGGAGTGAGGCCCCCTTAGGCGCGGGCGCAGGGCCCTCTTCAGCACAGGGCCCAACTCCGGGGAATCAGGTGAATCAGCGTAAAGCAAGTCACTAGGCCTTTCATGTTGTGTCAGAGTTTATGGATAAATTATCATGTATTCCCCACCTCCAGGGCATCCATTTTAGTTTCTGGCTCTCAGTCGGGGACTGTCTCTCTCCTTCCAGATCAGGAATTTTAAGGCTGCACAGCTCCCTGCCTTATACTGTGATACTCCCAGTAGGCCAGTCTGCCTCAAGGCCAGAGCCTGTGCTTTTCTTTCTCTCAGAGGGCTATGAACAGTGCATTGCCTGCAGTTATGAGTTACCACCCAGCTTTTTCTAAACAAGCACATTTATTCTTAAGGCAGCATTACAGGAAAAAAAAACAAGTTCCTATATACATCAGTCTTATGGGGCCCCAGTAGGCCAAAATCTTTCCAACCTTTCTGCAAAGATTGGGACCCCCTTAGAAAGAAGGTCCCACCCATTTGTTGTATCAGAAAGAAGGTCCTGACTCAGTTTAAATGAAGCCTTTTTATGCCAAAAGCCCTTTGTCTGTTGGCTTCTGGGAAACATACTTTGAACTACCATCTAAGAGACACCACCAAAGGGTGGTACCACTATTGAGGTGTTTGCAACCTAGAGTGATTCACCTTAATCACTCCGCACGTGTTGTTTTTGGTTCTTGGAGGAGTGGTGACAGTCCTCCTCCCTGACGTTTCATACAATTCCTTACCAGGAGTGATGCATAAATTTACTACGCTATGGTCCAAAGGATATTTCATTTAACACTATCTAGGCCTGATTCTCCTGTGTCTAGTGTTGTCTTTTGTTCTTCACATAAAAAACTGATTTTGAAAAAAAAAACCACACATGCGCACAGTGGGGTCCTAATAACTGTTTTCTAACTGTGACAGATACTGCAATCCCATGGACTAAATTTAGATGTTGCATGGCATTAAAAATAAAACAGGATTTTTAAAGTTCTTAGAATATTAAAATAAAGGTGTCATTTGTAACACAGGAACATAAGATCACTGGGGTAAATGACCCAGTCTTCCATCAGTGGCCAGTACCGAATGCTTCAGAAGGAATGAACAGAACTGGACAATCATCGAGTAATCCACCCCATTATCCAGTTCCAGCTTCTGGCAGTCAGAGATTTAGGGACACCAGAGTATGCGGTAGTGTCACTGACCATCTTGGCAACTCACATGTAACGGGTTCACTCACCACTCTCGTGCCTCCTCATGGCAGATATGGGAATTAGCTCTGGTAGTACTCCACCCATCACCTCTTCTGCTCCTGGACCCATGTCCCTCCAAGGACTGCAGTGCCCTTTTCAGTAACACAGCCCTCTGGCCACACCACAACTGTGCTCCCCACTTCTAGGGGACATCTCTGCAATCCCTGTCCAGCCACTTCTCTCAGTGGTGACTACAGTCTACTGTCATGCCACATCTGCAGTGGTAAGTGGGGGCAAGGCTGTAGAAGGCCACAGCTTGCTACACTCCCTCCCACTTCTCAGTAGATTTCCCTGGGCTACTTCCCCATGGCTCCAACAACCTCTTTGCCCTTGCCTCAGGGCCTCAGCATGCAGATCCCTGCAGCCCACCAAGAGCTGCCTTTAGGTCCCTGGGTCTCTGCCTGCAGCACTTCTCTGTCCAGGGTGCTAGCTGCTTTCAGCCTGCAAGGCAGCCAGTCCTTCTCCCTCCTTGAGCTCCAGGGAGTGATTGAAGCTGCCCTGCTCCAGTGTTTCTATATCACGATGCCAACTTTTCCCAACCTAGCGCTAAAAATTTCTCCAATCTGGTGAAAAATTCCCAGATAAAGTTTTTTTTACAGTGCTTCTATATCCTGGGAAATTTCCCAAAACCTGGGAATTTTGAGTAAAATGTTTCAACATGGGAAATCTATTTTTTTTAACAGTTATATTTTGGCCTTCACATCCTCTCCTAGGAATAAGACCCATACAGTGAAAGCCTCAGTGCAGAGCAAAGGGCTACGCAAAAGCAGTGAAAATGATTCTGGAAAAGTTTCTAAGTTTCATTTTGATCATTTCTGGGCCCCTGCAATGTCAGTACATTTTTTTTTTGCATCAGCACCAACGAAAGCATAGATAAGATGTGCATTTGCAATGCTGTACTTCTGAAATTTTGAGCAGAAGTGTTCCATGTTCTGATAGAGTTGTGTGCTCACACATGCATAAGAAGTTTCTGCAAAACTAAAGTTGGGAAGTACACAAAGCAAGACATGAGGACAACTGATCCAGTGGTTAGAGACCTTGAAGTGAGAAAAGGGAAAAGCTACCAGTTCATCAATTGCCTCCATCTCATGCATAATGTTTCTGGAAAGTTTATTTCCAGTGTGATATCCTGCTGAATGTTGCTGCACTATTTACTCCAAGCTTCTCCCAGATCAAGCGTCCTCTTGCAAATTTGACCCACTGTTGCATGAGAAGTAGGCCTCAGACCTGTTATGGCTTGATATATTTGCACATATGGTATTATGCACACAAGAGTGGCATTTAAGGATATAGAAGAAATTGCACACAAATTCCCTTTCAGAACATGCAGTTGTAGTTTTGCACCTGCAAATGTCTGACTGCATGTTCAGATGTGGGTGGCATGGTATCAATGAGAGATCTATAGCAAAAATGGGTGAACTTAAAAAAACAACAAAATTTAATAAAGACAACTCTGTGTGTGTATGTGTGTGTATATATATCTATATCTATATCTGCTTACCTGTCCAGATGTCAAAGCAATTCTGGTGTTAAATATTGACATTGGGAAGCAGCAAGAAAATTAATATTGCTTTTATTTATTTTAAATAGGAAATGCTAGATTCTGTAAATGATATCCCACAGGCTGTGCATTGTTAGTCTGGGAATGTTTATTTTTAATTAAGCCACCTTCTCGTATTCACAGGTTAAACCAGACAGATATTACTGGAATTAATTCCACATTTTAGCATATGGATCATCATATTAGCCTGGTTCCTCAAGGCTATTTCTATGTCAGCTACATCCCTTGATGGGTATTTGCTCAGCTGAACAGTGTTTGTTGTTTCTGTTTACAGAGAGCCTATATTCACATAGGTCTGTTTTTATTTACAGATACTGATTCATCTTGCTTTATTCTAATCACTAATATCTACAGCAATCATTACACGTTCTGTTTAATCAAAGTAAATGCCACTGAACAAGGGGTGGCCCAATAACTTCATAAGCAACTTGCCAATTTTCTATCAAGCCCTGTTTTAATATTGTGTATAAGGGAAGAGTCTGCAGATTTGTAAACCCATCCCTTTATTCAAATGTTGAAAACATACTTCAAGATGCAGAGAATCCTGTGGCACCTTATAGACTAACAGACGTTTTGGAGCGTGAGCTTTCATGGGTGAATACCCACTTCGTCAGACGCAGGTAGTGGAAATTTCAGGGTAGTATTTATATGCTAGCAAGCAAGCTAGAGATAACGAGGTTAGTTCAGTCAGGGAGGATGGGGCCTTGTTCTAGCAGTAGAGGTGTGAAAACCAAGGGAGGAGAAACTGGTTCTGTAGTTGGCAAGCCATTCACAGTCTTTGTTTAGTCCTGAGCTGATGTTGTCAAATTTGCAGATGAACTGAAGCTCAGCAGTTTCTCTTTGAAGTCTGGTCTGAAGTTTTTTGCTGCAGAGATGGCCACCTTAAGGTCTGCTATAGTGTGGCAGGGAGGTTGAAGTGCTCTTCCTACAGGTTTTTGTATATTGCCATGCCTGATATCTGATTTGTGTCCATTTATCCTTTCCGTAGAGACTGTCCAGTTGGCCGATTTGTACATAGCAGAGGGGCATTGCTAGCATATGATGGCGTATATTACATTGGTGGACGTGCAGGTGAATGAACCGGTGATGGTGTGGCTGATCTGGTTAGATGGTGTCGCTGGTGTAGATATGTGGGCAGAGTTGGCATCGAGGTTTGTTGCATGGATTGGTTCCTGAGCTAGAGTTACTATGGTAGCGGTGTGCAGTTGCTGGTGAGAATATCGTTCAGGTTGCAGGTTGTCTGTGGCAAGGATTGGCCTGCCACCACAAGACTGTGAAAGTTTGGGATCTTGTCCAGGATGGGTTGTAGATCCCCGATTGATGCGTGCAGGGGTTTTTTAGCTGGGGGCTGTATGTGATGGCCAGGGAGTCTGTTGGTTTCTTTCTTGGGTTTGTCTTTGCAGTAGGAGGCTTCTGGTACACATTCTGGCTCTGTTGATCTTTTCCTAATTTCCTCATGCAGGTATTTGTAGTTTTGAGAATGCTTTGGTGGAGATTTTGTAGGTGTTGGTCTCTGTTCTAGGGGTTAGAGCAGATTGCGGTTGTTACCTCAGTGCTTGGCTGTAGACAATGGATTGTGTTTTGATGTGCCCGGATGGAAGCTGGAGGCATGAGGTAGCATAGCGGTCGGTAGGTTTTCGATATAGGGTGGTGTTAATGTGACCATCACTTATTTGCACCGTGGTGTCTTGAAAGTGGATCTCCCGTGTAGATTGGTCCAGGCTAGGTTGATGGTGGGGTGGAAGTTGTTGAAATCGTGGTGGAATTTTTTCTAGAGTCTCCTTCCCATGGGTCCAGATGATATGCCACAGGATTCTCTGCTGCTTTTACAGATCCAGACTAACACGGCTATCCCTCTGATACTTCAAGATGTTATCATCTTAACTGAGGACTGTCTTGTTGTGAAGGTAGGCTTTTGGGTGGTTTTATTTGATTTTCAGGTCAATTAATGTAATCCATAAGGTGAATGACACACACAGTGCAGAAGACCTTGATTCAATTTCCAGCTCTGCTCCAGCCTGCCTATGTGATTGAGCAAGCACCGGACTTATGTTCTCTTTCCTCATCCACATTATAAGGGTGCTGGGAGGTTCAATAAAATGTTTTATAAAAATGCTTTTCGATTAAGACAGACACTTCAGAGGACAAGCCATTATTATTTATTTTTATCTGACATCCATTCACATCCTCCTGGACCTCTCTATGCAGTATTCAACACCGTTGACTATGAGAGTCTGCTGTTCTTACTTTCCAGAGGTGCAAAGGATCCCTGGAGGGATGCACCCAGCACATACCATTGAAAAAACTGCACCTACATCATATAGCTGTCACTCTTCTCCTTTGGTTGAAGGTACATAACTATAATGGGCAATTTGGTCTGTCATTTGGAGTACCGCTTGGATTCCTCACTGATGCTAAGCTCTCATGTAACAGCATCAATGAGAAATACTTTCTATCACCCCCAGTTGTTAAGAGACTCACTTATTCACACCTTCATTACTTCTCACTGGATGACAAAACAGCATGTGATAAACTGGGCATGAAGCCTTCAGTACTTAGGAAGCTAACTACTACAGAATGCTGTCCTCATCTCACAGAATTTTACCAGCTTCTCATAGAATTTTACATCAAATTCCAGACCACAGTCCTTATCTTCAGGGCATTCCATACTTTGGGCCCAGATCCTATCCGAAAGGGCCATCAGATCCTCTTGGAATGAAGACTGGTTGAAACTATGTCTTGGCACAATGGCACTCTCAACAACAAAACAATAAAGCTTGTCTGTGCAGGAGACAGAACTTCCTTGGTGGCCAGTCCAAGACTGTGGAATGAACTCCCCTAGGAGTTAGCACAACTCACCACCTTCCACTCCAAAT
>NC_133769.1:261375210-261382502 GCF_003597395.2 Chelonoidis abingdonii
CCCCCCCCCCCCCACACACACACAAGGGGTGTCTGTCTCTGTATGCTATGCTGTCTCCCCTCCCTCCTGACTGTGCTGCCTTCGTGAGAGGCTACATTAACAACAATGTGTTAACCCTTGAGGGCTAGTGCTAGTTCATCATTTAGCAGTAACTGCATTCCCTGGGAAATATCGCTTCCTCTTCCACCCTCTAACTTCACCACCTCAGCCAAGGTTCAGAATCATCATAGCTGTGAACAGTATTAAATTGTTTGTTTAAAACGTATACTGTGTGTATATCTATATAATATATAGTTTTTTGTCTGGTGAAAAAAAAATCCTTGGAACCTAAGCCCCTGTTTACATTAATTCTTATGGGGAAATTGGATTTGCTTAGCATAGTTTTGCTTAAAGTTGCATTTTTCAGGAACATAACTACAACATTAAGCAAGGAATTACTGTACTTCAAGTATATTTGTGCCTAAGTTGATACAGCATTCACAGTATCAACTATTACCATATAACTATTTCTCAGTTTGGTCTCAATGTTAGCTGTCTTGGTAAGGATTGGAGAGATTCCTGTACAAAGTGTGTGTTCCAGAGTGGAGATAATATAAGTAGAAGAGGAAACTTTTTCCTATCTATTTTTCTATGTAGCCTCCCCCTTCTGAAGCTCTGCCAAGCTGCATGTTAGTCATTTTTAGGCTAAGGGTTATGTTTCCGAATTTAAACAAAGTCCGGACTTGTATTGGGAAAATATTTAAAAGCTTCGTTAAGAAATAGATCTGATAAAGCAGCTGTTGAGGTGATGTCTGAAGTCAAAACCTTGTCATCAGACTGAGTTGTCTGTGACATCTACTTGCAGACATCCATTGTACAGGTACCATAGGGGAAAAAAATCTATTGTATGTAGTATAGAAACATTTGGAGTTGTAAAAGGCCTTATTTTTGCAGCATTTTTTTAAAGGCAAAAATTAGGGCTGACAGATAAAAATCATGGTTAATTGTGGTTTTAATCACACTATTAATAACAGAATACCATTTATTTAAATATTTTTGCATATTTTCTACATTTTAAATATATTGATTTCAATTACAACACAAAATACAAAGTGTACAGTGCTCACTTTATATTTTTATTACAAATATTTGCACTATAAAATAGAGAAAATAAATTTTTCAGTTCACCTCATACAAGTACTGTAGTGTAATCTCTTTATTGTGAAAGTGCAACTTACAAATGTAGAATTATTTTTTTATAACTGCACTGAAAACCAAAACAGTGTAAAACTTTAGTGCTTACTAGAGTCCAATTAGTCCTATTTCTTGTTCAGCCAATCGCTAAGACAAACAAGTTTGTTTATTTTCATGGGACGTCATGCTGCCTGCTTCCTATTTACAATGTCACTTGCAAGTAAGAACAGACGTTCGCATGGCACTGTTGTAGCCGGCAGTGCAAGGTATTTATGTGCCAGGTATGCCAAACATTTGTACGCCCCTTCGAATGCTTACAGGCCGCCATTTCCCAGAGAAACAGCGTCGTGCTGGCTGATGGCTTGCTGTTCAATAATGAAGCCCAAAGCAAGTATGGGACTGCACACAACGTTCATTTTCAGATCATCTGAGGTCAGATACCACCCCAAACAAAGGCTGTAATCTCATATTGATACCTTCTTTGAGTTTGTCAAATCGTGCAATCGAAAAGTATCATAATTGGAACAACATAATGCTGGATTGTCATCCAGATTGCCAATAACGAACCGAAATTTGTATGGCAGGATGAGGGTAAAACAATGGAGCAGGAAAATACTGTTTTCCGCGAAGGAGTTCAGTCACAAATTTAATTAACCACATGGGAGCGTGACATTATTTTTAAGTGAGCATCATCAACTGTGGCTTTTGGAAACAGTGGTCCGAAGCATGAAGCAGCAATATTAATGTTAACCCGAACATTCTGGCACGTTAAATACCTTGCAGATACCAACTATAAAAGTGCTGTGGGCAAACAGCTGGTCTCACTTTCATAAGGAGAAATTGTAAATCAAGCAGGCATCATTTTCCCCAGCATCAACAAGCCCATGCGCAGCCTCCCCAAGCCAGCCCAACTCATCACCAAGACCTCGCCACACCCAGGACCCCCGCCCGCCAGCCACACCCCACAGCTCAACCACGCTCCCCCGCGAGACCCATATACGCAGATCTGCATAACCAAGACCACAGCCCCCAGCAAAATCAGCACCCCACCCTCGCCCGAACCGTCCCCCGCAGAGCGCAGCGTGGAGAACGCTAGCAGTCCACACCCAACGGCTCCGGGCCCGCCCCCGACTCGCCCCGTCCAACGCAGCGAGCCCGCAGACCGGCGAGGACGCGGCGGAACGACCGCCCACATCACCAGGAAGCACCAGGAGCAGCCGGGCGAGGCACGGAGTGACCAGGCGGGCCCCGGCAACCCGTCAAGTGGACCGGACAAGGGCGGCCGCACGAGGCGCCCAGGGAAAACACAGAACCGCACAACCCCCAAGGGACCGGGGGAACTGGCGCAATCAAGAGGCCCACCACAGAGCGAGAGCGCACACGACGCCGCTCCACACCAACGGGGGCTTGGAAGCGGGCGGGGGCGCAAGTCGCTTTGTCGACCTCCTCGAGACAGACCGGCCAGAAGGCACCCCATCTGAGGGCCCTGAAGCTTGAGCAGGGCCCCAGGCCACCGCGGAGAAACAGGGGCCAAACGAGCCTCGGAGCGGCCCAGACCGGGGAGCCGAGAGGGACGCCACAAACGAGACGCGTACCCGAAGGGGACTGAAACACTGGGAGGGGGCGAAAGCAGCTGGCCCGGGACCCTGAGCCAGTCGGTAGCGAGAGGCTCGCTGGAAGGGCAGCGCCATGGAGGCTGAGCACAGGGTTTCGAGACTACACACACAGGGGCCCAGCGGGTCGCACGCAGAAGGCCCCAGCAGACACAGGCGGCCAACCTAGGGCCGATGTTCGGGGAGTGACTCTCAGTCCCTTGGCCCAGCCCAGGGCAGGAGTGGGTGAAGAGTTACGCCTCACCAGGGCACACGGGCGCCCACAGCCGAGCACTGGGCTGGTCAGCCAGGGCCGACTAAGCCGCGCAAGCCGCACATCCCGGGGCGAGGGCGGACCGAGAGAGGAGCATGCTCACGGAACCGCGGCCAAAAAGAACGCGCGCACGGCGACATGCAAGCGCAATCAGAAGCAGACCACGTGCAACGAAAAGGGCGCCGCGCAGAAACAAGGGCCCCGAGAACCTGCTGAGCCGGCCCAGGTGAGGGCCAGAGGGAGGAACCCACGGCTAGACGCTCCATGCCCGAAGATAGACCAACATTTGTAAGTCTTGCACTTGCACACGCACCACACGCCACAGGAACAAAGACAGGAACCATCGGAACAGAGGGGACCTCAAGCGCAGCGATCAGGGGGCGCGGTGGGTCCCGCAGCGTCCGACCCGACGCCCCGTCGAAGGGAGCGGCCGCCGGCAGGCTGCAGCATGCGCGACTGGGAGCAGCGCCGAAGGGCGTGCGGAGCCCAGTCGGAACGCGGCCGCGAGCGTGCGCCGGCGCCCCGGGCCAAAGGGGCCCGGCGCCGATCGGGCGCCCCGCGGCCAGCAGGGGGCGAGGGGGGAAGCCAGCAGCGGGGGGGGAGCTACTCACCAGTTAGCCATACATTACCCTGCGCCCGGCCGGGAGGGGGTGTCTGACTGCCACAAGGTGAAGTGTCGAAAAATTATTCTGTTTTTCCGACACACACGCTCTACAATCGGAAGTATTTCGTACGGGAAGCTGGCGTCGGGGGCGGGCCTGGCCCCCAGGCGGCGGGTGAACATGATCAGAGAGTGGCACGCGCGAGGCACGACAGGCTAGCCTAGTCACACCACCGACCCCGGCACGGAGGGGCAGCAGGAAGGCAATGGAGCCCGCCGGATGGTTGTATCTCAGGCGCGCTCAGTCAAGAACATGGCATGTGCAAGGGGCCCCGGGGTGCAGGGCGAGAGGCGAAAAAAGCAGCGACAGGCCCGCAAGGCAGGCGGACAACAAACAGAACCGAGCACAGCGCGGGGGCCGAGGAAATGGAAGAAATGCTGCCAAGACCGGATGACGGGCATGGGGAAAGTCTGTGAGAAAATGGTAACGCAAAAAACAACCACAAAAATAATAAATTCATTTACGCGCGTTCGTGCGCACGCTCAGTGGCTTCGGGAACCTGGGCGCGCCGACGTTAAGCTCGCAAGCAGCGGGGACCGACCGCGAAACACACGGACAGGGAGCAGGGGATCCGGGCCGGCAACGTGCCAGAAGGCGAAGGCCGCGGCCGACTGGCGGCTAGTAAACCGCCCCCCGGGGACGTCCAACCCCACCGCCGCGAATGGGAAGTTACCACACACCGACGCGATTAATATCGGGCGCCAGAACGCCTACAAAGAGCCGGCGGAGGCCAAGACCAGAGTTTCAGAGAGCCCGGGCCGGGGAGCCCCGAACATAGGCACCCTGGCAAGCTGCCAGTGCCTTCAGCGAGCCCGCACTGGCGCAGACAGACACGGAGGGGCCTCCAATAGGAATACCGGTCTCGCGCGTGAGGGAACAGTTCCAGCACGGACACCACCCGGATGGACTTGGCAGCCCGACTATGCAGTACTAGTCCGGTACTGAGAACGCGCCTCCGGACACGGGAGGCACAAGCAACGGGCCAACGGCGGGAATCCGTGGGGCCTCGCCTACAGCGGACCTTGGTCGCGCCATGATGCAACGGAGCGCGGGCCCTGCGGAGAATCATTCAGACTCCCCCGACGCCGGTGGTGTGTGTGGGTGTGGGTGGGAACGGTGTGTAGGTGTGTATACATGGGACTCCGAGCCTCCAGAGGGGCTCCGGGCCGCCCCAAGGGGCGAGTCGGGAGCCAGGCCCGCCGCCTGACACCTCCCCAGGCGCCGCGGTACAACAAAACAGCCAAGGATCCCGCGCCGCGCCGCAGAAGGCAAGCAGTTGCCGCCAGCCCCAAACCAGGAGTGCCCCGAGAAGTGCGCCAAGACCGCGCGACAACAAATACAAAAACCTCGCAAGGAAGAGAGACTTCATAGAGAAAGAAAAGAGAGAAATTAAAATAAGAGGGATAGAAATGTTCTCTATCGTGATCAGGCAATCCGGAAAAAGAGGAAGGAGTGGCTGAGAAGCATAATAACTAATGAAGAATAGAACTGGAGGGAGACGGAACTGGGGCGCCAAGAGGAAAAGAGTGCTCTGTCTGAATTCCATATACTATAGTGCAGATACTTATAAGTGCAGAGGATTGTTTTGAACTGTATAACGCTTCCGTCGGAAAAAATGTCGACCTCGCATGTTTTAGCCACTAATTTTTGTTCTGAAAGAATACCGAAACAATGAATAAGCACGGATATTTTCCTGAGGCAAAAAAAAATTTGACTAAAGACCGGAATGGAGACCACCTATCAACACAAAATCATCACTTCGGCATCCCCCAGCCCAGCAGTACCCAGCCGCTCCTCCACGGCCCGACAGCGAGAACTCCCCTCTCGGAAGTTCGGAGGCAGTTGTTTATGTGCACCACGTCCAAGCAGGTCACCGGAAGGTGGTAAAGATTTCTAAACGCCAGGGGCTTCCCCCAGAGCCATAAGCCCAGATCGACGAAGTAGAGAGACAGGAGAGGGCCCCTGATTTAGCCTCTATTGGAACTACCCGCCGGACCAACGCCGGAGCCAGCGTTGATCTTGGGGTACTTATTTCCAGCTCCTGATTTCCAAGCAGTGCACCGATATTAGCGGAGCCTCCCTAAGAGGACCTTTCAACT
The DNA here is from genome assembly GCF_003597395.2 of Chelonoidis abingdonii. Classification (NCBI taxonomy): domain Eukaryota; kingdom Metazoa; phylum Chordata; order Testudines; family Testudinidae; genus Chelonoidis; species Chelonoidis abingdonii. The sequence goes on from NC_133769.1 coordinate 261,381,011, forward strand.
TACAGGAGCAAGGACGATTGAACGTTGTAGGTCCACTAGTCAAGCATCTTTGAGAGGGCTTAAGGGGCATCCACCGACCCGACATTGCTTCGGAGTATCGAACGGAGGCGGTGTAGCACCTTCAAGATTACAGGGAACGTAAAACAGGGTCAGGACCAGTATTAAGTGTGAAAAACATAATTAATGGTTTGGATTGTTTTGAATTGTTAGGTGTTTGCTCGTTTATGTTAATAAGGGGCTAACTACTCCAGTTCAGAGACACAGGCATATGATGTTTACTATGTTACACCGCCCGCCCAGACTGAAATATAAAGATACACCGGCCGGGCCAGAATTCCACGGACCCCCCGCTCGGCAACGTGCCTGTTCCCGAAATAAGAAGATGTTATGAACCTCAAACACAAATTCCAATGTTCAGTGGCGGACTTGTAGCTAAGGTAGCACCACTCTGCAACGCCTCCCCCACACACCACAGTAAGTAGTAAAAACCAGACACAGCACTGGATCCCAAGATACCCACTGCTACCCGTCAAAAGTAACATGGTTATTTGTCAATATTTGTAACCGGTAACTCCTTCTGTGTTCCACTTGTTATCTTGAGGCAAAAAACATAACAACTGTGACGCCATATAAATAGCAGCGGGCCAACTTCCTTCTATTTTAGCAGTAGTATGTTTTACTGGTAATAGAACTCTGTTATTGTTTCTGTGGAATACTGTTGTTGGCGGTTCAGATCCGGCAGGAGGGATAATGCACTCTTTAATCCTTGCAAGAGTTTCATGGTAGTCCTCTGTGGGATTTGTTTTAAAAGACAAAATAAAACAAAAATAACACACACCACCCTTGACACGAAACAGGTGCTGTTGTCAATATAAACTTTAAATTGGGAAACAGTTTAAGTAGTGAGCAAAGTTAAAGGCGTGCATTGTTCTGGCTTGTTCAAAAAATGAAGTCCAATTTTAAGGAAAAAAAAAAAAGCAGCTACAACCAGGTTCACTGATTGAATAATTGCTGAAAAAATAGAAAGTTTTGGTTTCTGTGATGGTACGTAAGACTCAATAACAACAAGTCCCATGATTGTTTTTGAAAAACCAGCTCATACATTATTTTCTCCCCTCCCTTCCGCAGTGGACTCTAAATGATGATGATTCTATTGGATATATTAAGCCTTTTCTAGTTATGTTTTCTCATCTCTCTTTCCTATCTCTCCCTAACGGAAGGGCTTATTTCAGAGGCTTATAAAATAATAAATAAAATAAACGTATACTAGTCAATGTAAGTTTGTTTGGTTTGTGCGATATGCTGTGTATTGGTAAAGCAAGCTCAAAGTCAGCTGACAATTCTTCATTCACTGAAAGAATCTTGCTGGGGGTGGGCTCGTGACGGTGGCCTCTGGGATGGCTGGGCTGGGAATCTTACTGCTGGGCTGGTCTGTCGTTCTTCCGTTCTGACGGTGGGGTGGTGCCTACTGCTGTGGTGGATGCTTGGAGTG
>NC_133769.1:261382527-261387158 GCF_003597395.2 Chelonoidis abingdonii
TCTACTGTTCATGCCCACATCTGCCAGTGGTAATGGGGCAGGGCTGTAGAAAGGCCACAGCTTGCTAACTCCCTCCCATTCTCAGTAGATTTCCCTGGGCTACTTCCCCATGGCTCCAACAACCTCTTGCCCTTGCCTCAGGGCCTCAGCATGCAGATCCCTGCAGCCACCAAGAGCTGCCTTTAGGTCGCCTGCGGGTCTCTGCCTGCAGCACTTCTCTGCCAGGGTGCCAGCTGCTTCAGGCCTGCAAGGCAGCCAGTCCTTCTTCCCTCCTTGAGCTCCAGGGATGATTGAAGCTGCCCTGCTCCATGTTTCATATATCACGATGCCAACTTCCCAACCTAGCGCCAAAAATTTCTCCATTCTGCTGAAAAATTCCCAGATAAAGTTTTTTTTTACAGTGCTTCTTATCCTGGGAAATTTCCCAAACCTGGAATTTTGAAGTAAAATGTTTCAACATCGGAAATCTATTTTTTTAACAGTTATATTTGGCCTTCACATCCTTCTCCTTAGGAATAATACCCATACAGTGAAAGCCTCAGTGGCAGAGCAAAGGGCTACGCCAAAAGCAGTGAAAATGATTCTGGAAAAGTTTCTAAGTTTCATTTTTGATCATTTCTGGGCCCCTGCAATGTCAGTACATTTTTTTTTTGCATTCAGCCACCAACGAAAGCATAGTAAGATGTGCATTTGCAATGCTGTACTTCTGAAATTTTGAGCAGAAGTGTTCCATGTTCTGATAGAGTTGTGTGCTCACACATGCATAAGAAGTTTCTGCAAAACTAAAGTTGGGAAGTACACAAGCAAGACATGAGGACAAACTGATCCAGTGGTAGAGACCTTTGAAGTGAGGAAAAGGGAAAAGCTACCAGTTCATCAATTGCCTCCATCTCATGCATAATGTTTCTGGAAAGTTTATTTCCAGTGTGATATTCTGCTGAATGTTGCTGCACTAATTACTCCAAGCTCTCTCCCAGAGTCAAGCGTCCTCTTGCAAAATTTGACCCACTGTTCATGAGAAGTAGGCCTCAGACCTGTTTATGGCTTGATAATTTTTCACATATGGTATTATGCACACAAGTGGCATTTAAGGATATAAGAAGAAAATTGCACACAAATTTCCCTTTCAGAACATGCAGTTGTAGTTGCACCTGCAAATGTCTGACTGCATGTTCAGATGTGGGTGGCATGGTATCAATGAGAGATCTATAGCAAAAAATGGGTGAACTTAAAAAAACAACAAATTTAATAAAGACAACTCTGTGTGTGTATGGTGTGTGTATATATATCTAATCTATATCTGCCTACCTGTCCAGATTTCAAAGCAATTCTGGTGTTAAATATTGACATTGGGAAGCAGCAAGAAATTAATATTGCTTTTATTTATTTTAAATAGGAAAAGCTAGATTCTGTAATAGATATCCCACGGCTGTGCATTGTTAGTCTGGGAATGTTTATTTTTTAAATTAAGCCACCTTCTCGTATTCACTTATAACCAGACAGATATTACTTGAATTAATTCCACATTTTAGCATATGGATCATCATATTAGCCCCCTCAAGCTATTTCTATGTCAGCTACATCCCTTGATGGTATTGCTCAGCTGAACAGTGTTTGTTTCTGTTTACACAGAGAGCCTATATTCACATAGGTCTGTTTTATACAGATACTGATTCATCTTGCTTTTATTCTAATCACTAATATCTACAGCAATCATTACACTTCTGTTTAATCAAAGTAAATGCCACTGAACAAGGGGTCGGCCCAATAACTTCATAAGCAACTTTGCCAATTTTCTATTTCAAGCCCTGTTTTAATATTGTGTATAAGGGAAGAGTCTGCAGATTTGTAAACCCATCCCTTTATTCAAATGTTTGAAAACTACTTCAAGATGCAGAGAATCCTGTGGCACCTTATAGACTAACAGACGTTTGGGAGCGTGAGCTTTCATGGGTGAATACCCACTTCGTCAGACGCAGGTATGGAAATTTCCAGGGGTAGGTATATATATGCTAGCAACAAGCTAGAGATAACGAGGTTAGTTCAGTCAGGGAGGATGGGGCCTTGTTCTAGCAGTTAGAGGTGTGAAAACCAAGGGAGGAGAAACTGGTTCTGTAGTTGGCAAGCCATTCACAGTCTTTGTTTAGTCCTGAGCTGATGGTTGTCAAATTTGCAGATGAACTGAAGCTCAGCAGTTTCTCTTTGAAGTCTGGTCTGAAGTTTTTTGCTGCAGAATGGCCACCTTAAGGTCTGTATAGTGTGCCAGGGAGGTTGAAGTGCTTCCTTACAGGTTTTTGTATATTGCCATGCCTGATATCTGATTTGTGTCCATTTATCCTTTCCGTAGAGACTGTCCAGTTTGGCCGATTTGTACATAGCAGAGGGGCATTGCTAGCATATGATGGCGTATATTACATTTGTGGGACGTGCAGGTGAATGAACCGGTGATGGTGTGGCTGATCTGGTTAGATGGTGTCGCTGGTGTAGATATGTGGCAAGTTGGCATCGAGGTTTGTGCATGGATTGGTTCCTGAGCTAGAGTTACTATGGTAGCGTGTGCAGTTGCTGTGTGAGAATACGTTTCAGGTTGCAGGGTTGTCTGTGGGCAAGGATTTGGCCTGCCACCAAAGACCTATGTGAAGTTTGGGATCTTGTCCAGGATGGGTTGTAGATCCCCGATTGATGCGTGCAGGGGTTTTAGTGGGGCTGTATGTGATGGCCAGGGATTCCTTGTGGTTTCCTTTCTTGGGTTTGTCTTTGCAGTAGGAGGCTTCTGGGTACACATTCTGGCTCTGTTGATCTGTTTTCCTAATTTCTCATGCAGGTATTTGTAGTTTTGAGAATGCTTTGGTGGAGATTTTGTAGGTGTGTTGGTCTCTGTTCTAGGGTTAGAGCAGTTGCGGTTGTACCTCAGTGCTTGGCTGTAGACAATGGATTGTGTTTGATTGCCCGGGATGGAGCTGGAGGCATGAGGTTAGGGCATAGCGGTCGGTAGGTTGGTAGGTTTTCGATATAGGGTGGGGTTAATGTGACCATCACTTATTTGCACCGTGGTGTCTTGAAAGTGGATCTCCCGTGTAGATTGGTCCAGGCTGAGGTTGATGGTGGGGTGGAAGTTGTTGAAATCGTGGTGGAATTTTTCTAGAGTCTCCTTCCCATGGGTCCAGATGATAATGCCACAGGATTCTCTGCTGCTTTTACAGATCCAGACTAACACGGCTATCCCTCTGATACTTCAAGATGTTATCATCTTAACTGAGGACTGTCTTGTTTGTGAAGGTAGGCTTTTGGGGTGGTTTTATTTGATTTTCAGGTCAATTAATGTAATCCATAAGGTGAATGACACACACAGTGCAGAAGACCTTGATTCAATTTCCAGCTCTGCTCCAGCCTGCCTATGTGATTGAGCAAGCCACCGGACTTATGTCTCTTTCCTCATCCACATTATAAGGGTGCTGGGAGGTTCAATAAAATGTTTATAAAATGCTTTTCGATTAAGACAGACACTTCAGAGGGACAAGCCATTATTATTTATTTTTATCTGACATCCATTCACATCCTCCTGGACCTCTCTGCAGTATTCAACACCGTTGACTATGAGAGTCTGCTGTCTTACTTTCCAGAGGTGGCAAAGGTCCCTGGAGGGATGCACCCAGCACATACCATTGAAAAACTGCACCTACATCACTATAGCTGTCACTCTTCTCCTTTGGTTGAAGGTACATAACTATAATGGGTCAATTTGGTCTGTCATTTGGGAGTACCCTTGGATTCCTCACTGATGCTAAGCTCTCATGTAACAGCATCAATGAGAAATACTTTCTATCACCCCCAGTTGGTTAAGAGACTCACTTATTCACACCTTCATTACTTCTCAGCTGGATGACAAACAGCATGTGATAAACTGGGCATGAAGCCTTCAGTACTTAGGAAGCTAACTACTACAGAATGCTGTCCTCATCTCACAGAATTTTACCAGCTTCTCATAGAATTTTACATCAAATTCAAGACCACAGTCCTTATCTTCAGGGCATTCCATACTTTGGGCCCAGATCCTATCCGAAAGGCCATCAGATCCTCTGGAATGAAGACTGGTTGACAACTATGCTCTTGGCACAATGGCACTCTCAACAACAAACAATAAAGCTTGTCTGTGCAGGAGACAGAACTTCCTTGGTGGCCAGTCCAAGACTGTGGAATGAACTCCCCTAGGAGTTAGCACAACTCACCACCTTCCACTCCAAATGCAAGAAGCATTTCTTTCATTTTGTTTTCTCTAAACAAAGATGTAGCAATGTGTATATATAAAACTCCCCCCCCCCCCCCAAATCCTAAAATAAAAACTCTCCACTGGACACATTTCTCCTCCTGGGGAGAGGATGAGAGAACAACACACCAATGACATATCTAGTATATGGTAAACATACTGGAAACACTCAATACAGTGGCAAACATAGATAAGAACCTATATAGAACAGACAAATTAGTTATAAATTCATTACTTTAATCCTCAATATATGGCTGAATGATGTTTAATTCTCTACTGAAATATTTTTGTGTCATGGATTGACTCCTGCTGCCTGACAGTGGTATCCATTTTACTGTAAAATCTCCAGCGGAATCCTCTTGTG
>NC_133769.1:261389616-261493322 GCF_003597395.2 Chelonoidis abingdonii
GGATGGCAAAGAGTTGACTGCTGGAAAAGGCGGCAAAGAGAATATTAAGTTGAGAAGGGACTAGAGAGAGTGTGGGAAGAAAAGCAGGCTGAGTTGTAAGTATATGCATAGAGTTGTATAAAGCCATAAAATGTGAGGTGGAGGTTCTCGAAGGGCAGAAAGGAAGAATAAGCTCTTAAAGAAATTCATGAGTGATATGGTTGGATTTTAGCTGATTTAATTTCCATGATTTTCTCTCTTCTGAAGGAAGGAGATGGAAGTGGAGACAACAGTTCTTTAATATTTGTTTGAGGCTCATGCTACCAGCACCCTCGTCCCTCCTAGATCTCTCTAACACAGTCAGACTGACACCTCAATGGTTGCAAATGAACCACAAGAAAGGGGAGAGAGAAAAATCACATCCTAGGTGAACTCAAGACACTGATTTTCATCAAGACACGCAGTTCTTTCCTTTCAATTTTTGGCTCCCCTATTTGAAGGAATTTCGATTCTGACCATCTCAGTGATGCAATTCAGGGCTTATGCTTAACTGAGGTGATGATCCCCAGGCATATTCCCAGCTCACAGGGAAAAGCAAAAAACTCACTGGGTATATCAGACTTTGAAACCCTGATGAATAAATCAACAGATTCAATCTTAACTTGCATTTCCACCACAGTGGATGGATAAACCAGTGTATGATACGCAGGTTTAAATCATAAGGCAAGATAGTTCTACAGACTGGTGCCTGAATCCTGCTTGTCTGAGCTCTTATGAGGCTAGCTGAAGGACTGATCTAGAGTTTACCTTCCATAGACTGAACAATTCCCTTGTAAACTCAGGTATCATCTTTCTATAGATCACTTCCATTCATTATCAGTTACCAGCCTGAACATTTATTTTAAACAGGGATTTTAGTGACATCTGGTGGCAATAAGAGAAAACTCACCTTTTAAAAAAATCTTAGTAGCCAAACCAAAACAAAGATCTGCCTGTGTAAGTTTTGACAGCTGGTAAAATTCAGTGAGAGAGTAGGGGTTGGGAAAGGAGTGAATTGGCAACATGATGAAGATTACTTTTGGAAACAGACATTGAGGAAGTTGATTACCCTGTATGCTATTAAAAAAGTCACCCAGACAAACTGAACAATGGGAGATTCTGGAGATCAATATTAAGAATTATCTTTATAAATTTTGTAATTAAAGCACTTAGCAAAACCATATTTAGTAGAGATATGGGCCTGAGACCCAAGGTCTGGATAACTTACCAAAACCGGGGTATTACATTTTGGACCTCTCTCTATTAAGCATATTGCCTTTGACCAGATTTATGTCTGAGTGCTGGCAGATGGGGTGTTTCAATGTAAAATAATTCAGTAAAATAAAAAAAAGTTAACTAAAGAAAGCCTCAATTTTATTGAAAGTACAAATAGGATGGGAATTGATATTTAAATACATTTCAAACCTGACCAGATTTTGTGGGTTCAAAACACATCAATGAACCTTTTAGCAAGGTTCTAAAGAAACGTAAAAAAACACCTTTCTGCTTTGCAGAAGATTGCATGCACATGGCCTTTGGTTTTTTATCCACCTGAGTCTGCAGCCCATACGTTTCTGTTTGAATATCACCTTTGCATGATTCCAGTACCACGAAATAAATCTCAGCCAAAAGAGCCATGTTACGCCTGCTAAAACCAAGTGAAACTGTATATTTCATAGAATTCCTATGTGAGACTAAGTCAAATTCATGTCCTCTCCAAATGTGCCTGAACACTAACAAACCAGTTGACTAATTGGATCTGAGCCTGTAAAATTCAAAATGAGTTCTGCTATGTAGTTCACAAACAGGGCGGCTCTAGGTATTTTGCCTGCCCAAGCACAGCAGGCAGGTTACCTTCGGCAGCTTGTCTGCAGGAGGTCCCCAGTCCCACGGATTTGGTGGCATGCCTGTGGGAGGTCTGCCAAAGCCACGGGAGCAGCAGACCCTCCGCAGGCATACCGCTGAAGGCAGCCTGCCTGCTGCCCTCACGGAGACTGGCAGAGCGCCTCCTGTGGCTTGCTGCCCCAGGCATGCGCTTGGCATGCTGGTGCCTGGAGCTGTCCCTGTTCACAAAGTTCTAGTTCTGTATTGTGTGAACAATTCTGTCAAATTTCCCATGTAGCAGAATGTATATGCCTTCCCCCTCAGCTTGTGGAGGGTCTTTTTTAAAGACTAGCAATCCAACTAGCACTTACTGAACTCAAAAAAGTTCTTAAGTTTAATCTTTGGCTCTATTCAGACAAGCCTCCAGCAGTCTGGATACTTAAACCGAAAGTTTTGAGTCTGCAACACTGGGCTGGAGGTCTCATGAGGTTCTCCTACATGTAAGTCATAATCATGAGCTCAACCTTTCCCTGCAGTGTTTTGGTGCTTGTGCTTTCAGATGGAGCCAGAAAGTACAAAATCCTGCAAATATGAAAAAAATATTGTACAAAAAAAAAGTATGCCAACCCATTTTCAAACTACAGAAAAGTCTGAGTCCAGTATAAGAGGTTGGGCAAAGGGTTGGGTCAGCTGTTCATTATACTCAACAGGTTCACCCTTCCCTGCAGTGACACTGGTCAGCAGTCTTCAAAGAATGATAGATCACAGTGGCAGGAAAAAAGTAAGAAGAAGAAAGAGGAAAAAAAAGAAAGGGCCCCTGAAGCATGTCGACATAATTTCAAGAAAACAATTCCCCCCTGCCCCGCCTCCACAGAAGGCTTCTTAGTCCCCACCATTCCCATCTGGTCTCATTGGGGACTGACAAGGCTATTTTGGATCATTTGGGGGCACGGGAGCATATTCTGGATCATTTGGAAATGCAGAGGCTACTATGGCTGTGGGGGGAAGCTGAAGGAATCTAATGAGGATACCAGGTGGTTTGAGGTCCTGAGAAGAAAACTAAGTTCATATTTGGGGAAGTCCATGAGCCCCCTAAAGAACACAAAAAGGATCTGATGAGCTGCCAAAGGCTTGCAATGGATAGAGTTGCCCCATACACAGTTCCCACCGAGCCCCACAAGACTCAAAGTGGGTGGGGACTGGAGGCTGTCAGGGAGAAGCACAAGGGTTGTGTAGGTGGAAGAACTGTTATTTATTTCTATATTTATATTACAGTAGCACCTACAAATCACAACTGAGATTGGAGTGTCATTGTGCAGGGTGCCCAACGAACAAAGTGAGAGATAATCCCTACCCCAAAGAGCTTAAACTCCATACACAGGGCCTGAAGGGCATTAGGGAAGGAATTCATACCTACAATTTCCTCCACAAAGACAAGGGAGCAGTAAGAGGTGAAGGGAAGCTCTTTCTCACCACGCCCACAAGTTCTGCTGACCCCAAAGCCTTATTCCAGCAACATTGTCTCCAGCAACCTTCCTGCTGAGCTTCGAAGGAGAGCCCCATTTCTTCAGGTCTGAGAAGGAGGTCAACAAGGTGTGAGCTGCACTTCTCTGCACCTAACAGTATGTCTACACTGCAATTAAAAATCTGTGGCTGGCCAGTACCAGCTGGTTTAGGCTTGTAGGGCTTGAAATAAAGGGCTGTTTAACTGTGGTGTAGACATTCAGGTCAGGGATGGAGCCCAGGCTCTAGAACCCTGAGCGATAGGACAGTCCCAGAGCCTGGCCCTTTAGCCCAAGACCCATGAGTCTCAGTTAGCTGGCGAGTTTCTAATTGAAGCATAGACATACCCTAAAGGGTCTGATCATGAGGACTTGTAAAGATTTGCAGGAGTGAGAGTCCCTTTTTAAATGCCTGAAGTGGTCTGCTGTATCAGGAGTTCCTTGCACAGGGCCCTGGGTGGGAACTTTGGTTACCAGGAGACTTGCGGTCAGTAGACAAGGGGAGATGCTTTGCCTGACATCCAGAAGTCTTATGGTTTGGGAATCCTCTTTTGTGGATCTCCTAGAGTCTGCAGAAATAGGGTTCTTGTCCAACTGATTTCAGGATTATTTTAAAAAACCAAGGATAGTTACATACAAAAAAAAATATCTTTAAGGGGAAGTTAAGGTTACAGGCACACATTAGTGTTTGAGTGTATATTACCTTTCAGGAACATTAGATGTTATTAAATATAGTTAGAAATGCAGGAAGTGCAGGGTTAAGATTCCTCTAGTGAAAGAAAGGAATGATTCACACTCATATAACCACAAAACCTTGACCCTGTCCTACTAGATTTGCTGTTATGGATGATTCAGTCACAACAGGAATAGAAAGTACTGCATAATTCTCTCTATCATAGCAGGGGCATAGTGAAGAGCGTGGGGAAAGGAGGAGAGGCAACCAGGGTACCTTCCAAACTAGTGATCCTTGGCTGCTGAAGTGGCCTTTCCAGGCTACTGGCAATTGGTGGAGATCAGTGATTCTCAAACTATGGAGCACACCAGCCAAGGGAGGCACGAGCATGTGTCAAGGGCCATGCAAGCTACCCTGGCATCTCGAAAGACTTTAGTATCTAAACCCACAGAGTTTTTTCAGAGGAAGCTCAATGAGTTAACAGGACAAAAAAAAAAAGTTGAAGTATACAACACTTAACATGAAGGCAACAAGTTTCTTACCATGTGGCTTTGCACATTGCTAAACCTGGTAAGCCGTACAACATAGGTGAGACGCTAATACTTCCAGCTGCAAAGGATGTGTGTGGTGATTATAGGAGAGAAAGCAGCATCACAGCTAGATATGATCCCACTTTCTAACACACTCATGCCATATTCCAGAGATGGCCACTGATGTAAAAGAGCAGCTCCAAGAAAGTGGTAGTCAGAGCCCATATTATTCAATTTAGATAGATAAGTCTACCAATATATCAAATGCTGCACAGCTACTGGTGTATATTAGTTTTGCTACAGCAACAGAATTAAGAGGAATTTCTGTTTTGCCACCCACTTTCAACAGGAGCCACTGGCAAAGAGATTTTTAAACTATTAAATAATTTTGTCCAAAACACAGACCTTGATGGAGGATGTTGTTTTGGAATTTTCAGTGGTGGAGCATGGTTCATGACAAGATGGCATAGCAAGCTTGTGACATGGGTACAAATAGTGACCCCCACAGCAACCATTGTATCATCCACAGACAGGCATGACTGCTAAGAAGATGCCAGAGAGCTCAGAAATGTTCTTTCAGTTGCAGTAAAAATGGTAATCTTTATAGAAGTCGTGCCAAGTTAATTCAAGGGTTTTTGCCATTTTATGCCAAGAGATGGGGGCAAACTTCATATAGTTGTTGTTACATGCAGAAGTTTGTTGGCTGTTCAGGGGCAAGGTGCCAACAAGACTAAGTCCATATTCTTCTTGCTGATAATAACTGTCCACATGTACAGTATTTCAGTGATACTCATTGCATATCCTTCTTGTCATATCTGGATGACATATTCAAACAACTGAGTTCTCCTAATGTGTCACTTCAGGAATGAGATGCAAAAGTTTTCATTGCTAGTGATCAGATAGCAGCATTCGTTAACAAAATTTGAACTGTGGTCTTCACATGTGCTAGAGGGATCTGTTTGCAAGTTTTCAACACTGGAGACAGTTCTGCCACTGTGGTGATCTGTCAGTTGACACTATCCAGAATGCAATTGTGCAAATATTTTCCTGAAGTGGGCAAATGTAATCAATGGACCAAGAACCCATTCAGCTTAACAACAGAAAGATATACTGTCTTCAAAGGGGAGGAAAGCCTTATCGACCTGTCAGCTGACAAGGAACTGCAGCACAAGTTTTCACAAATGCCAATGGCAAACTTTTGGTTATTAGTGGGATTGGAGTTTCATGAGTTAACACCAGGCACTTAAAGCCCTCATTCCTTGTTCATCCTCCTGCCTATGCAAGTGCAATCAAAACAAGCTACAGCTCCTGGCTTTCTGTTGAAGAGGAGTTCTGTCTCTTCCTTTCTACACCACAACCCCAAATTCCACTACTTTGTATAGCAAGGAAACAAACATACCCCTCCCACTTACAAGACAGGACTAATGGATATTATACTGAATTAATATGATACCAAACAGGGATATGTTTCCTAAAACGTTTCTGAAGTTTTATTTTAGCTGTTTCCATTTGTACTATTTTTGAACTTAGATACTTCTGAAACTCCTACTGATCTATACCAATCAAATCCCTTCTACTTTTTTCCATCATTTTTTGAAACATAGTATTTGCAGTTTGTTATATTGTTTTAGTAAACTATGGGGAGGCGCAGTTACTGTTTTCATAGCTCAGGGAGGCTCACTATAATAAAGTTTCAGAACTATGGGTGTGGATCAATGTAGCCTTCAAGCTACTCTAGCTTGCAGTAAAGGGACTAGCCCAGGACCTTCCCTTATCTCAGAGAATCAGGGCCTCAAATTACAACAAAATCATTGATAAGAAAGTATATTACAGCCTTATGCCTGCTGGAGCATTACAAAACACTCTACTTGCACTTGCTGCTGACTACTTGGTACGGCGGGAGGCAGATGTTCATGCCTGCCACAATGAACTTTTGCCTTTGTCTCTAATGGGCCCCAGGTAAGGCTGCAGTTGTTTGAAGTGAGCTGTTGCCTTGTTTAAGCAGCGCAACTTCAACTTGGGTTTTCCTGAATTTCCTATGATTAAGGCTATGTTTTAGTAATGGGTATTTTTAGTAAAAGTCATGGACAGGTCACAGGCTGTTCGGGCAGCCCCAGGTTAGCTGAACTGGCTGCTGCAGAAGTCACAGAAGTCCCAGAATCCATGACTTCCAGGACAAACTTGCTGCCTTACCTATGATTATTTCTCTCTGTCATTCTTGAAAGGCAATATGCCCTCAAGATACTGATAGCCTCCCCTGCCAGAGAAGGGTAACAACTTAAAAACAAAAAAAGAGAGTCACAGACTTATAGAAGTGTAGGGCTGAAATCATCAAGTCCAGTCCTTTGAGTTGGGGCAGAATCAAGTAAACCTAGACTACTGCTGACAGTGGTCATCCAGCCTGTTTTTTTAAAGCCTCCAATGACAGGGATTCCATAACCACTCTTCGGAGCCTAGTCCAGAGCTTAACTACCCTTATAGTTAGAAAGATCCTCCTAATATCTAACCTAAATCTCTCCTACTGCAGACTAAGCCCATTACTTCTTGTCCAACCATCTGTGGACATAGAGAAATCATCATCTGCTTTCTAAACAACCCTTAACATATTTGAAGACTGTTATAATATTCCCCCCTCAGTCTTCTTTTCTCAAGACTGAATGTGCCCAGGTTTGTTAGGGGTTTTTTTGGAGGTTTTTTTTGCGGGGTGGGGGGAGGGAGGAGAAGAGAACATTCCTCACGGGTCAGGTTTTCTAAACCTTTTATCATTTTTGTTGCTCTCCTTTGGCCTCTTTCCAATTTGTCCACATCCTTCCAAAATTGTGTGCCTAGAATTGGACACATTAGCTGAGGCCTGACCAATGCCAAATAGAGTAGAGAAGGACAATTAATAATACACTCCAGAATGTCAGCCTTTTTTTGCAGATGTATCACATTGTTGACTCATTCAATTTGTGATCCACTATAATTCCCAGATCCTTTTCAATAGTACTGTCGTCTTGCAAAAAAACAAACAGGAGTACTTGTGGCACCTTAGAGACTAACAAATTTATTTGAGCATAAGCTTTCATGGGCTAAAACCCACTTCATCAGATGCATGCAGTGGAAAATACAGTATGAAGATGTTCTCTGTGTGTATATAATCATCTTACTGTATTTTCCACTGCATGCATCCGATGAAGTGGGTTTTAGCCCACAAAAGCTATGCCCAAATAAATTTGTTAGTCTCTAAGGTGCCACAACTACTTTTCATTCTTTTTGCTGATACAGACAAACTCGGCTACCACTCTGAAACCTGTTGTCTAGCAGTTATTCCCCATTTTGTAGTTGTGGATTTGATTTTTCCTTCCTAAGTGAAGTACTTTGCTCTTGTACTTATTGAATTTCATCCTTTCATTTCAGACCATTTCTCCAATTTGTCATGTCATTTTGAATTCCAATCCTTTGCTTAAAAGTGCTAGGAAACCCCTCCCATCTTCGTGTCATCTGCAAATTTAAGCAAATCCCATTATATGAGTCATTAAAATACTGACTAGTTCCAGACTAGGAATGTGGAACACCACTAGATGCACCCTCCCAGTTCAGAGAATCATCAAGAACTACTCTTTGAGTACAGTCTTTCGATCATTTGTGCACATCCCCCTTATAGTAATTTCATCTAGACCACAGTTCCCTCATTTGCTTGTGAGAACATCATTGGGACTATACTTGAAACAAGGCAAGACAGAAAGAGAGAGAGAAGGAATATTGGATGCATTGACAGAGTTAGAGAACACCCATAAGTCTGATTACAGCGGGGGTCAGGCCCTGGTAGCCCAGAATGAGCACTGGCCTACACTGCAGAGTTAGGCTGGCTTACCTACATTGCTCAGAACTGAGAAAAGTTTCATGATCTGTGCGATTTAATTAAATGGACCTAATCCCCAGTGTAGACACTGCTAGGTCAAGAGAAAAGAATTCTTCCATTGACCTAGTTCTTGCCTCTCAGGAAGTGGATTTACTACAGTGACAGAAGAACTCCTTCCATCACAGTAATAAATGTCTCTACTGTAGCCTTTCTAGTGTAAACGTACCCTGAGAAACTGGGCCACAGAAACAGGGCCGTAGAAACAAAATGAGGAAAACAAGTAATAATCACATCTACCTACCATATACATTCTTACATGGCCCTCATTGTGGGATCTGAGCATCCAGCATTGCACACTGAAAACTCTGGGTGCAACAGTGCCCTGTGAAGCAAGAGTGCTCCTTACAGAGGTCCCTCTGGAAGTGGGTTGGATTGATGAAGAAATATTTGAAGAAGGTTTGGTCTTAAAGAGAGGTTGTCTACCACCACAATCTGGCATCCTGCCCCCTTTCTACCACAGCCCCAAGATTTATGTTCCCTTTCGGCACTGCCCCCTCTTAGGGAAGTTATTGTTGGAGGGAAGTGCAGTAATGATAGTCAACAGGTTGACAAAAGTTGGAGGGCCCTCAGACTAGATAATGGGTGGCCAGTCCTTCCACAACCACTCCCCACAGTAAAAGTAAAGAAAGATGAAGTTTGCCATAGTGCATTAGTTACAATACTTCATATTCAAAGGAATGTATGTAGCACTTTGAACAGTCACTTGGAATTCAGTGCAGTAATTTGTCATATGCAAGAATGGTTAAAGGTTTTGGGAAAAATCTCCATATTAGCCTATTTGTTAGGACATTAAGTGATCAAGGAGATTGCTCTTAATCTGAATACTTTAGATGCTATGAGCAGATGTAGCAGATACAATTGGAACAACCTAAAAAGTTATCGATAATAGCTTTGTCCTATATTGCATTTTCAAAATGCCATTAGAGACGGTCAAATACAAAAAAAATTGTTCAGCAGATCATGATATTTTATAGGAAACTATTCAATTTTCTTCATTATTTACCTAGATTATAAAAACAGAATAGTCAAGAACTTGACTATATAAAAGTATTTAGGAATAGTTTTTCCATTATTTGCCCACCTTTAGAAAACAGCTCTGACATGGACTTCCTCACAGCCCTTGGATAAGTCATTTAACTTTTCTGTGCCTTAGTTTAAAATGGGAATAACAACTCCAGTGCATCTGACAGAGGTGTTGTGAGACTACTTCATAAATGTTTGTGAAGAACTTTGAAATCCTCTAATGCAAAGTATATGTTAGGAGAGCTGGTCAGAAATGGGAAAATTTTGTATGAAAAGGGACTCTGTTTGCACACGAATTTCAAATTTAGAAAAATATATACAGCTCTAATTACTGTGCAAGGCTGAGAGCCAGGTAGACTAGCAGTACTATAGTGGCAGAGAAAAGAGCCAAGATCAGCAGTAAGAATTAGACAGAGTCCAGGCATGTCATTAGTCCAGCATCAATAATATTTTTCCCCAAAGAGAATTAGTCACTAAAAACAACACCACAAAAGAAGAGCGTTTTAATTTTTTTTAAACGTCCCTTCAAATAAACAAACTCCATATTAGGACAGCAATTGGACACTCCGGGATGCACATTATCAAAGCTTTAATGCACTTCTAGGGTGATTGAAGTCACTCAGACTTCTGCCCTGTGTCTTGCAGCACACTCAGGACATGCATTAGTGGCCTAGTGTCTTATTGCTTAATTAAATGATTAAGCACTTTCCATGTGAAATACAATCTGTTAAGCAACAGATTCTGGCATGTTTCACACTGAAAACACATTAAAAGCTCTTGCCATCTGTAGAGGAAAAGGGATGAGAGCAGGGAAAAAGGATACCCTTTGGCAGCACACTGTTTTAAAGGGATCCAATCAAATGTGTCAGCACTGAACACTAGCAACAGTGTAAAAACATGAACTTTGTTCTCAATGCCTGTCATAATCAGCACAGGGAGATAAAACAGAAGAAGAAGGTTGTCAGATATGGACCAGGTGGCCAGTGCTCCTTAGATCTCCTGTCAGTAATGCCTACAGTCTTTTCTGGGAACCCAAACCAGTGGTGGGCTGTAACCCTCTCATGCTGTTGAAGGCATGTTGTTCCGTAATAAAATTATTGCCACTAGTAGTTTAGCTACATGGACTGGAAGAAATACTAGAAAAGATACTGTAGGTGTAACCCATTCAATGTGGTGCTATGTCCCCCTCTAATGGTCACTGGACCAGAGACAGAGGTTGTCAAACCTGCTGCAGTCCTGGTTAATAGAGGTCGGTGTTTTAGCTCAGGTAACAGACTTGTGTTTCAGATCCAGAGATCTCAGATTCAATCCCTGTTGCCAGCAATGCACACAGGGGTTTAGCATAACAGACACTGCCAAAACCAAGTCTGTGTTCCCTACAGACAGTTCCAAGAGACTATAGTCTGCATCACACTTTAGCATCCCTTTGGCCCGGCACATCCAGTCTGATTTAGAGGAATGTTTAGACAAGATATTTGGGCCACAGGCAGAAATGCAAATCAATTATACATGTAGACTACATATACAAACAAGACCAAATTATGTTGCTCAGATACACACCACTGGGAATTTAGAGCTTTTGTTAGTTGGTCAAGGCCATTGCTCTGAGGATGCTCTATTCCTTCACATCCTGGCTATGAAGGGACTCATTTTGAGATAATTAATCAAATGAAGCCTCATGGTGACACTTTTGATCATGTCATTTTCATGCAAAGGTCAGCAGACATTGGCTGGCAGGCAGCCATCAGCTTTGGCAAGCAAGTAGATTTCAGATGCATAAGTTGCAGTCTTATTTAGATGACTTTGACCTAGCAACAGTAGCATATTGTCCCTTGTGGTCATGAGGCTTGATGATTGTAATTCTCTTAGCAGGAAGTCTCCAATTCCTGCGGCTTGTTTTGAATGCAGCAGTACGTTTGTGCACTGGTGTGAGCAGCCATGACCTTATGTTCACTCTCCACTCTTTACTTGGTCTATAAAATGATGGACAGACTTTGAGACGACACAGTCTTCAGATCTCTTAATGGAGCAGCTCTACTGTCATTGCCCAAGAAGGCCTCCGATTTGGAGCAATCCTCTGGAGGCGTGCACACACACACACAAAAAAAGCCAAGTTGCAGAGTTCGATCTGGACTTTACATCCACAAAATTCTCCTGGATACCTGATCGGTATCAGTGCTCAGACACCTTTTATCTTGTGAGGATTCCTCACATCTTAGGTCCATGGGCAAATGTGGCACAGGCCCACTGCAGCCATAGAGCACAGAACTCCATTTGCATTAACATTTCTGAATTCATCTTTCATATCTGAAAGTTACCTCAACTTTTTTTAAGAGAGATGTTTCTAGTATGACGACGGATGGGCTTATAGTTAACAGACTCTTTGCAACACTCTCCTTTTTTTCTTCTCCATTGTGTCTTTTGCTCTTTACACAACAAAAGAGCAATGAAGAAATCACACAGGCACAATTGGGTCCCAAATAACTGTGTTTAAACATTTACAAACATGCAAGGCCTAACTGCCTACATACTACTGCTCTGACTAGTTCTTGACAGCTTCTGAAGCAGAGTATGCCATTAGAGGGCTCAAACTACTTAAAGGGATACTATGCTATTTCTATATACTCCATTTTCTCTCTGTATTAACATGGATTCGTTTTGTTTAAATGTTAGGCCCTGATTAATCAAAGCCGTTATGCACTGTGATTTCTCACATGCTTAAAGCAAAGCAGGTACTTAAAAGTGCTTTGCTGGATCAAGACCCCAGATAGGTTTAATTATATTTGTTTGCATTATATTGTGAAGTTTCCAAGTCTTTCAGTAGGGGGCAGCTTATAATTATGATTTTTATTATCAGTTCTCAGAGTATCTTCAGGACTTGCCTTGCAACAGTATTTATATAGTTAGGTTATCACTTTGTATTGTTATTACCCATCTCTTACGTAAAGATCTAGAATTTGGAAAAGAAAAGTTGTGTTTTTTTTTAATAACTCACAACTAAAAGAAAGGTCCTTTCTGTTTAGGATTGTAAGGGTACTAAACTGGAGTATCTAAAAAACCCCTTCGTCCTCATGTATAGATACCTTAATCCTTTTTCCAGTCTCTCCCTTTCTCAATTATGTGCCTTCTGGCAGAAGAATCAAGAGAAAAGAAGCAATGGTTCTATTGTCCAGTGTGCAACTAACCTGATAAGTGAGTATAAAAACAAAGGGACCCACTAATATCTAGTAGTATACTGGTACAGTTTAGCTCTCAGCAACATCTTCAAGATCTCATCACTAGATGGCGGCGACCTTCACAAATTTCTAATCAATGAGAGCTTTATTCTCAAAATGTGCTAACCTTCTGCATTTCTCCCGTTAAATACTGACTAGTGCCACTTTTCTATTCACTTTATTCAGTAAAATGCCTGTATTACAAACAATTAGGAACTTCAGTAGATTTTAAATGTGGGCATTTAGGGATGAAGTATTTATTAGAGTGCACCACCCTTACAGAAAGCTGCCAAATTTAATAGGGAATGATAACCTTGCTATAGCTTTAGACCAACATAGTGAATTCTATAGCAGAGATATAATTCCCTATTCAATTGTAGACTAATGGTTAGAGTACTTACTGTAGAACCCTCTTGGTTTCATCACTATTACATTTTCTAGAACTTTTCCATAAAGGAAAACTTAGCTTTTGTACAACCATATATTTCAATTCCAGTCTCCATTACTTTTACTATGAATTTTCAAAGCAAAACTCACTCCATCTGAGAAAAAGGAATCAAGGTACAAAGGCCAGTGGAGGCAATGGGGAGTTAATCTATATGAGCAAACTGGTCCTCTTCTGGGACTTTGCAAGATGCGACCAAGGATCAGAGGATCTATTCTGCACCCTCTTCTGAAAATTGGTCCAGCTGATACAAAGATTAGCTCTATGCAGAAAATGAGGCCTATGCACCCTTCAGGATTTCACTCCCCATTTGGGCTTTCTTCACACAATGAAATACAAGCAGCATGTGTCACATTTTAAGTTGATTCAGAGTTTATCAGAATAAGCAAGCATGTGTTTCCTTATGTTCATTTTGAGGTCTGGAGATGAGGCAGAGTGGGTCTATACCAAAGTGTACCTAAAAGCCTGACACACTTTTGAGTCAATACCCCTCCAAACAAATTGGCTAATTTCTCACCCAAACTGATTAAATGCTATATTCACTACTACTCCCTGAAAAACTAGAACTCAAATTTATATTGTTTCTGATTAAAATAATGATATCCCAGGAGGAGACTCTGCAAGTGTTACTTCTGCAAGAAACTTGTTTTTAAAGAACACCAAAACTTGGTCTGTCTCAGAAAATGTATGTTTCCATTTCTTCCTTTTGGTCTAAATTAAAAGTGAACTTAAGAACTGAGAATAGTTCCTTTTTCCACAGCCACTGTGGCTGATTACACAAATGCACACTGCACACCTTGTAAGGTGCTGACAAGTATGCTCACAGGAGTATGGAAGTTATTCTTTCTACTGTGATAGCAGCTAGAGGCCCCCCATTAGGGTGTTGGTCGCATTGTACAAACACGTAGTAAGTGATAGTCACTGCCCCAAAAAGAGATTACAATCTAAGAATAGCAAAGTGAAGGGAAATTGTGAACTTCATCTGCATCAAAAAAATCTGTTGCATATCTGTGGACTTAAGAGTGTGCTGAGACTGTTCAAGCATGTCAGTCAACAGCGCATACAATAAGAAAAACAGTCATGCAGATGGTATGTTCTTTCACCATTCATTCACACAATCCTGGAATGTCACATCTGTACCATATATAGTGTTACATGATAAGCAAGAAAAATTGAAATTAAAGACACTACCTAGAGAGCATTAAGCCAAGATATAGTCTAATTAAACTGGACTTCATTAATATTAGAGAACTACATTTGGTTCTGTTGTGAACAAACTGGTTATCTAGAAGTCCAAAACTCAAAATCCTAGAAATAGATGAGCGTCCTTTCCACCCCCCCACACCCCCAAATTTTTTTTTAAATGTGTGCACATAATGTGCAACAACTCACTATCTCAAAGTGCCCCCTCACTGTGTAGTGTTGTCACACTTCTACCTCAAGCTATCCCATTATGCTCTTTGGCCTACTCCAACCGTAAATATGACTTGGCCCTGAGGCTAAGCCACTTTAAAGCATTCAACCTCTTCTGGGGTAAACAGAGTCACTTACTCCAAGTCCAAAAACACCGAAACAACCTGGCCCTGCTGGGGTCAGCCTTCAGCAACCTTCCTTGCAGGTAGGCTTCCAGCAGCAACATCCTGTTCGTCTAACCACTGACACCAATCAACCCAACCATCTGGGTCAGGTATACCTGGGGCCTCTGTCAGGCCTTGTCCGTCAGCCAGTTCTCACTCAAGCTCAGCCTTCCTGCCCCATATTGGAGCAGCCTAACTGCTGGGATTTCCTTTTCTAACATCTAACCACCAGGATAAGTGTAGCAGGACAGGGCTAACTGGGCCCAGATCTCCTAGCTCTTAGATGAGCAGGCTGCCCTGTTACAACCAGTGTAAATTACAACTGTTAAATATTTGTGTAATAATGACACACATCTAAACATATATTTAGGTCTTTACATAAATGGAACCATATTTAGAAAGAAAAGAAAGTGTTTCTGTATTCCAATTTCTGGAAGATTACATAACTACAGCCCTATAAATATGAAATTATAGAAAATACATTAGCTGTTTTTGCCAGTATACATAACATAATATAGTTCATTTATGTAATATCTGTATTTAGAAGATACAATAATTGCAGTACTACATCTTAATTAAGCACACATTCAAGAACAGACCAGGGTAATGGGACTCTGCAAGAGGCCACACGTGTGGATTGGATTTCAGGATGAGGGTGTAAGACATTACTGAAAATGTACTTCGCACTGAGTTTGTAGGAAGATATTGCCCTTCATAGGACTTACATTTTAAAGATTAATTAAAAAAGTTACCTCTTCATCCTAGAAGCACTAATGACAAAAGAAGGAATGCTATGCTGTGTTTATCCTGTACAATACCATGCTGATGTTAGTCGGTAATTACTTAGTAAATCAGTTCCTCAGTTTGTTGGTAAAATTTTCAACTTTTAAATGGCTATTTGGGTCCTGCTGTAATATTAAAAAAAACTTTAGAATTGTGCAATCTTTCACTGCGCATAAGAAGTTATTGTTTTAGAACACCTTATCTTACATAAGATATGCTGAGCTTTTAGTTTAGCAAAAAGTGTGGGGGAGGGGGCAGGGAATACCACATCCTGAACCCTATTTAACACAAGAGACAGGACTAGAAGTTCTGCCTGAAGAAAATAATGATGGACCCTTCAACTGTCAAGCTATGCAGAGATTCTTACCTAAAATGTGTGTGTATGTATGATATATATATAGTGGTTAAGCACTGGAATAAATTGCTTAGGGAGGTGGTGGAATGTCCATCATTGAGGATTTTTAAGAGCAGGTTGGACAGACACCTGTCAGAGTTATGGTCTAGATAATGCTTAGTCCTGCCTTGAGTGCAGGGGAATGGACTAGATGACCTTTTGAGGTCCCTTCCAGTTCTATAATTCTATGACTTGAGCCACATTCTCAATTTTCCCCCTTACTAATTTGCACAGTGTCACTAGACTATATTAAAGCCTTTCACAATAAAAGGAAATACAGTTAATATATAAGCTTCTTAAAGAGACCTATTCTACTTATTAACAAGTGCAAGTTCTTTTAATTATAGAAGCCCATTAACAGCAGCAACCACGTCCTACCATTGGAGGCGCAGACGATCTGTGAACAAGTCAGTTCAATCTGGGCACGAGGAGTACACACACTGCAGAATAGAATCTTGAGCCTCAGGCCTTAACCAAGGCATGCCAGAAAACGATGGGAACAAGGGCTCATACCACCTTTTTACTCCTATTATAAAAAATGGGAATTATGAACTGTGCAAGAATTGCAGGATCAAGTCCCAAGATATTAAAAGGGAACACACTTAATTGCAAATTGAAGGACTCTATGAATAACAAATCCATGTGTTCATATGGCTCTTATCACCAATGTACCCTGAGCACAATCCAAGAATTTAAGATTAGCAACCTCTTTCTTCCTTCCCAGCAAGAAGTAGTTTGATTAGTTTGCAGGTTTGAGAGTCTGTGCAGATGTGCATGAAGAACTTAATGAGGAAAAGTTAAGCTGAAGAAATGAGTTTTGCATTTTGTTCTGAGTGGTGAGGCCAGTGGTCATTCTCCTCTATGGAAAAACGGAGTTCCCTAGTCTAGGTTCAACTCCTGTTAAAGTTTTGCCTTCAGTGCTTATGAATCATCTCCTATTAATAACTAGTTTAATTGTTTCAAGGCAATTGAGGCATCATGAGATAAAATGGTCA
This sequence comes from Chelonoidis abingdonii, assembly GCF_003597395.2. NCBI lineage: Eukaryota > Metazoa > Chordata > Testudines > Testudinidae > Chelonoidis > Chelonoidis abingdonii. The sequence goes on from NC_133769.1 coordinate 261,406,500, forward strand.
GGGAGGGTGAGGCAATCTTTCTAATAACTAGAGCCAGTCCCATGTAGGGCTTCAAATCTTTTTTCAGAAATTTTTCACTGAAAAAACCCAAGATCTCCAAAACTAAAAATAGTGGGCAAAACATGTTTGGTCTTCAATGAAGAGATTAACTTTTCAGCAGGAAAAAGATAATCTAAGCAAAGCTAGTCAGAACATGTCATTCATGACAAATCTTGAACTAGATTTTGCATTTAACAGGGAAGCAATGCAAAGAACAGAGCCCAGCAGTGACTTGTTCATGGTAACCTGTGTAGCTGAGCAGGAGGGCTGCTCTGTTTTATACCAGTTAGAACTCATTTCAGATTGGGTGGCTCCATTTCTAGCCTCAACATTCAAGTCCTGAGGCTACTAATGCAGGGGTCACTGCAGAGAGGTCTCTATCTCAGCCCCAGTCCTAAGCCCCCTTCTGCACCACAACCCCAGTCTCAAGCCCCCTCCTGCACACAAACTCCCTCCTGGAGCCTGCAACCCCTCCCACACCCCAACCACTGCACCAACCCTGAGTCTCCTCCTGTACCCCAACCCCAGCATCCTAATCCCAGAGCCCACACCCCCAGCCATCAGCCCTGAGCCCACTCCCATAATCCAAACCCCTCAGCTCCAGCCCCCTCCTGCCCTCCAAACCACTCATCCCCACCCCAGAGCCCACACCCTCTTCTGAGCCCCAACCCCCAGCCCCTTCCCACATCCTGAACCCTTCATATCGGGCCCCACCGCAGAGCCCACACCCCCAGCCACAGCCCTCACCTCCTCCCACACCCTAACCCCAGCACAGTGAAAGTGCGTGAGAGTGAGGAAGAGCAAGCAATGGAGTGAGAGGTGGGGCCTCAAGGAAGGGGCAGGGGTGTTCAGTTTTGTGCAATTAGAAGGTTGGCAACTTTATTCTTTTTTTAAAAAATTAAAAAAAAAAAGACTAGATTCTTCATGAGCCTGGTAGTATGATAATGAGCCTTTCCTGCTCCAAATTGCCAATTTTATCCCAACACAGACTACATGAAGTGAGTTGGTGGCCTTACTTTGACTTCCATTAGATAGGTGTCTACCACACAAAACCACCACTGTAATTGGTACTGTCACTCAGCAGAGAAACAAACCCACTATGTTCTCATACACTGGAAATTTCAGGGAGAAATGCCAGCTGGAAATGCAACATTTATCTTCCTCCTAAAATTTCAAGCAATGTTAAGGCCATCTCTAGAAAATGGATTTTGTAACCAGCATATCACTCCAAAGCCATTGTACCTGAGCTATTATGGAATGTGCAACATTCAAAATGTAAATTAATTTCAATGAACCTATCCTATGGAGCTGAAATGGGCTTATCAGGACTTTCTGTAGATCTCCTCAGAGAGCTCTTTCAAATTATTGTTCAATCAGATATTGCCAGAGATTTAAAAAGCCACTTAGAGTTGATATTGTTTAAAAAGAAAATGTGTATTACTCTTCCCTCACCCAGCCATTCTAGAATATTCTAACCCACAGTCCTCCTTCCTCCCATAGGACTTTACCCCCCACCCCTCAAACATCCACCTTGCTCTTGTTTCTCTAGATAGCTCTGGTTTGGGGAAAAATAATCTTCCACTTCCATTCTATGGCAGACTCACTCTGCCTTTAATAAAAAAGGCAAAATATTTATAAACTGGGGTTTGTTAATATTTGATATTTTTGGTTACTAGAAATAAATTCATAAGCATCCAGCTGTGTGTACCTGTATCTTCCTAGTCACCACAACAATGGACTTAAGCAATTTTCAATTAGTCTAGTCCTGCTGTGCCAGAAATGGATTGTGATGAAATAATTAGCCAAATTTTCTGCTAATGCTAATATACTCATGTAACTGGTATTAATTATTATTAGCCACAACCAAGAACGGGGTCCTTTTATGCCACAAAAACATAGTAAAGGACAGTCCTGAGCCCGAAGAGCTCACTATGCAAGTAGAAAAGCCAGACAAAGGGTGGGAAGGGGAACATTTGGGAGGGAAGTGACTTGCACAGCCAGTCAGTGGCAGAGCTGGATGTGATGCCCAAGTCTTTTGCCCCCTGTCCAGGGCCTGTCCACCAGCCCACCCTGACTCTCAAGGTAACCCCTTTCTAGAGGCTGGACCATTACAAAGGCTTATGAATCTACTACCACGCCCAAGCTAATAACTCTGGTTGTAAGGCTCATGCTTTTACATCTAGAGATCCCAGGTTCATTCCCCACACACAATCCAGCTGGGACATCATTAATGGGCGTCTTATTTAAGAGAGGAAAAATTGCACTTAATATTAACACCATCATTAGGTAGATATCAGAAGACCCCTTTCCCTCCGTCCCTGTTGCACCCGGACTGCTCCACAGGCAAAAAGCAAAGGGAAAGGTGGATCTTACCTCTTTTCTGATTGCTTTAGCTAATTCCCCACAAGTAGCACATGGAAAAAGAAAGAACATCCTGCACTCCTCTGAGTACAGAGACTACAATTACATTGGCCCTTTATGTGAGTCATACAGACATGTGCAAAAGTATTGCATTCACCTCCATCTCTTTGCACACACAAAATCCAGCCTTTAAACTGAAATACATATTTTGTAGAGTCCAATATACATTTATTGGGACATACAGTTACAAGCAGTAAACAACACACAAGATTCACTCCATCCACCACTGCTATGTAGCTATCTTTGCAGCCCAAGCCAGTCAAATTCAATAAGTACTCTCATAGGAACTTGCATTCTGTATGACCCTATGTATTTAACCAGGGCTTGAAAACTTTACCCAATGCCTCCTACTCTGGCTGAAAATATCTGTGCTATCACTTCTCATAACCTCACACCTCCACTGCAGTGTACACAATCTTTGATTTTAAGATTCACAACCAACTTCCTATCTGATATTGGCAAGATATCCAGAAAATAGGTATCTAAAGTAAGACTCCTCAATCAATAAATATTTACATGACTAAAGTAGTGGTAAGGCTTTCAAAGGTGCTTTGTACCCAGCCATTCCCATAGCCCTAACTTATTTACTTCAATGGGAGATGCTGAGTGCTCAGCCACTTCATTTAGTGCCGAAATACCAATTTAGGATCTCAACTTTAGGCACTCTGGCCTTAATATTTACAAATTTAATCTAGGGCTGATAGAATAACAAAGAAAGATTTAACATATCATTCAATGATCACTGGTGTCCCTCAAATGATATATTCTCTAAATAGTATTTGGCCAGCTGTAGTATTTGTTGAATAAGGTATTTGACAAATAACTGTGCAATTTGTCAAGTATAGTCACTGAATTTTATTCAGCCACATTTTCTCATGGTCTCTCATTTATGTTTGAGAAAAGAAAGGCTAGAGATAAGACAATAGTTAGAATATAGAATTGGGGGAAGCTTATGGGTGAATTGAACAGAAATAGGTTTTATGTATGAACTATATTGTTCCACAGCTAAATGCTTCTCCACTCTATTGTCACAAGTGGGTGGTTGCTCACTGGCAGTTAAAATAGCCCACAGAGCCAAAACATGGTTATACCCCAAAAGAAGAGCAAAACTAAGACCCAAATCAAAGTTTGCTTTTCTAGGGGATACCACATTAAGGCCGCACCATCTTTTTCCTATAGCCCCAGCCATGCCTTTTGCTTTTATGAACATCAGCAAGACACTCTTGTAAAAAGCCTAAATGCCACATCTACCTTCAATATGAATATAGCCCAGTCATGGTGTTTACTTGCCACTGGGATGTCTCTACCTGGCTGCTGTGGGGATTAGCTCCTTCCAGATCCAACAACCCCTTCTGTCACTTGTTTTGCACATCCTGCTGCCTCTCTCTCTGTGACTCAGGCTGCACTCTCTTTGTTGCTTGGCCTTCCAGCCAGGTCACTGCATGTTTTGTCCCTTCTGGAATATAAAAGTGTTTCCATAAAAACTGTCTTAAGCTGTCTTCCCATTCACTGTTTGGACTGTGCCACTTCCCTAGTCTGTGGCAGGGAAACCCAGGCCCACTCTCTACTCTGGGTTTCAGCTCAGGGACCATCTAATCAGCAACTGAGGTCTATAAGCTCACATCTTGCTGCTATTTCTCTCTCCAGCTCTCGCAGGCTTCTGCTCTATTTCCCTTTTGGGTAAACTCTTCTTCAGAGTCTGGATCCCCTGCATTTCTATTCTCCCCATTGGTTTCCTCCTCTCCCTCTCTACTGCTCAGAGAATAGGTGGAGGATTCTACAGTGTAGCCCTTTTCTGCTGCAAACTTCCTGGTTTTATACTACTCACACCTGTTCCTTCTCATCTGGCCTCCATCATCAATCAGGGGTTACTTAGGCCACCTAATTCCCCCCAAGTGTACGTTATCTGCTTAACTGGCCCCTTCTCAGACTCATTAGCACCTTCTAGGCTAGCGTGGGATGAATACCCCATCACAGGCTCCCATTGTCATAGTATCTGAGAACCTCACAGTCGTTAATGTATTTATCCTCACAACACCTCAGTGAGGTAGGGAAGTGCTATTATTCCCATTTTCAGACAGGGAATTGTGGCACAGAAAGACTAAATGATTTTCCCATAGTCACCCTGTGACAGGGCAGGGAACTGAACTTGGGATTCCTAACCCTCAGGCTATTGCCCTAACCACCAAACCATCTTTAGTCATATGTATAGGGATAAGGGAATATGGGGTTATGAACCCACAAGTACCTCTCAGGACCCAACATACCTACAAGAGATCATTCAATAAGACCTCTCACTCTATCTCTCCCAACTCCACTGGATCTTTAGACTCATGTACAACTTCCACCACTTGAAGTGATTTAGTCCCTTGATTTTATTAGTAAGGAAAATATGACATGTATGGCCAACAACTACAGGCTCAGTCCTTCTGCTTCTGCCTACAGTTCATCTGCAAGAGATTGTTCCCATTGTTTTCAGCTTAGCCTTGTTGCTTATTCACTTGAAGTGGTTTTCTCTATCACGGTGCTACTCAAAATTGAAGAGCTACAAAAACCTCTTTGTCTTCAAATGGAATAAAAAAGAGTCATAAAATAATCACAGGAAGACATTCTGGCCCTTACGACATGATGATGTGCCATTGCCATGTGACATCACCACTTGCTGCCATGCAATATCATTACGAAGGCACCTTGTTTTGACTGTATTGTGTCTGTTTGTTACTCCATTTGATATAGCACCTCAAACTCTCTCCCTGGGTATCATCACATCAGTTCTCCATCTGTGTGAAAAAAAATAGTATCTTGATGCAAGAAAAAGATAGTTACCCCTTGTTAAATATTACTATCTTAGTCATATCAGAAAGATCTGTGCCAGGTCTGATAAGCTGGACTTCCCAAATATTCCTGATTACATTTACTATTTCATTGCAGAATATTGTAATCTATGGACAATTTTTATGATCTTGGTTAGATCACTAGCACACCTTACACATTTCAAGCAACAATAATTTCCAGTTAAACACATCTTAAATATGGGACCTGGAGTCCAGTAGGTTCTGTGAAAGAACTTTGTCACCATGCATATTGTTGCGTGGCCTATACTTCAGCCCCAGCCCAAATGTGGGGCTATATTATGCTTTTTAAATCCACAGTGTGATATTTGAAAAAAATAGATTCTAAACTCCAAATCATTGTTGGGCAGATTGTGACACACTCCCACTGAGTAGTATCTTACTTCATGAGCAGTCATATTGATTTCCTGGAATAAGATAAGATATTAGTTTAAGTTAGGGTCCCTGTGATGGGGTGGACTAGGCCCAAAGACCTGTTGCTGGAGGCCACAGGTCCTGCCACGCCCATCCCAGGAAAGAAGCAGTGGAGAGGTCCTCCAAGTGGGCTAGAGTGGCTGCAGGGGAAGCAGCCAATCAGAGCGTCTGCAGGGAGCAGCCAATGAGGGACCAGCAGGCCCATATAAAAGGAGCTGCAGCTAAAGTAAGTTTAATCTGCTTGCAGTGATTAAAGGAGGAAGTAGTGCTTCTAGCTGCCTGAAAGACTTAAAGTAGGTAGTTAACAGGGACTGGGAAAGTGAGGGATAGCTTCTGGCTGGCTGCTGGGACTCAATTAAGATGAGCTGTGGGGAAGTGGTCCAGAGAAATGCAGTTAATTAAAGGGATGTGGTACATAGATACTCCTCTGTATACGTTTTCATATAAAGGAGCACTGCAATAATTTAGGTTGAACATACTACCTGCCATAAAATATGCAGAAGGGAGAGAGGAAGAAATGGTTTGGCTCTTCCACTATTGATCCAACAGACTCTGCCAAGCAATGGCCTACACTCACATGTAGTAATAGTCTTACACTGGAATAGTGCAAGGAGCATGCATACAAATGAATGGTTTCTCTCTGCATTTACCTCAACAGCAGAACACGAAGACCCTTTAATCTTGGCAGATTGAGAGAGAAGAGGGTGGAGGCCATAGGAGAGAGCTAAAGGAGGGAGAAACTGGAGAAGCTTTGGGTGAAAACCTAATACAATTAGCAACTCTGGTGCATGGCAGAACAAAGGCTGAACCTTTATGTGCTTTGAAATATCTGGTGGGAAACTGCAATATAACTGCTTGGTGGTGGTTAACCCACAGTAGCACCAACACAGTAGCCTGGCACCCCTCAAGTAAAGCATGGAGCTGCCTGCAACATCACAAAATATTTTGTTTTTCCTTACCATCAGATGGGGTGCGGAAGGAGGAAAGGAAGAATCATTCCTTTGTCTGGAGCCAGCTGGAAAGGAAGAATTCTCTCAGAGACCAGAAGAGTCTGAACTAAGTGACCTGTCTGGGGAGGACTGTCTATCCAGAGATCTGTATGCAGTGTTATAGCACCTTTTTCTGCACATGTATATTCCAAAAAACACTTTTCTTTTTCCTACCTTGGGTTTGAATTCGTTCATCTGGGACAGATACTTTTCCAGAACTGGCTTTTCTTGCCCTATTTATATCTTATTCATTTCTGAAGGCTGAAAAAGTTAAGTATCTTCCACGGTAGCAATACGACACTACATAGTCTACAACTGTTTTGAGACCCAATCTTCTTTCATAAGGTTTGGTCCACTAAAACCATAGACTCATGTGCAGTTAGTAAACATATACAGTTATACTTTGTTTTCCATGTTCAGGGCCTACAATTTTGCTGCTTTCATAGTTCATTGTACATCCAAAATTCTGTGACATGTAAGCTGTGGCTCAGTAAGGGCTCTTCTCCAGAGCTTGGTCAATGACCACTGTTGCAGTTCGCATGTTGATTTCACCATCCAAGATAGCAAACTGTCATGTGAATGCTGGCTGATGTAACCTGGTGTAAACCTGGTCCATGTCTCACCTGGTTCTTGTGTCAAATATCTGAAACCAAATGTTTTGTAAAGTACTTAAGTGGTCACAGTGAAGACACTAAGGGCTCCGTGAAAGGGGATCTTTATTTCTACTAGATGTATTGTTAAGAGGTTAATCACAGATGTCATTTTCCGCCTCCACCCACATCTTGTGTTACTTTGAACTTCCAGTTTTGAGTGCAGCCAAGAAATTTCTGAATCTGCTTCTCCATTTGCGTAATTGCTGAACAACTGCTCCATCCCTATGGATATTAAATGCAGCAAATGAAGGAAATGTCAATGCCATGCTGCTTTTTTGTATGTTTAAACTCTTTGTCATTAATTTTTCTTAGTTGTTCCTTTACCCTCAATTCTTTCAGACTTTTCTAACATATTGTTTTTTTTCACTTTAGTTCTAGGTACCTCTTTTACTGTAGATTGTATGAGCTGGTCTCCTTAGCTATTACTCATAGCTTGAATCTGTATACTTGCCCACAAAAAAATGGCTGCAAAATTTTGTTTCTGGGCTTCTTGCTGTAGAGAAGCAAGTAGTTTTTAGAAGTAAAATCTTATAACTGTAAGCATAGCACGTTTTTTAACTTGATTATATAAGGCAGTTAGCACATGTACAGAAAACCCCACAAGCTGATATTCATTAAGAAATTATTTAAAAGTGGTATTTTCCCTTTTGATCAAATAGCAGAAATACATACAAGAGGCCATTTTATAGCAATGGATGATGATTAAATGCTATCCAGGTTTCAAAGCAAAGTGCTCTACTGTGCTATAACTACGCCTATTTCTCTATATACTCAAACTCATACAGGTCAGTTGAATTTAATGGCACTCTCAGAGCTTCAAAACTAGAATTAGGAGCCTGATTCACCACTGTGTGATGCCAGTTTTATGCCAGTATCACTCCATTGACTTCAATGGCGTTACACTGGCATAATAGTGGGGTCACGCAGTGGTGAATCATACCCTGGGTTTCAGCCTCTACAATATAACACAGGCAGAAAGGGAAACAAACAATGTAAGAAAAAATTGCCTCACCGACCGAAATGGTAGAGATGGGGAAAGCAAACACCTGAAAAATGGAGTAATGTGAAATTGCATCACTGATCTAAAACTAAGAGGAATATGAGAGGCTGAAATTCTGGACTTCTGCTCAGAATGCAACAGAGGGAATTTAGCAGCTTTGGGTTAATTTTTAAGAGATACTTCAATGGGACTTAGGAGTCTAAGTCACTTACTTTCCCTGGAATATGAGCTCCTAAGTGTTTTAGGAGTCTTTGAAAATTTTAGCTGTCATCTAGGTTCTTTCCAGGTACATCTCAGGAATATTCTGCTGCATGACAAACTGCCCGAGAATGATATATGCATTATAATTATGTGATATATTTTGAAACAAATAATTATAATGCAATATTAAAAACAAACTACAGTATATTTATATTTTAATTTCATAATACAAGATTTGTACAGTCAAAGCAAAGCTGTCACATTGCTATAGTTAAGGTTAAGACCAGCTTTCTGTTTAAATCTTGACTGGTCTAAGAGCTTTAAAATCCATTTCGTACATCGATGTTCTTGAAATATGGTGTGCCTCATCAAGCTCTGAAGTTCAGTCAGTGCTCCAAATTTGGGGGCATTTGACTAAGGCCTGGTCTACATTAAAAAGTTGGGGTGAAGAAAGCTCCCTTAAGTTGACCTGTTTAATGTGTGTGTCTACACTACCGAGTGCTTTATGCTGACCTAAGTTGCCTCTAATGTCGATTTCTGTAATCCACCTCTGCAAGAAGTTTAGCACTTAATTTGATTTTCATGGTCGACTGTGAGGTAGTGCAGATGCAGCGTTGTATAATTCAACTTAATTGGTCTCCAGGTGATGTCCCACAATACTCATCTGTGACCGCTCTGGAGATCATTCTCAACTCTGCTGCACTGCAGCCAGGTACACAAGAAACAGCCCATTTCTTGCTAAAGCCAGGGAATTTTTGATTTCCCATTTCTTGTTTGATCAGCATTAGGGGCATGCCAATGGAGGGTGGGTAGCTCAGTGGTTTGAGCACTAGCCTGCTAAACCCAAGGTTGTGAGCTCAATCCTTGAGGGGGCCATTTAGGGATCTGGGGCAAAAATCTGTCTGGGGATGGGTTCTGCTTTGAGCAGGGGGTTGGACTAGATGACCTCCTGAGGTCCCTTCCAACCCTAATATTCTATGCCAGCCTGAACACAGCTGATCATGGAGACTAAATGCTCTCCAGCCTGGACTACGTAGGAGGTGGTGGATCTCATTGCTGTGTGGGAAGAAGAGTCCGTGCTGGCAGAGCTCCAATCCAGCAGAAGGAACACTGACATCTATGCAAAGATTACTCATGAATGAGAGAAAAGGGCTACATGAGGGACACACAGCATTGCTGTGTGAAATAAAAGAACCTCACCAAACATACCAGAAGGCAAGGGAGGAGAACAGTCGTTTTGTTGGTGAACCTCATATAGGTCAGTTCTACAACAAGCTGCACATGATTCTCAGGGGTGACCCCACAAGCAACATCAACACCTCACAGGGTGTGAGTCTGAGGATGATATGGTGAAGGAGGAGAATGGGAGACAGCAAGTGGTGGATCCATTCTCCATGAGAGCCAGGAAATATTTTTAACCCTGGAGCCCTGTGGGTCACAGAACATCACGGTGGCTGACCGCAATGCCTGGGAAGGCACCTCTGGTGAATATATAGTTACAATCAAAGTCGAGTTAAACTTTAGCAGGCACACACATTTGGTGGTACTCAAGAGCGGTGCCAGAGTTTCTGGCGCCCTAGTCAGAATTCAGGGGGTGGCATTTTGTGTGCTCCCCAAGTGGCGTGCGGGAGCTTCCGGTTCCACTCCCATCATGGCACCGAAGAAGGACCCTCTGCCGAAATGCCACAGGCGACAGCGGCAGTCATTGAGCTGCTCAATTGCCTGTCGCTGTTTTCTGTGGCACATCGGCAGAGGGTCCTTCTTCGGCGGCATGATGGGAGTGGAACTGGAAGCTCCTGTGCACCCCGTGGGGAGCGCACAAAATGCTGCCCCCCGAATCCTGGCGCCCTAGGCAACTGCCTAGGGTCACCTAATGGAAGTGCCGGCCCTGGTGGTACTGCATGTTTACTGTGAAGAAAAAGCGAGGTGCTATGGGTCTCTGCTTACAAGAGACTGCTCCAGCGATGAAGAGAGTGACCCCTAAAAAGACTGTTTATGTGGTTTGGGATAGCTGGGACTCCTCCATGGATCTCTCCAGGAAATGGTCACAGAGGTACTCTGCAATCCTTTGCAGAAGGTTTCTGGGAAGGGCAATCTTATTTCTTCCACCATGGTAGGACACTTTCCATACAACTCCTGAATTAATTCTGCTGACATCATTGCAGTACACAGCATAGCAGCATAAGGACCAGGTCTATAGCCAGATGCCAGCAACATCTCTTCCCTTTCCACCTCTGTTACCTTCAGGAGACTGATATGACATAGGGTCGCCTAGGGGAAACGGGGCAAGTTCTCATTAGAAGTGCTCTTACAAGAAAAAAAAAAAGGCATGTAGACTCCCCCACCCTCCCCCACACACATATTTCAGATTGCCACACCACATGACCGCTAATGTACCTTTACTGTGCTTGGCATGGGTTAGCAAGTGGTTCGAAGTGGCTGACAGCTACCTCTGCTACTGACCTGAGCCTGCCATAAACTTTTAATTAAAAGTGTGGTCATCCATGACCCAGGAGGAGCCTACCCACCATGGCTGAAGCAGCAAAATAGCACAATGAACAGTTGCAGATTCTGATTATGTTATGGCTTGCACCCAGTGTAATAAGGATTTTTTTTTTATGAAAATGGCCTTGCTATGGAAACATTTTATTTATGTACAATGGTTCCTTTATTTTTTCCCATGACTGACAGCTGGAAATGTGTCCTTCAGTGTGTCATCAAAACCTGAAAGCAGACTTTTGCTGATTATAAGGAGGAGAAAGAGAATACGGAAGGACACATTCACCAACATAATGAACGCCTCTGGGACAGCTCACACAGAGGTGAGAGCGTGGAGGATTGCCATGTCTGAGAAGTTAGACATGGACATGGAGAGCAGGAAAGCTTCCAATGAGCAAGAGCGTGCAGCACAGGATGAGATGAATGGGATTATGAGGGACCAAGCAGACATGTTTAGGCACCTGGTTGAATTTCAGGAACAGAAGCAGGAAGGTAGAGTCCCTCTGCAGACCCTGGTGGACAGCCAGCCAGCATCGCCTGGTGCAGAATCATCCTGTCCCAAGCATTCCCTGTGGCGTGGCAGAAAAGTCCATTATCCCTTTCACTTAACTCAGGGGGAGGGTACAAGGAACAGAAGGCACCCATACACAGACCTTTCATGCTCTGGAATGCAGTGTTATGTTACACAGCTGAAAATGTGTCTCCTGTTCCAACTTTACAACCTCTTTTCCCCAACGTTACCTTTTTTCCTGTTCTCCCTCTTTACTTGTTTGTTAAATAAAGTAAACGGATCCAAGAAATAAATCTTCTTTATTGAGTAGGAGCAGTAGGTGGGGGTGGGAGGTTGGCTTTATGGGGACAGTGACACAAGGCAGGTGAAGGTTTGGGAAAGCACAATGCAGACAAGAAGCTCACATTACTGTGACTCATTATTGACATTGCTTTTCAAAGCCTCCTGAATACACAGCACCTCTTGCTGTGCTCTTCTTATTGCCCTGGTGTCTGGCTGCTCAAAAATGGCTGCCATGCGATCTCTCTCACCTGGCCACCTCCCAGAAAATTTCCCCCCTTTTTTTCACAGATATTATGGAGCACACAGCAGGCAGCGGTAACAATGGGGATGTTCTCTTCACTAAGGTCCAACCTTGTTAGCAAACTTCTCCTGCGCCCTTTCAAATGACCAAAGGCACATTCAACCACCATTCTGCACTTGCTAAGGCTATAGCTGAACCATTCCTTACTGCTGTCCAGGCAGCCAGTGTATGAGTTTATGATCCGTGAGAGCAAGGGGTAGTCTGGGTCCCCCAGGATAACTGTAGGCATCTCAACATCGTCAATGTTCATTTTGTTGTCTGGAAACAAAGTCCCAGCTTGCAGCTTTTTTGAACAGACCTGAGTTCCTAAAGATGTGCACGTCATGAACCTTTCCCAACCATCCTACATTGATATAGGTGAAGTGCCCCCTGTGATCCACCAGCACTTGCAACACCATTGAAAAGTATCCTTTTCAGTTTATGTATTCTTTGGCAAGGTGATCTGGTGCCAAGATGGGGATATGCATGCCATCAGTCGCCCCACTGCAACTAGGAAACTCCATCGCAGCAAAACCATCCACTATGTCCTGCTCATTTCCCAGACTCACAGAAGTTGATTAATGGCCCTGCACACTTGGAGAACAGCAGCTCCCATGGTCGATTTACCTACTCCAAATTGGTTCCCCACTGACAGGTAACTGTCTGGGGATGCAAGCTTCCAAATAGTGATTGTCACTCACTTCTCCACTGTCAGAGCAGCTCTCATTTTTGTATTGCTGAACTGCAGGGCCGGGGAAAGCTCTGCACAAAGTTCCTGGAAGACGGCCTTCTGCATTTGAAAGTTCTGCAACCACTGCTCATCATCTCATACCTGCAAAATGATGTGGTCCCACAAGTCAGTGCTGGTTTCACGGAACCAGAAAAGACGTTTAACAGAATGCAGCTGCTCTGTGACTGCCGGCAGCAACTGTAAATTGTTTTTTTCAATGGCTTTCAGCAGGGCTGCTTGCAGGATATTGCTATGTTCTGTGCAGCAGACCTTACTTCGGCTCTGGAAACACTGCCGGGGAAGGTGCAAGATGTTTGAGATGCTCACAGTAAGAGTGCACAACTGAGCAGGCTCCATGCTTCTGGGATTATGGCATACACGCAGCGGTTTTAAGGTGCGAAAACCACTGGGTTGTTTGCCACTGAGCACAGTGCATCATTGGATGCTGATGCAATGTTCCCATTCACCCCTGCAACAATGTTTTGGTCCATTGCACAAAATTCCCAAAACACACTGTGGCAAGTTTCACTTTGGGATAGCTATCCATGGTGCACTGCATTGTGCATCGATTCAGGCACTGCTAGTGAGGAGATGCTTCATTGAGATAATAAGCATGGTGTGGCCACACACAATTGACTTAATTAATTCGGAGGCTCAAGGTCGAATTAGCTAAAATCGACTTAATTTTGTAATGTAGACAAGCCCTAAGAGATTTCCAAAATACGGACCCCAGCAAAAACAGCTTTTCTTAAAGTTGACATTTTTGGCAACTTTTTTTGCACACAGGTAAACATTACACCAGGGTCTCAAATGCTTGACGGTTACCCCCACAATGTGCAAGCCACCCACCAGCCCTCAGGGGGAATCAAATTAAAACATTATTTGAAAAGAGTTTGCTTCTTCAGTTAGAAATACACCAAGCCTAGGCTCACAGGCCTAAATGATTATACTGTGCACATGCAGAGAGACGCTAACTGTCTGGAAAACTACTTCTTGCTCAGAGGACCTGCATGGTTCTGAGAATATGTTAGTCATTAACTTTGAGCTTCACCCCAGGTACACTGAGTTCCCATCCAAAACAGAATTTAAAAACCACCACAACTAATCATGTTGCTCCAATCTGCTTCTGTGAAAGGGAGATTTTTATTGGTGGGGGGAATGTAATCTGAGTACAGCAGAATATTGAGAAAGCTCTGGAACTATATTTTTGAAAATAAAATAAATATCACGCAAATACTTGCTGGGAAGGAGAGGAGGGTGATTGGGTTGGATGAGTAGGTGAGATTAGGGGAGAGGGACTGGGATGATTATGTGGGGGAAATGTGAATGTCTGGGGGGAGTGGGAGGGTTGGGGTGGGACAGGGAAAATGGGGGTGAGTGGCATGTGAACGTGGGGAGAACAGTGGCAGCAGCACCTGTCAGCCCCGTATTCTCCCTTCTGTTTATATGCCAGGATCTGGGGTGTCTGAGCCTGTCTCCCTACCTTTGGGTGTGTGCCAGGATCTAAAAACTCCTGCCCATTTATGGCATCTCACTCCCTTTTATTTGTCCCCTCATGTGATGCAGGTTCTAGGGGGCTTACCTTCCTGGGCAGAGGGGGTCTGAGTCCTTCCCCCTGCCTCCCCACGGCAGCTGGGATATGGGGCAGCCTTGCCTTTTTGGAAGTGTCAGAGCCCTGCTCCTTGGCCCCATATCTATGCCAGGATCTGGGAGGCCCCTGCCCATCAATGGGGGTCTGGCCCCTCATGTGAGCCAGGTTCTTCTAAAGGCGGCTTGCCTTTCTGGAGGTATCTGAGCCCCACTCCCTCCCCTTCTCTGTGGGCGTGCGTGTGTGTCAGCATCTGGGGGTCTAACCACCCTTCCTGCCCCTCCTCATGTAAGCCAGGTGGGGAGGGCTTGCTTTTCTGGGGGTGTCTGAGCCTCTTTCTCTACCCTTCTCATATAAGCCAGGAACTGGGACAATAAATAAAAGGACAATTCTTTTAAGAGCTCTAAAATCTGCGTGGTTACACAAACGGTCTTGCAATTTGCTATGCCTCATGGGAGTGTACGGGAAGGTAAGTGATCCAAAGAAGAGGTCATCCGATCAAGTGGTTCCCCCAGGTACAGCCCCCCCAGAGGGAAAAAAGCATTTAATTAAGTTCACAGAGACTAGCAATTCTCAAGTTTGAAACCTACCCAGACCAGAAATCTGAGAGTGAACTCTAAACGTTTGGGGGAAATCTACTTCTGACAAGGTTGAGTTTTTGTTTTTTGTTTTTTTATTAAATGTAATCTGAGTACAGCAGAATATTCAAAAGGTGCTGAAACTATTTTTGAAAAGAAAATAAATTACACATGTGAATGCTCACTAGGGGGTGAATAGGGGTGGAAGAGTAAGTGGGAACCTCTGAGAGAGGTTGTGATCTGCAGCAAGGGGTAGGGGTGTCAAGCTGTCTGGAGTGGCTTGTGAGCATGAGAACCAACCTCCAGGCAGACTGGGAAGAAGTAAGGCACAATCCCAAAATGGTTGTGAGTTCTATACTTAAATTTCACCTATCAGCTATAAACTCCTCAAGTGCTATAACAGCCTAACTACAGAGTCATAGACAGTCTCCTTGGGTACTTTGGTCTATCTTGCCACCCAGGTAAGCTTGCTTTTGTGATAGATGGTCCCTCACACCAAAATTACAACAATGTTTGGGTTACTCCCCATCCCAAAGTATTGGTCACTTATCCCAGGTCAATTGCATCTCAGATCCTGTAAAAAAGTCAATCCTATAATAAATTAATTAGAGATTTATAAGAAAAAGAAATGAGTAATAGAAGCTGATGTCACACGCAAGTTCTGTAAGTCCTCTAGGCCTAACCCAAGCCAAATGGCTGGGGATCCCTTGCTTATGCTTAGACAGTTTGCCCTTCAGAGTGCAAGCAGCACAGAGCTACAATCTCTTCTTTCAGGAATTTTTATTCCCTTCCCCCAGAGCTCAAGTTGATGAGAAACTTGTGCATGTCTCATCTTCACAGATGTGAGGGGAGCAATCAACACAGTCTTTTGTTCACTGATGTTCCACAATGGTTTGTCTGGTGGCTATAGACATACTTTTGTTGGAGAGGAGATGACACCTCTTGCGGTAAACTAGTATTTCACATTTGGTAATGCATCTCTCCTGACTGTGGGAGTTTACAGTTTTAGAGCAAACACTTCTATAGTTAAAGAGCAAACATTTAAATATTATCTTATAACATGGGATACACTTATCATAAGTGAGATTAATGCACGCAGCAATTCACAAGCATTTCATAAAATCTAAACATTAAACCCATTTTTATAATACCTACTTTAATAATACTAACAGGTGAGACAGTCTAGTTTCCAGCTATGTATTTGTCAGTGTTCAGTGAGGCCTAGGGGCTTTGGAATGAGCTGGCATTTGGTCTGCCAGCAAAACAGGGGAAAAACCCAGTGCCCTGCTACTGACACAAATCTGTGTTGAAATGATGCAGACTGGAACCTTCAGGTCATATGCACTTTTTTCCTTTGGTAACAGACATAGCAGCATTGTAATAATTGGGCTTAAACATTTACCTTAGTTGTAAGCTCAATTATAAAAAATATGTAAACATTCATAAAATGTTATAATAGCCTGTAATGTTTTGCCTGTTCAAGATTAACCATAAAAAGGGTCAGGTTATTTTCAATAATAAGTTATAAATAAGTTTAACATAAACATAAACTTAATTAACCCAAACAAAAAAGGGCTACTAATATAACTCAAAATCTGTAAATTAAACTTAACAAATATATGTCAAAAATTAATTAATCAAAATTAGTGTGATAAATATTAAGCCTAATTAATGAACAAAATAATAAACTATGCCACCCACTTTTCCCCATTTTAGAAGTTATTAAAAAGCCAATTTAAAAACGCTTCATTTTTTACCAATGCATCTCATCCCACCTCACTTCCTAGCTCATCTTGACTCATATAATTTTTCCTGACCCAAAGACAGAAGTAGACAAAACCAGAGGACTTTCTTACTGAGAGGAAGGTCATTAGGCCTTGCTCTTGTTCATAGAACTTTATTTTTCAACCGTGAGTTCTGAAAGTCAACATATTCTCATGACATCATCAACCCATCCATAAAAATATCTAATTGCCAGCATCACAGAGGCCTGTAAAATCCTGCTCTGTTTCCATCTTGTGTTACTTTATCCATGCTCCCATTAGCCTCTCTCTCATTCGTAGAATCATAGAAGATTAGGATTGGAAGAGACCTCAGGAGGTCATCTAGTCCAATCCCCTGCTCAAAGCAAGACTAACCCCAACTAAATCATCCCAGCCAGGGCTTTGTCAAGCCTGACCTTAAAAACCTCTAAGGATGGAGATTCCATCACCTCCCTTGGTAACCTATTCCAGTGCTTCACCACCCTCCTAGTGAAAATATTTTTCCTAATATCCAACCTAGACCTCCCCCACCGCAACTTGAGACCATTGCTTCTTGTTCTGTCATCTGCCACCACTGAGAACAGCCTAGCTCCATCTTCTTTGGAAACCCCCTCAGCTAGTTGAAGACTGCTATCAAATCCTCCCTCACTCTTCCCTTCTGCAGACTAAATAAGCACAGTTCCTCAGCCTCTCCTCATAAGTCATGTAGCCAAGCTCCCTAATAATTTTCGTTGCCCTCTGCTGGAATCTCCAATTTGTCCACATCCTCTCTGTAGTGGGGGGGCCTAAAACTGGATGCAGTACTCCAGATGTGGCCTCACCAGTGCCGAATAGAGGAGAATAATCACTTTCCTCAATCTGCTGGCAATGCTCCTACTAATGCAGCCCAATATGCCATTAGCCTTCTTGGCAACAAGGACACACTGTTGACTCATATCCAGCTTCTTGTTCACTGTAATCCCCAGATCCTTTTCTGCAGAACCGCCGCTTAGCCAGTCGGTCCTCAGCTTGTAGCAGTACATGGGATTCTTCCATCCTAAGTGCAGGACTCTCGTGGCTTTACATCCAATCCTAAAATCAACTGTATTGCATCAACAACAACAAAAATCCCTAACCAAAATATTAATCAAAGTCCAAGCAACAAGTGTCATAATCAACCTACCAGTCAAAGCATCCATTCATAACTGACCAGCTGTCTAATGTTCAAAGAACATCCAAAAAGCCTTTTTTTCCCCTACCCTTTTCTATCCTGTCTCTCCTCTATCTTATGTCTGTCTGCTAGTTTACAAACAAAATAAGTAAATATCCTTCCGTAGTGGGGTGGTCACCCGCTCCTGGTGTGAAAAGGGTTAAAAGCCAGCCCTTGGAGAGGGCTGGGAGCCTTAACCTGGGCTGATTGGGAGGCAGCATCAGCTGTGGCCACACCCCAAACAGACTCAACTGACCCTATGAAAGGCTGGGAGCCAGGGCCAGACAGACACAGTCTCTCTCTAGCTGTAGAGATAGATGGGCCTGGCTGCACGGAACTAGAGACAGGGTACCTGAGTGGAGCAGGGCTGCGAAAAGGCAGAGGAGCTGGAAAGCTCCAGCCTGGAAAGCCCCAGTCTGCGGCGTAACAGAAGGCCAACAGGTACTGGGGATTGCAGAGGACAGCCCAGGGGTAGGCAAAGGCAGAAAGTCCAAACCCAATCATGCTGGTGATGAGTAGGCTGATACTGCAGTTTGCCCCAGAACGCGGAGGCTAGATGATGACTGGAAGTAGCCTGATACTGAGGCAAGGTGGGGATAGTGGTGAGGGTTCCCTGGGGAGGGGAGACCCCAAGACTGAGGGGCATACAGCAACTGAGCAACACCCCAGATAACAGGTCAGTGGGTCTGGGAGGCACACAGGGGCCAGCAGTAAGGCGGATCAGGCCTGCAGAGGGCGCTCCGGATGCTGGAAGGGCTACTTCCCAAGGACGACCAGCAGGAGGCGCCGCAGGGGTGAGTCCGCACACTTACAGATGGTAGAGAATGCGGGCATAGTGGTCTGCCCCTGATACAAGGAGCCAGGGCAAGGGCTGTTGGACGATTGCCCAGATCCAAGACTGGAGATATGCGGGACTATTATTGGAGAGCCTGTGTGGCCCAGCTCACTGAGCAGCAAGCGGGACTGCTTCCGCTGCTGTGCAGGAGGGCACATGGACCTTAATGGGGGCCAGGCACCTTGGGCAGGAGGCCGGTGCCAAGGCACAGGAACTGTTGAGCCTCTGGGTAACCAGGGCACGTGAAGAGGCAGTGCCCCATGGGACTCGCAGGCCCAGTTGAGCCCTGAAGGAATGGCTATGCCAGAGACAAATGGTGGAGAGACTAGAGTGCCCCCTGTGAAGCCAAGGGGAGGGGCTCCAAATGTGTTGGGCCTGTGGGGAACCAGGGCACATGAAGAGTGAATGTCCTCGGGGGACTCACAGGACCAGCCCGGAGGTGGCCTAAGGAATGCACTGGTTATGCTTCCTATGCCAGTGCAAGGAGGTGGGGCAGAGAAATCGGCCTTGCCCACAGAGAAGGAGGGGAAGGCCAGAGGATCGGGCTCAGTCTGAGACTACCCCAGAGCAGGGGGTGGTGAAGACCAGGGGCCCAGAAGAGAGGGGGTCTGGGGCAGAGGGGTCCCAGCTCAACAGCGGAATCCACATGAGGGCAAGACAGGCCATGGTGGAGACCCAACCAGGAAGGGGAACCCACCTGGGAGCTAAGCAGGCTACAGTGGGTACCCAAACCCTTCCAGAGGGTGGCCGGTTGCTCCTCATGCTGGAGCACCTGCAGCAGGAACAGGATGTCCTGCAGGCCCAGCTGAGGGGAAAACTGGGCAGGTAGAACAACCCAACCCCCCAGTGGAGGGGATCTTGAGGTGGGAGATGTGGTCCGGGAGGGACACAGGGGCCAGTGGTTAGGCAGATCATCGGCCTGCAGAGGGCGCTCCGGATGCTGGAAGGGCTAATTCCTGAGGACGACCAGCAGGAGGCGCCGCAGGGGTGAGTCCGCACCCTTACACCTTCACATACCAAACCTTAAAATAAAATTTACCTTTCCTTCTCACCAAATAAAAGTGATTAATAAAAATTAAAAATTCAATGTTTTCCTCCAAAAAAAGTTAATAATTTTAATTTTGTTTTACATAATCATTCAATTTCATTTTCAATATAAATGCTTGTTTTAATTATTTGTCCTTTCTTGTATTTAAACAATAAACTTTCAACTTTAAAATACTTTAGTGTTTGCCAAAAAAGCAAATAAACAAAAACATCTAACTGTCCCCCCCCCCCAATCTAAATATCACTGTTTAAATCATAGAATCGTAGGGTTAAAAGGGACCGCAAGGGTCATAGGCCCTAATCCTCTGCCAGGATGCAGGATTTGTTGTGTCTAAGCTATCCAAGACAATTGGCTATCCAACCTCCTTTTGAAAAACCTCTAATGAAGGAGTTTCCATGATCTCCCTAGTCAGTTTGTTTCATTGTCCCACTATTCTTACAGTTTGGAAGTTTTTCCTAACTGTAATAACAGTATTAAACAGTAAAAAAAAGTGTATAGACTTGTGACACTGTACCCCATATTCATCATTATAATATGCTTATGGCATCATTATGATGCATTTTGTACAGGATGGATCATGTCATTAGAAAAGTTATTATTTGCCAAATATGATTATGCCAAGAAACAGCTGATCGGGAGGTCTGGGGAAGGAGGAGGTGGTGCTGATTGGTGGAGCTGCCAGTGCATGGGATGTGCTGGGAGTTGGGAGCGGGAGAGCTTATGGGAGAGCTGCTGACGTATTACTGTGGCTCTTTGGCAATGCACATTGGTAAATTCTGGCTCCTTCTTAGGCTCAAGTTGGCCACCCCTGAGCTAGACAGTGCTGATGGCCCGTCAGCCAAGACAATGGACCATGGAAGAGCTTAGCCTTCCTTTGAACACTCCAGCCAGCCTATGACTAATGGCTGCCGTAACTCAGCAGCGCATGCTAGGACATGTGACCAGACCACATGACACTGAACTCCATTTTGGTACCTGTATTTTTCCACAGACTGGACTGGGAACTGAGCTTGGAACAAAGGATTCCTGTCATATGGAAAAGCTATATAAGGTGGTGAGCGACATCCTCTCTTGGCCTCACTTTGCAAGAGCACACAAGAGAACATCTGGAAACACCTGAGAAACAAAGACTGAACTGGGGGAAGTGCTAGTCCCAGGCTAAAGGGATTTCTAGCCTGTGTATGGAAATTTGTTGGACTGCTTGTATCATCAGTCAGAGTGAGAGATTACTGATTCAAATCCTATCTAGTATTTTAAGCGTAGTTTGCATTTTATTTAATTTTCTAGGTAACTTGCTTTGATCTGTTTGCTATTACTTATAATCACTTAAAATCTATCTTTCAGTAGGTAATAAACTTGTTTTATGTTTTATCTAAACCAGTGTGCTTTTAAGTGAAGTGTCTGTTGAAAATCTCAGCTCTGTGAGCAAAGGCCGTTGCATATCTTTCCCACATTGAGGGGAAGGCGAACTATATTAATGAGCTTACCTTGTACAGACCCCGGGGCAGTGTAAGGAGGTATAATTCTGGGTTTTAACTTCAGCAGGGATGCAAGGCTGAGAAGCTGGGAAATTGGCTGTATGTCCTTGAGTGGCATGGGGAAAGCACTCAGAAAACTCAGTTGAGTGTGTGGCGCCACCTGCTATCAAGTTGGGTGATGACAGGGCTAGGAAAGGGTGGCTGTTTCCAGCAAAGCACTGTAAGAAAGGCCTGCCCGGCTGAAGGGCTAGAGGGCAAAGCAGTTCCCATGGCTCCCAGACTGCACCCCAGGGATGACAACCTGTCACATACACATCTTTAACTCTTGTAGCCCTTACAATCAATACAACACGAGACTCAGACCCAGATCTCCTCACGTCAGAATCACAGTTCTTTTAAAATGATTTAATTTATTCCTCTGTGATTCATTACGGATATACCTACCACAGTGAATGCAGCTGGAGTACGTGAAGATAATGACTTTTGCCAGTTCCAGGGGGGCAGAGTTAGGTTTCATGGGCACATGCCTTAAGTCTGATTTCCTGGTTTTCAGATGTTTGAGTTTTGCTGAACTCGACATTCTAGAAGAGCACAAACCATATTTGGACAACTTGAACTCTGTGTTAACAAAATTTTTTGCCGTTTCGTTTTTATAGTGATGGGACAGATTCAAAACACCTGCCAGACAGGAATACCCAGAAACATCTACAGGATTCCTGCAGAGCCAAATTAACTTTGTTTCTGAAGTGTATTGCCAAGAATAATGTCACACAATCAATCAATTAACCAGTTTTTTGTGTGCTCAACATTATTTTCTGGAAATACTTTATCTGGAGGCCATACTTTTATGGATACCACACATGCACATCTACTTCCCATACAGACTTCTGCAACCTCTTCCACACACAAAAGAGCTTCCCTAGCCATACTGATTTGAGCACTTGATTTGAACCTCAGGTACTGAACCACAGTTACTTTACACCTATCTGAGTATTCCGCAACTTTTTAATAACATTTTTGTCCTATATTTTTTAAAAAAAACTTTGGGGGGCTTTGATCAAGGCACTTCTATCCTACAATGAGGAGCACAATATAAATAACTAAACAGAATATTCAATGTATGTTCTTAATCCAGGACAAATAAGGCAATATCCACAAGCATTCACCTTTGTCTATTAAAACCTCTGGGGAATAATGTCAAGTGTTCATTCAAAAAACATGGTTATTTATTTGGTGCTGAAAATATATGAAAATCAATTAATTTGTTTTGAAGTAAAACAGAAAATAGTCATTGTCTTCCTGGACCTTGCATGCATAATATTCTGTACCAGGTGTGCCCAACCTACAACCCGTGGGCCAGATATGGCCCACCAGAGCATTGCGTAAGGCCCACGAGCTGCTTCAACACAATATACTAACTGCTGATTCATTAGCGTTTTGTTGTCATATGCAAATTTTATGCACTGATTTCATGATTTGTTTTTAAATGGGTTGTTTCTATTAATGTATTGTCTGTCTAAATACAATGAAACAGGCTGAACTAAAATGTAAGTCAATATAGGTGACTTTAAACCTCGTTAAAATATGTAGACTCTCCACACAAGGTTGTGCTTAGGTTTATATGGCCCTCCTGTGTAATAAGGTTGGGAACCACAGCTCAATACTATGGCTTACTGTCACTTTAAAGAATCTGAGACTAAAAAATCAGCACTTTCAAAACTGATTGCTAATGTTAACTACATGACTATTAACAAACTCATTGCTTTCTGTAAATATTAACGTGCCATAATTATATGACTAGAATTCACACGTTTTCAAAAATAGTTATTAACATGAAATCGGAAGTGGCCTGTATTCATTCTAATTCAAAAATCTCTCGTACAAAGTAGTCTTATCAGTAGATTCTCCCCAATGCAGGTATTTAATCTCAGCATTTAGGAGTCCTAAATCAGAACAATCCCCGTGACACTGTGCTTGCTGTAAAATATACATGGCTCAGTGGGGACATGTTGGTAATCTGAGGAGGGCAGATGTGCTGTTAGGCCACAAATCCAGCCTCATCACTCATCGTTCCTATAGGGCCAAAATACCAGTAGGAGAAGTAACATCTCCAAGGACACAAATCTCCTAGCAGCTCCCTGGAAGAATGTTTCCTAGGGGCAAGGCCAGACCTCTGGGAGCGTAAAGTTGCTGTGACAGTGAAGCTTTCGGGTGTGGAAATAGGGGAACAGCCCATCTGGGGCCTTCATAGCTTTTAGCCCCCCCGTGGCATCATTAGAAACTCACATTTTTCTGTTGGCTCCTGGTCATCTGTGACTAATCCCTCCTGGGGCAGGAGTGGAGTAGATAGTAGAGAGTCCAGATGTGTCACCAAGTCCTCCATCTGCTTGTCCTCAGCACTATGAAGGGCAGGAGACTCTCTATCTTCTGTGAACAGGTTCCATCAAAGAGACAACACGGCTGAGCCAAAACTCACTGAAGTTGATGGAAAGACTCATATTTGCTTCAACAAGCTTGGGATCAGGCCCATTGCCAGCTTTCTTATCAGCAGGCTATGGCAAATTTAAAAATGCTAATAGTCCTGGGAGTCTCTGAAATCAGGAGCAAACTAGAGGGGAAGGGGATTTGTGCTGAAAGATCAATGGTGGCAATTGCCCCTGGGGAGATGAGGGATACTCGGATGAGAACATCTGGCACAGCTGTGTGGAATGAAGAGAGGGTGACTGATGAGGGAAACAGGAGGTTTGGGTAGGAGACTTATGTTTTATTACTGACATATGGACAAGAAGTCAGCCAGTTACATATCTTTCTCCTGTAGCTCATTAAGTTAACTTTAGACTTAGAAAAGAGTGATGTTCAGAAATGCTTCTGGGTCTAGCAATAGCAGTTCTATCATCATGGCCATATAGACTCAGAAGCAACAAGACTCGCTGTAATACTGAGAAACTATAAGACTTTTCCCACACATATAGACAATTCAGAAAAGCAGCTAAAATGTCTCTCTAACTTTGCAATGCCTTGGCATGGTGTGTCATGTGGCTTCCTCACTGCAATGAATGAAAGCAGTATAAGAAACATACAGGGATTCACACTCACAGCCATTATCTAAATTAGATTGTGCAGTGTAGTCTTGACAGCTACTGTCAAGTGACTCTGTAAGAAATAAAATTTAGACCTATAGTACTTTAACTATTTTGTAGAAACTTGGGAGTCTTGCTTGGTACAAATATCTAGTTTGATTAAAATACAAAAAGGAAATTGAATTTTACCTATTTCCATTACTGAATTTATTCTTGGCCATAAAGAACTATAAAATGAAATATCTGCAGTTACACTGAGGAGCATGCTGTTATTTATTCTGCCCACTAGCACCACATTGGAATGCCTTCTCCATACCTTTTATGATGACCATCAAAACAGGCAAATGCTACGCCAGCATTAAGTCAATTTATTACACACTTTTTGGAGGGAAATTGGCAAGACGAAGGAAAAATGCATATACAAAATTGACATCTGCATGTGTCTAACTACTAAACCACAACTTATTATGAAAAAGGATCATATACTATCATTGTGTAAGGATATAAGTACATAGTATGTTACCTAAAGTAAAACTTCATATCAAAATAATAGAATCGCTGCTCCAAAGAGTTTACATTCCAACAGTTCTGGTAAACCTATATTTTCAGCAGCAATATCTTCCACGTGATATAACAAACCAAATTAGATAAGTCCATGAAAAGTGATGTACTCTAATTGATAATACAAAAAAACACTGATTCTTTCAGTGGAACGTCTTTATCTTTCTCTAGCTACAGCCTTGTAGAACCAGGATAGAAATTAAATCCATCCGGAGCTATGAAACTTTGAAAAGAGGTCATGTGAATGACTGTTTTTCAGCTACTGTGGTGAAAAGTTACTGAGAAAAAAGATAACATAAAAGATTATCTTTTGCCATTCTGCTATTAAATCTATTAAAATTCTAACACTTGCAGATGGGACCTCTAATGGTAATCCCAAAGCCCACAACTGTGCAGTCAAAGCAAGTAAAGATGCATTTACAAAATGCCTATTGGCCTATGCATGCAGTGCCTGTTGTCCCATCTCACTGGGAAGAAGTTTGATCAGACTGGCAGGGGGTGGCCAAACGCTGTGGTTCTGAAGGGAGAGAGGACAGGGAGCACTTATGCTCAGCCATACTAAATTCTACTTATTCCCCACCCTAAAGCCAATTCCTGTTTTAATTCTTGGCCTCAACAACTTCCTGTGGCAATAAGTTCCACAGACTAATTACACACTGCGTGAAAAAGTATTTCCTGTATTTTAATTTCATTGAATGTCTCTGTTTGGGAGTATATCTATACTGCAATCACTGGGTGTAGACATATCCAAGTTAGCTTTAACCTAGCTATCTTGGGACACAGAGTAGTGAAGCCATTGCAGCATGCACTTCAGTGTGGGTTAATACCCCAAATAATTACCTAAGATTCCACACTGGCTTGTACAGCGCACCCAGAAATGCACCCTGCCGTGACTCCAGGACTTCAAGTAGCTAGATTAAAGTTGGCTCAGGTATGTCCACTCGAGCTACAATTGCACCCTGTGACTGCAGTCTGGACATAGCCTTATTATTATGGGATGGGGCAAACAGAAGTTCCAGGTCTACCTTGTTTAGACCATACAGTTGTATATACTTTTATCATGCCCTCTCTTTTTCATTTCTTTTTTAAGGTAGGTAAAAAATATTCAATCTGTTCACGAGTGTTTTCCATGACCTTGAACATTCTCATCACCCTTCTCTGAACCCGCTCTAGTTCTGCAATATCCTTTTTGAGATGGCGTGGCCTGTGACAATGAGTTCCACAGCATCCCAGTGGAATCTGCACCACTGATTTGTAGGAAGGCATTATAATATTCTCTGTATTATTACTCACCATCCCAATCCTTGTGCAACTTAGCAACTTGTTTGTTTCTTTGAATACAGCTACACATTGAGCTGCCTACAATGATGCCTAAGTCCCATTCAGGGTCTGACAAGATCTCCCATTTAGGGATCAGGAAAGAATTTTTTCCCCCTTTTGGCTAAACTGGCAGGATGTCCTGGGGATTTCACCTTCCTCAAGGCTCAATTTTAGACTAAAAGGAGTAAGAATAGGAACTTAATATTACCAAATAATTTGGAAATGTCTTCTTCATTGCAATTTATGCTCAACGTCCTGTACAGATAAAAGGCTAGAAAGGGCCAAGTCTTGGAGATAAACATGAGTAAGAGACCCATGAGATAGCTGGTGAATCTATTAGCTTTTAGGGAGAAGGGGACATCATAAGTTTTTGCAGACTGAAGTACCCATGGAGATAACCCTCAGCACCACTCTGAAGTGGAATGACAAGAGGATTCAGAGTCAGGCTGAGTCCTAGGCATTAGGCTGAAGAGGGCCAACACAAATGTATTGCTTGTGTGGCATGAGGCCATTTAACCCTGCATTTGACCCCATATAGTGTCTGGTATTTGAGAAGGGAGCAGATGGATAATCTGCCATTGTTTAAAGTTAATAAAGCCTATCACTTTAAAATTCATCCTCGTCTGATTCCTTGAAACTAAAAACTGTTTGTGAAACAGTGTCAGGTTTCACAAAACACCTGATGCAAAAACAAAATTGATTAAAAAAGTTTTGAAATTGTCAAACTAGAAAGTTTTGGTCTTTCAAGTTGAAAAAACTTATTCTGAAATTTTAGTAAATTTACATTAAAATGAAGGTTTAAAAAGGGAAAGGCTCAAAATCAAAACAGAACATTTGTTTCCAATTTTCAGTTTGTGGAATTTTTCCAGATTTCAATTTTTCATCTCAATTCAGGATGGAGAAAAAAAAAACATCAAAAAGTAAAAATTCTCAGGGGAGGGAAAAGGTTCTCCTGCCACTCTCAGTTCTGCAGGATTGTGATCAGTGATAAAAGAATACTAGCACTTGAAAATGTGAAGAAAATAACTATTTCTGAAGGCTATTGGCTTATTTTTGGCTAAAAAAACACGAGTCAGTCAGAGAAACTGATGAAAAATGAATATGCAATATGACTGTCTCAAGTCATAGACAGTGTTGGTAGTTGCATATGTAAATTATTAAACTTTTATTTATTTGTAAGGCCTAGAATCTACTGTATTTAGGCCCC
This sequence comes from Chelonoidis abingdonii, assembly GCF_003597395.2. NCBI lineage: Eukaryota > Metazoa > Chordata > Testudines > Testudinidae > Chelonoidis > Chelonoidis abingdonii. The sequence goes on from NC_133769.1 coordinate 261,434,018, forward strand.
AAAAGTACGCATACATTTAAAAAAGCACCTGACCTTTTGTACAATTACCTGAAACCAAAGGAAATTGATGAAATTTATGAGATCTGGTCACAGTAAGCTCAGCAGCAGTGATAAAATCCACATTTGAAGGCTACAAAATACAGAGCTCTACTAGTTGACCAAAAGCAGAATCTCTTGCCAGTATGAGTAGGGGATATTATTTTCGTAAACAAGCTATTATAGAGCAATGGTACATACAAATGCTAAGTAATCCATTACACATCACTGCAGTAGAAGCTCACTGATGCACAGGGCCAGATTTATACCTTTCATGCCTTTAAGCAGAGCATCTTCAGTGCTTCCATGTCCACCCATATGCCCCTGCCTGGATCCCCCTCCCGTGTCCCCATGTGGCCCTGTGTCCCCCCCATCAGCCCTGTGTGACCTGCTCTGCCTCCTAACCTGGCTCTGAGAAGGCTGCTATGACTTTTCACTTGAGGAAAAAATGAACCCACCACCTTCCTGCTAGCTGTTTGCTGCTGCCGGCCAGACCAGTTAACCTCAGCCAGCTCAGGCTGTTCTGACTACAGTGGCCTCTGGTGGGCAAAAGGTGAGCTGCAGCATAGTATCTGCAGGGAAAACAAATTCAGCCTCCCTTGGACAAGTGTTCTCTCTGATCTCTCTCCTGACATCCAGCTCCACCCTCTGACAAACAGAGGCTAAGGCCACCATTCCTTATCCATCCTGGTTAATAGTCATTAATGGACTTAACCTCTATGAATATCATAAGCATAAGTCCCAATTCTGAACCTTAGTGTCCAAAATGTGGGTGCCTGCATGAACTCTCCAAGCTTAATTACCAGCTTGGATCTGATATCGCTGCCACCAGACAAGAATCAGTGCCTGCCTCACTCTGGTCTCCCCAAACCTTCCCTGGGGGACCCCAAGACTCAGATTCCCTGACTCTACAACAAAGGGAAATAACCCCCTCCCCTTGTCTCCTCTTTATTTCATCCCCAGGCTTCCCCTCCCTGGATGGCCCTGGACGATCACCCTATTTCAATTCCTTGAAATGCAAAACAGAGAGATCCAGTTTCTTTCACCCTCAGTCAGAGTCCCTGCAGGTAAGCTTTGCAACTCTGACACAAAGAGATTTCCCCCTCCCAGTCTTTCCCTGAGAGAGACCGTAACCCTGGCCAGAGATTCCTATCCCCCTGAGCTCAACTAGAAGAAATCCAACAAGTTTAAAAAGAAAGCTTTATATAAAAAGAAAGAAAAAGACATATAAATGGTCTCTGTATCAAGATGACAATATACAGGGTCAATTGCTTAAAGAAAACATGAATAAACAGCCTTATCCAAAAAAGAAATACAATTTAAAACATCCAGCAACTACACACATGTAAATACAAAAAAAAACAATATAAGCCTATTGTTTTTCTACCTTTGTACTCACAACTTGGAAACTGAAGATTAGAAACCTGGAGATAGAAAGATTACTCTCAAGCCGAGAGAGCACAGAGCAGAGACACAGACAAAAGACACACACCCAAATTCCCTCCCTGAGCTTTGAAAACTCCGGTTTCCTGATTGGTCCTCTGGTCAGGTGTTTGTTCCCTTTGTTAACCCTTTACAGGTGAAAGAAACATTAACCTTTAGCTATCTGTTTATGACAATGAATTTATCCAGTTCTCTTTTAAACCCCGTTATAGTCCTAGTCTTCATGACCTCCTCAGGCAAGGAGTTCCACAAGTTGACTGTACACTGTGTGAAGAAGAACTTCCTTTTATTGTTTTAAACCTGCTGACCATTAATTTCATTTGGTGACCCCTAGTTCTTGTATTATGGAATAAGTAAATAACTTTTCCTTATCCACTTCTCCACATCTCTCATGATTTTATACCTCTTTCATATCCCCCTTAGTCTCCTCTTTTCCAAGCTGAAAAGTCCTAGCCTTTTAATCTCTCCTTATATGGGACCTGTTCCAAACCCCTAATCATTTTAGTTGCCCTTCTCGGAACCTTTTCTAGTGCCAGTATATCTTTTTTGAGATGAGGAGACCACATCTGTAAGCAGTATTCTAGATGTGAGCATAGCATCATTTTATATAAGGGCAATAATATATTCTCCATCTTATTTTCTATCCCCTTTTTAATGATTCCTAACAAGAATTCTGTGCATACTGCAAACATCACCCAAGGGAAGGGGACACAACCTGAGATAAATGGCGTGTCGGGCATCTTGGCAAGGGGCAGGGCAGATCAGGAAGTTCCCTCCCTCCCAAGAACTTCCGAGCAACATAGCCAGCAGCAGCAGGGCAGCAAAGTAGCCCAAAATACTGCAACTCACAGCTGCTAACCCCCCTGGGAAACTGACAACTAAAAATGGTGCCTCTAGGCATCTGTCTATTGCACCTAATTGGAAATCCAGCACTTCTAATGCACACTTTGGTGAGAAGTGCGGTGAGATTGCTGTGTTGTTCATGAATCATGGGGAGTGTAGATAAGTAAATTGTGAAATTATTCTATTGGTCTTCAATTTTCTTTAAAATACTGTAAAATATGTTGTTATAAGAAACATTTTAATTAGCTTAAATTATACTGTATCAAGTAGGATTATATTGAAACTACTTTCATTTAATTAATACTTCATTTGAAAAACGTGGATTCATTAGAATGCAATAAACTATACATTGTAATAAAATCATTGCAAAACACGCATAAAATCATGCCACCCAGCCTTTCATTTCCTCACAGCATTGTGTAAACAACACTATGAACCAAAAGGAGTCATGTTTCAGGATCAATGTGTCATAGTCAATTTTATTCATATTGGGAGCCATTCTATGGATCTTCTTTCATCCTGGGCAAGACACTGTGACCCTGATTCAGCAAAACACATAAGTTCAAGTGTAACTTTAAGCACAAGGAATGTAATCAAAGTCAGTGGGACTCCTTCACGTGCTTAAATTTCACAAGTGTTTTGCTGAATTGGAGTCTAAGCCTTGGCCTGCACTACAGAATTAGTTCAGTATAATTATGTTGTTTGGGAATATGAATAAGCCACACCCCTGTGCAATGTAGTTATACTGAACTAAGCGTGGTGTAGACAGTGCTACATCAGCAGAAGATCTTCTCCCGCCAACATAGCTACCACTTCTCCCAGAGCTCTCTCCCATCAGCATAGAGCACCTTCATTGCAGCTGTGCCAATCCAGCTGTTTAAATGTAAACCTGCCCTGAAACTCTCTTTCTTTGTTTTTTCATCTGTAAAATGGGGACGATACTTAACTACTTCACAGAGATGTTCTGAGGATTCATATTTATATCAATCTCAGGTACTTCAATGGTCCTATTATCATAGAATCATAGAATCATAGAATAGAATCATAGAATCATAGAATCAAAAGGTTGGAAGGGACCTCACGAGGTCATCTAGTCCAACTCCCTGCTAAAGGCAGGACCATTTTCCCTAAATAATCCCAGCCAGGGTGCGGTCTAGCCGGACTTTAAATAGCTCTAAAGATGGAGATTCTACCACCTCCCTAGGTAACCCATTCCAATACTTCACCACTCTCCTAGTCAGAAAGTTTTTTCTAATATCCAGCCTCGACTTCCGCAACTGCAACTTCAAACACCATGCCTCCTTGTCTGTCCTCCGTCACCACTGAGAACAGCCTAGCTCCCTCCCCTTGGAGCATCCTCAAGTAGTTGAAGTGCTATCAAATCCCCCTTAGTCTTCTCTTCTGCAGCTAAAAGCCCAGTCCTTCAGTCTCTTCTCATAAGTCAGTGCTCTAGTCCTCTATCATTTGTTGCCTCCGCTGGACTCTCTCCAATTGTTCCACGTCCTTTGTAGTGTGGCGCCCAAAAACTGGACACAATATCCAGATGCGGCCTCACCAGGCCGAAATAGAGGGATAATCACATCCCTCGATCTGCTGGCAACACTCCTACTAATACAGCCCAGTATGCTATTAGCCTTTTGGCTACAAGAGCACACTGTAGGCTCATGTTCAACTTTCTATCTACCGTAACCCAAAGATCCTTTTCTCAGCACTGCTACTAAGCCAAACAATCCCCAGCCTGTACAGTGCAGGGTTTTTCTGTCCTAAGTGCAGGACTTTGCACTTGTCCTGTTGAACTTCATGAGGTTTCTTGGGCCCACTTCTCCAATTGTCTAAGTCTCCCTGAATCCTATCCTGCCCTCCAGCGGTCCACCACTCCCCCCAACTTGGTGTCATCTGCAAATTTACTTAATGTGCAAGCTATCCCATCATCAAGATCATTAATGAAGACATTGAATAGAACGGGCCCTAAGACAGACCCCCTGGGGCACACCACTTGTTACTTGGTTGCCACTAGAGAGTGTGCCATTGATACCTACCCGCGAGCCGTTGATTCCAACCATTTCTATCCACTTCACAGTCCATTCCTCCAACTCATACTTCCTTAGTTTGCTGATGAGAATGCTGTGGGAAACCGTGTCAAAAGCCTTACTAAAGTCAAGGTATACAACATCAACGCTTTGCCCCATCCACAAGTCCAGTCATCTCTTCGTAGAAGCAATCAGTGGTAGCATGATTTACCCTGGTGAATCCATGCTGACTCGCTTCTGATCACCTTGTTTTCCTCTAAGTGTTTCAGGATGGATTCCTTCAGCACCTGCTCCATGATTTTTCCAGGGATTGAGGTGAGACTGATTGGCTGTAGTTCCCTGGATCTTCCTTTTCCCTTTTTCCCTTTCTTAAAGATAGGTACTATTATTTGCTTCTTCCAGTCCTCTGGGACTCTCCTGTTCGCCCATGAATTTCAAGATAATGTCAACGGCTCTGCATCACATCAGCTAACTCCCTCAGCCCCTCGGATGCAGTTCGCCGGTCCCCATAGACTTGTGCCCGTCTAACGTCTTTAAGTAGTCCCTAACCTGATCCTCTATCCCGATGGGCTGCTCTCCTCCTCTCCTCTCTGCTTCCCCAGTTGTATGTCTGGGAGTTGATTTTTTTTTCCCCCTTCCCCTTCCTTTCCCCTCCCTCTACCCTCCTCCCTCCCCCTACCCTCCCCTTCCTCTCCCCCCCACGCCTTCCACTCCTACCCGCCTCCCTACTCATTTAATTCCACCCCTCTCGATCCCCTCTCCCTCTCCCCCCTCTCCTTTTCTTCCCTACCCTTTCCTTTTTCCCCCCCCTCCTATTTCCCCACCCTCTCCCTCCCTCCTCTTTTCCCCCTATTTTTTTTTTTTTTTTTTTCCCCAACCCCCTCTCCCCTCCTCCCTTCCCTTTTTCCTTCCCCTCGCCCTTTTCTTTCTCCCTCCTACCCTCTCTTTTTTCCCCCTCCCCCTCTTCCCCCCCCTCTTCCTTTCCTTTTCCTCTCCCCTTCCCCCTCCTATTCTTTTCCCCACACCACCACCTCCCAAAAACCACACAAGCAAAAACAACAACCCCCTCACAACCTATCACCACCAACCGCCAACCACCAAAAATACCCAAACCACGTCACCCACCTCCACAACCCACCCAAACATCCAACAACCCAACCACCAACAAACCGACACACAACTCAGCACACCCACAAACAGCCCACGCTTTCTATTTTATCTCCCCATTTTTCTCACCAACATCTCCAACAATTTCTCCCCAACCACATATCCAGCAAACACCAAACATCCCCAACCACAACAACCCACAAACAACTCCAACACTCCACACCATCTAAACATCCATCAACAACAAATCTCTTTCCCCACTCCCACAACCCAACTCTCCCCCACCAGCCCAGCAGCCATAACCAGCAAAACACGCAATCCCCACCCCAACCAACATCCCAACACCCTCCCCTCAGCCCCATCACCCCCACACAAAAAACCACCCGATTCCCCCACAACCACCACCTCCACAACACCAACCACCACCCCCAAACCCAAAATAACCAACCCTCCTCCCAACACCCCCCATCCCAACACCCCACCTATATTCCCACCACCCCCAACCACTCCACACACTCAACACCACAACATCCGCAACCACAAACCCACACCCACAAACCCACCCTTCACCAAAACAACACAACCAACAACAACCCACACAACAACTTCCCCTCCCCCCCCTCCAACTCCCCCCCCCCGCATTTTCCCATTTTTCCCCTCCCTTTTGCCCGTAAAGACTGAAGTGAATAAGGAATTGAGACTTCAGCCTTCCATTCTCCAATAATTTAATAAAGTTTCTGGTATCTCACACTTTTAATGTATTTCTGCTGTGCTTGAAACTACCATTGCCAACATTTCTTACTTGGGCCACCTTTAAGTTAAGCTCCCAAATCCATACTTAAGTGTTTAAAAGAAGTATTTCCTGATATTCAACCAATGCTGAGCCACCTCTAGCTCCACTAGAAGTCATGTGGAGGAAGGAGCATCTTTGAAACCAGGACCACTTTTATTTGGGTGCCTAAATATTGGTCTTAGGGCATAACTTTAGGCTTCCAAGATTGAAAATGTTTGTAAGTTAATTTGACCTAATTCCACTTTTTCCTTGTAACCTATTGTGGGGGAAAAAAGGGAGGGTTTGAATTTACCCAACACCCTCCTTTGAGTCTCTCAGCCTACCTTTAATTTGCCCTTTCACAAGACACATATATCCAGATCATATGAGTTTCGGACAATGTTAAACATTTCTTCTATCAGCCTCAGTTGTTGCCAACTTTACTTAACCTATAGAACTTGATGCTGGAATTGGCAAGCTCCTTTTTCCCTATTGGCAACTTACCCATTGTTTGGAAAACAGGTTGCTAACCTGAACCAAAGGTGTGTGTTTATCAGGCTTTATGTCCTTAGTTCCCTCCTTTATGTTAGGAAGATGGTTAGGTAGCGCAGCCAAAGCCTTCTGGCCTAACATGCGTCGGATGCCATTGCCGGTCATCTAAGGGTCACACTACGTACTGTGTTGCAGCCACCGTGAGTACAGTCGTGCAACCCTTAGAGAGGGCCCCATGTGCAGGTTCCCGCTCTTTTTACCTGTCATTAGGGGTTAGCAGGGGCCGGTTGCAACCATTATAGGGCCAACTAGGCGATTTTGCTATCAGGACGAGGTCGCGCTGTGTGCTGGGAGCCAATGTGATAGGGCACCAAAAAGAATGAAGTGGCCATTTTTTTTAAATGGTTGCAGCCGCTGCTGCTGGATGGGGCTGAGTTGCCATGGAGCACTGCCTTGCAAGCGGCAGCAGCCCCAAAGTGTCCCCTGGGTCAACGTGCGCCACCCGCAGAGCCCTGCAGCCCAGGGCGCCCCCCACGTCAGGGAGCCGCCGCCGCAGCCAGACGCAACCCCCCCCCCGGGGTCAGGGAACCACATGCCGCAGCCCAGGTCGTGCCCCCCAACCCGGGGTCGGGCCTCCGCGGCAGCCCAGGGCGCCCCCCCCTCCGGGGTCAGGAGCCGCCCGCAGCAACCGGCAGCCCATGGCGCCCCCCGCCCCCAGGCTCAGCGAGGCGCCGCCGCAGCCCCAGGGCGCCCCCAGGGTCCGGGAGCCGCCGCCGCTCGGCAGCCAGGGCGTCCCCACCTGCCCCAGGGTCAGGGGCGCCCCCACGCCCCCGGGGTCAGGGAGCCGCCGCCACGCCCAGGAGCGCCCTCCAGGGTCAGGGAGCGCCGCCTGCGACCCCGCCAGCCAGGGCGCCCCCCCCGGGTCAGGGGAGCCGCCGCCACATCCGGGCAGCCAGGGCGCCCCCACCCCCGAAGGTCAGGGAGCCGCCGCTGCGACCCGGCACCCAGGGCACCCCCGCCCCCCGAGGTCAGGGAGCGCGAGACCCGCGGGCGGGCGGCGAAATGTCCCGGCCCCTAAGGGCGCCAGACCTAGCCCGGTCCTGGGGTATTAGGCTATAGGGTCGTGATGCGTCTCCTGCTCTTCATGCCTAGCAACCCAAGGGTCAGGTTTAGTGCTGTGTGGATAACCCAGCGGGCTGCCTTGTGCAAAGGGGCCCAATTGACCAATTTTAATGCCCAGTTCAAAGGGTCGGATTAGGGTTGTGGCAAAAAACTATGCTAGTGTGCTGGTGCAGCTCTCTTAGTAGCTTCTAGTGTGTCGTGTGCAAAACTGCCCACGTAGGGGGCACAGCTTCGGACTGGATATGGTCGGGGGAGCTAGCTCGTGTCGAAGTGTTTTTGTTTCTTTTTCACGGTATTTTCTACGGATGCTTATTTTTGCGAACCGGTATTTTTCCACGGATTGCTTATTTATTCTACGGTATTTTTCCACGGATTCGGTATGCTTCTGGTGTCTGTTCTGCTGGTCAGCTGCGCCTGGAACACGGTATTTGCTCACTAACTGTCTGTGCTTTGCCTAACCTTTCCTCTCCTCCTTCCCCTTTTATTTGGTATACAACTGCATATGCTACTGCCTGCTGTAAAGTTATGTGTATATGGTACCAAAAGTGAGTTGTTATAACAACTGCTATCGAAGTTAATTTGGTGTCTTTAGTAATAGTATTTGGTTAAGTGTGCACACAGATCATTTTATTTGGTGTATTCATTTCTCATAAAAGCAGTTAATTTTGAAGTAATTGGTTATGTGTAAATAGATGTAAATAGCGTGTTTAGATTGTGTAAAGGTTTCTTGTTTTAATAGCTTGTTTCTGTTAGTTTGTAGAAGTGCTCCTCCCCAGCCCAAGTTGTGATTTTCTCCCTGTTAATAAACAGCCACGTGGTGTTTTTCAAGTTTCCAGCCTGTCTGGTCTTGGTTTTTCCTCACTCGATCAAAAGAACTTCACCGGACCCGCATTCAGGGACGGACAAGGTACAGTAACCAGGCGCAGAAATTGAACAGTTTCCACTTCTGCTGAGACCAACGGATCACCAATATCAAGATCCATGAGAGAACCAGCCTACAGTCTATGCAACTACACTAGACATTCTCAGGCTTTGCTGGTTGGAATGTGGAGCGCATGCCTCAAATTGCCTGCCACAGGCACACTATGGTCAACTTAAAACCACCTGCGATGCAGAGGAAGCCAAAGCTCCAATACAGCAACAAAGTCAACCAAGACCTCAAGAAATTCAGCATTCCCACTGACCACTGGGATTAAATCTTGCCCACAATTGTTGTTCAGTCTGGAGAAACTGGATTAAGGCTGATGCAGTCACCGTGGAGCACTACCAGAGAGCCCAGGCCGAAGCCTGCAGGAGAGCCAGGAAGCAGAGTGTGTTTCAACTTCCATCTGGAGAGTGGACCCGTAGACATTGTGGGAAGGTTTGCCACTTGCACACCATGCTCTTTCCCATACCATGGCTAAGTACCACACACAGACAGACTGTGTCATGTGTTCTTTCTCTGTCAAGATGTTTAACAGCCATATATATCCACGTCTTGCCACTTCTACCTTCTTAATGTTTCAAAAATTCAGTTTCTCCTGTTTATCCACACTACCAAGGCTCTTGTTCAGGCCCACATCATCTCATGTTTCAACCACTGGAATCTCCTCTTCTATGGCCTTGACACCAGCCACCTCAGTCCCCTTTAAATCTATTCAAATCAATGTTGGGATCATTGTCCTGACTTGTCACTCTGACCACATCAGCCCCCTCCGCAGCTCCCGTTTCTTCACCATATTCAACACAAGTTCCTAATCTTTGCCTTTAAGGCCTGTCACCATTTAGCACCACTGTATCAGGTGTATTAGTTTATCAAGCTATTGACTCTGCTATCTTTCTGCCAGTGATGTCAGTCTCAACTATGGTGACTAGACATCCCAAAATTATTTGGACTGTCTGGATATTCGGGACTTTTGTCTTATATAGGCAGGACCCTCCCCACGCCCAAAAAAGAAAGTGTCCCAATTTTTCACACTTGCTATCTGATCACCCTAATCTCAACCAAATGCTTGTCTGCTTCTTCCCCAAGCATCTCTGCATTTTGTACCATGCTGTCCCCCCCATGCATGAGGAAATCTCCCTATCAAAATTCATAAAACTGCTGCTTTATTTCCTTTTAAATTCCTCCTTAAAACTGACCTCTGCCATGATGTCCTTAAATCACTCTCCTTGGGAAATAGTTAGGCAACTAGTGAGCTGAGCCTAACTGCTTTACAGTTAAACTCTTATTTGTTTCATTGTTACCTCATGTTCCTGCCCATACCCACCCTGGTTGTCTGTTTTGTCCATCTGTCACCTCGTCTGGCACGTAGCCTGAGAGTACTTTGGGGTATAACTGCCTTTGTGACGTGTCTGTACAGCACCTAACACAATGGGGCTCTGATTGGAGATGCTACTGTCAAGTAAATAATAATTTGTAAGCGTTAAGTATTATGTTTTGTTCCAAGACATTTGATTTTCCCTCTCTGTGCCCACTCCATTTTATTTTCCCCCACAGTGAACACCCTTTCCATTTCCATGAAACTCTCCATATGTTAGTGCTACGTTTTGACGAGGTCCTAGTTTCTGGCAAGGTCAGTGTGTTGTTACAATAATGCTTTGAGGTGGAAGTGTTGGTTAATCCTCATCATATATCGGATGTTATGGCTGCTGGGGAAATTATTTTAAAATGTATTTTCATGAAACAAAACCTTTCAGAAAGGTTCAGGTCTATGAATAAGTTTAAAACCAATGATGTTTTGGGTAGTAGGTCTGCAATTAACTCAAACCAGTCCTAATGAAGACCAGGGAAAAAATCCATCCTGCCTGAAACACTGACTTTCTTCAACAACTGCTTGTTTCTGTCAGTTTTCACAAGTTCAAAACAACTCAAAACTGCTTTCAAAGCATTGTTCATAATTATTTAAGGTATTTTAAATTATATCAGCTGCCAGTTCTGATCTTGTACTGTAAGTGGACTGGCACTACCTTAGGGTTACAGCCTGGTTCACACACAGATATTGCACCAATTTAATAAATCAGTTTTTAAATCCCCTTGTCTTGACACACTTACTTAAATCCATCTTAAATTAATTTAACTTCATTTGCCAAATTCTCTCTTATCTCCCTCCCCTACCCCGTTTTTCATTCTTTTTTTCTTCATTCTCCTCCTATATTATAAGTAATAGGAAGTAAATGAAAATAAGGTGAGGTATGTTGATTGGAGCAGGGGTTTGGGGTGCAGGAGTGGGTGCGGGAGTCAGGCTTTGGGAGGGAGTTTGGGTGCAGGCTCTAGGCTGAGGCAGGGAGTTGGGGTGCAGCAGAGGTCAGGGTGGTGGCACTTACCTTGATCGGCGCAGCTCCCAAAGCAACTGACACACCCCTCTGGCAGCAGCTCCTAGGCAGGGGAGGCCAGGGGGTCTCTGTGTGCCGCTGCCCGCAAATGCTGCCCCTGCAGCTCCCATTGGTCACGGTTCCCAGCCAATGAGAGCTGTGGAGTCAGCGCTTGGGGCAGGGGCAACATGCGAAGACAACCCTCCCCAGGCGCTGCAGGGATATGCCGACCACTTCTGGGAGCGGCACAGCGTGGAGGGAAGGAGGCAGCGTGGGCAGGGAGTCACCTTTGCCCTGCTGTGCTGCTGCTGACACGTCACTGCATGCCCCTTGGAGGAGGGGGGCAGTGGGTCTCTGTGTGCTGCCTGGGGTTGGGGTAGTGCGTGTTAGCCACTTCTCCCCCACCAGGGGCACGCAGAGATGTGCTAGCAGCCAGCTGCTTCTGGGAGCAGCCTGGGGCCACCAGCCATGGAATGCAGGCTGCCTGCCTGCCTGAACCCTGCTGCGCTGCCATCTGGGACTCGGGGGCAGGTTGTCAGATGAGATTTATCCTGCATTTTGAGGGCCCCCCCATCATTGTCACTGCACTGTTTGTTTCATGGTAAATCCAACTCTGATAAATCCAAGGAGGAGGAAAAGGAAGAGAAGGGACACACAATGTGGGGAGCAGGGGTGTCCAGCTATGCTGTGAGCCAGGATTTTATTCAAGACTCCACTACCATCCAGCCAGTCCTCCCAGCTGAGCACGGACAAGCCCAATCCAGGGGAAGGTACCTCTAATAAGTGTGTGCATTCATTCTCCCTTACAATGTTTAAATGAGAAGATGGAGCTCAGACCACCCGCAGGTTAGCAGGACACAGGTATCTACTTTGAATTGTTTTACCCATATGAGAAGAGAGAGTGGTACAAAAAACAGAGGCGGGATCATTATCTGCTTTTCATTCCCTTATAGGGTTAGGTGGCGGAGAAGGGCACATGGAGAAGTTTATTTATGTGCACAGTGATGTCCCCTGTATCCTCCTGATCATAGGTTCCGACTCTGTGGGAGCTGCGGGGCTTGAGCACCCCCAGAAAAAAAATAGTAGGTGCCCAGCATCCACCAGCCACCTTCTGACCAGCTGTTGGTCAGAACAAAACATTAATGGGCCCCAACGACCACCTGTTCAGGGGTGGGCAGGAGGTGCTCAGGGGTGGGGGCAGAGAAGCAGAGCATGGGTGGGGTCTTGGGGGAAGGGGTGGAGTGGGGGCGGGGCCTCAGGGCAGAGCAGGGGTGGAGCACCCACACGGAAAAATGAAAGTCAGTGCCTGTGCCCCTGAGATATCTCGATGAAACTTTCATGGAAACACTCTGCAATTGTCTCCTGAAGGTTTCTAGGGATGGCTGCCTTATTTCTTTCTCCGCAGTAGGACACTTTCCCACACCACTATGTGATGACGTTGGCAAGCACCATTGCCGTAAACAGGCTAGCAGCCTATGGGCCCGGGTAGCTTTAGGACACCACCAGCAGCTGTGCTCTCCACCCTTTGTGACTCTCAGGAATGAGAGATCAGGTGAAATCACCACCACCTGTGAAAAGTATTGCCAGTCCTCAGTGCTATTGCTCTCTACTCATGTCCATGGAAATAGGGATTGAAATGTATTGTTCTACATAACTGAACAAAATTCCCTCCTCATTCCCACCCCTCGTAAGCCACACTCACCATGGCTGTGGCTAGAGAGTTTTCTGTGCAGAGACACTCCAAAGCTGAAGTGTCAATAAGCCTGTCTTATTTAACATTCTTATGAGAATGAGGGAAGGGAGTTCTGAAACTTATCTTTCACTTTCTTTTGTGACTGTAACTACACTGATACATCTGTTTCATCTGTAGCTGCTGCTATTGGGGCCATAAAAAATGCATCTGCAGAACATGCTGAGGAGGAGGAGAAAGAAGCAGACTTGGAGGACACTTTCAGCAACATCCTGCAAACCAGTGCTCTATCAGATCATGAACAGAGGGCTTGGAGGTTGAATATAGCAGACAGCCTGAAGAAGGAAACAGCAAACAGGAGAAAGATCCATTAGGAAAAGGAGAGGGAGATGCACCAGGACATAATGGAGCTTCTCAGCCAGCAAACACAAACACTGCAGACTGTTGTTGACTCACTGATCCAACAGTCATGTGCTCACCGTCCTTTGAGCCGATGGAGACAGGGCCCAGGGCTGTCCTTAGCCATAGGCAGAATAGGCAGCTGCCTAGGGCACCAGTTTGTCTGGGGCACCACTCTGCCAGGAGCCCAGATGGACAGGAAGCAGTGGAGCATGTAAAAGCAGGGTTGGTCCTAGACAGAGCCGAACGCGCTGCCTGCAGCACAGTCTGAGGGAGGCGATTGGCTGCTGAGGTCTCTGGGAAGGGTAGGGGAAGGAACTCACCTGTGAGTGTGACTGTCTCCCTGACGTGAGGTGAGGCAGGCTGGGTGGCTCTGGCAGTATCCTTTGTTGCCCCCCATAACATGCATTTCATCCCCCCTAGAGAGCACCCCTCCCCCCCCCTTTCTCTCCAACAGGGCTTGGTTGGGTAAAGCTGCTGGAGGGGGCGGGGGATGCTGGCTGGCTGGCTGACTGCGTACCGAGGAAGTGAAACTGAAAACCCCCAACAGGGACTGGATTGAAATGTTCACACACAGCTGGCTGGGCTGGGGATAGGGTGACCAGGTAGCATGTGTGAAAAATCAGGACAGAGGGTTGGGGTAGGGTGAGCAGATGTCCCACTTTTATAGGAACAGTCCCATTTTTTGGGTCTTTTTCTTATATAGGCTCCTATTACCCCCCATCCCCTGCCTGATTTTTCACACTTGCTGTCTGGTCACCCTAGGTGGGGGAGTAATTGGTGCCTATATAAGACAAAGACCCAAATATTGGGACTGGCCTTATAAAATCAGGACAACTGGTCACCCTGGCTGGGAAGTGCGTCTTTCTCCTGGGCTGGCAGTGATCCATCTTAGCCGGGGGGAGCTGCATAAAGCAGGATGAGCTGCTGTAGCTCCACGGGTGTCCTGTTCCTGAGATCAGATGCTGTGCTAACTTCACCATGATCCATGGTGCTGGCGGTGGTACCCAGTGGCGTGTGATCAGACCTGAGGGTTTGCTGCTGCTATTGCCACTCTGCACCCCAAGAGGTGGATTTTGAGGTCCTGCAGCTTTCCACCTATCTCCTCCTCTACTGCAGCTGTTGGACCAGCAGGCTGGGGGTGAGCCAAGCATGAAAGCAGTACTGGGTTGCCATATAGATTATCATTTAGCAACTTTGTTTGCCAAAAATGCTTGCTAACAATCCTGGATCCAATTTCAATATTTTTTAAAAAAATATCAGTATCTTAGCCAAAAACAGAAAATTAAGTTGTTGATAATTATTTGTGACAAGTTTGGTTTGGGGCAGCGTGTGGGTCAGTTTTCATTAGAGAAAAAAAAAAATGTTGACTGGCTTTCCTATAGCCCTGTTACTGCTAAGTAGAGGCCCCCCACAACTATAATATGCTCATCTCCTTACTAGCGTATAGCGTGACCATATGTTGTACTAAAATTCCTTGCTTTTTTTCCCCAGTGAGTCAGTATAGCTTTTGCCAGCCCAGAGGTTAGGCAGCCAATGTCTTACGTTTTCACAATGTTTCGTCCAACTTTCATAAAGTAAATACATGGTTAATATGAGTTAAAAAGGCCAGGGACACTTCCTTGTGAAGAATCTGTGCAGCAGATCGTGCTGGAGCTGTGAAAATGTCAGTTTTTGATGGAACTTTAGAGGCAGTGATTTATCATGTATTTCTGGCAATGCCCAAAAAGTGCTGCTATTGCTAACGTCTTTCCAAACAAAATTAAGGCACAACAGGACTTCTGTAACATTTCTGGGCTACCTTAATCTAGATGAGCTGATTCTGTGCTGACTTCATTGTGCTCACTTACCTAGGAATAAAACTAGGGTTATGTTTTCCCACTGCTTGGAAACCCAGCTTATTAAACTAGATAATGCCATTGATCTATTTACAGTATAAGGTTGATATAGAGTTGTAACTAACATTAAGACTGATGCCCCCTATACATTTAAAACTAAAAAGTGGTTTTGTAAAAATGACATGGGTTTCCAACTCTACTGTGTCTCAATCAGGGTGGAGCACCTTGTGAGGTGTCTTCACACTAGCTCAAGGTCAGAGGCTCACGGCTATCCTATATTAGTTATTTTAAAATAATATTTCTGATAATCTGATAATAATTGAAACAGTTATTTCTTTAAAAAACACCCATGTAAGTTATGTCGTATAGAAAACAACTTTCTGGGTCACAGAAAAGAAAACGGAAAGATAAAATAGGATTAGCTATACAAGCACAGAAGAGTTCTATACTTAAGTTTGTATGTCATGAAAACAACAAAGTTGATCAAGATCAAGTAACTGCTGAAGAACAAATTTATGCAGACAAAGTTCAAGAAATGCAACAACATGGAACAATCATTTGAAACAGATGCAGACACAGAACAAGAAATTACAACAGTGGAAACTGTACTAGCATGGGATATAGATGGTATTGGTGCATGGCCACAATCTTTAAACAATGAATTATGTGCCATTATACTTGAGAAAGGCCCTATGAGAATAAAAGGTCCTGAATATCCGAAAGACATGAGAGGTAGGAAATTCACAGAAAACAATTACTACAAAAGACTTTCTAACGGTGAAATTGTCAACAGACGGTGGCTTGTGTACCTTAAATGCAAGGAAGCTGTATTTTGGTTCCCATACAAGATTTTCAATAGTTGCAATTTTAAGATAGCAACTGTGGGTATTAATGATTGGATAAATCTTAGTCACACATTACCACAACATGAAAAGTACGCACAAATGGTGTGAGCTGTGTGTAAGGTTAAAAAAAAATCAGACAACTCTTCATGTCCCGAATCAAAGATTGCTGGAGTCATAGAAGCAGCATTGGCATCGTGTTCTTGAACGGCAATTACAGACCGGTAACTCTAACATCGGTACTGGGCAAATTAGTCGAAACAATAGTTAAGAATAAAATTGTCAGACACATAGAAAAACAAACTGTTGAAATAGTCAACATGGTTTCTGTAAAGGGAAATTGTGTTTTACTAATCTATTAGAGTTCTTTGAAGGGGTCAACAAACATGTGGACAAGGGGGATACAGTGAACATAGCGTACTTAGATTTCCAGAAAGCCTTTGACAAGGTCCCTCACCAAAGGCTCTTACATAAATTAAGCTGTCATGGGATAAAAGGGAAGGGCCTTTCATGGATGGAGAACTGGTTAAAAGACAGGGAACAAAGGGTAGGAATTAATGGTATTCTCAGAATGGAGAGGGGTAACTAGTGGTGTTCCCCAAGGGTCAGTCCTAGGACCAATACTATTCAATTTATTCATAAATGATCTGGAGAAAGGGGTAAACAGTGAGGTGGCAAAGTTTGCAGATGATACTAAACTACTCAAGATAGTTAAGACCAAAGCAGATTGTGAAGAACTTCAAAAAGATCTCACAAAACTAAGTGATTGGGCAACAAAATGGCAAATGAAATTTAATGTGGATAAATGTAAAGTAATGCACATTGGAAAAAATAACCCCAACTATACATACAATATGATGGGGGCTAATTTAGCTACAACGAGTCAGGAAAAAGATCTTGGCGTCATCGTGGATAGTTCTCTGAAGATGTCCACGCAGTGTGCAGAGGCGGTCAAAAAAGCAAACAGGATGTTAGGAATCATTAAAAAGGGGATAGAGAATAAGACTGAGAATATATTATTGCCCTTATATAAATCCATGGTATGTACCCACATCTCGAATACTGTGTACAGATGTGGTGGTCCTCACCTCAAAAAAAAGATATTCTAGCACTAGAAAAGGTTCAGAAAAGGGCAACTAAAATGATTAGGGGTTTGGAGAGGGTCCCATATGAGGAAAAAATTAAAGAGGCTAGGCCTCTTCAGCTTGGAAAAGAGGAGACTAAGGGGGGATATGATAGAGGTATATAAAATCATGAGTGATGTGGAGAAAGTGGATAAGGAAAAGTTATTTACTTATTCCCATAATACAAGAACTAGGGGTCACCAAATGAAATTAATAGGTAGCAGGTTTAAAAACAAATAAAAGGAAGTTCTTCTTCACACAGCGCACAGTCAACTTGTGGAACTCCTTACCTGAGGAGGTTGTGAAGGCTGGGACTATAACATGTTTAAAAGGGAACTGGATAAATTCATGGTGGCTAAGTCCATAAATGGCTATTAGCCAGGAAGGGTAAAGAATGGTGTCCCTAGCCTCTGTTCATCAGAGGATGGAGATGGATGGCAGGAGAGAGATGGTGTGAGCTGAGTGTAAGGTTAAAAAATCAGACAACTCTTGATGCCCAAAATCAAAGATTGCTGGAGTCAGAAAAGCAGCATTGGCATTGTGTTCTTGAATGTCTATTATCTATTGTTGAATATCTATCAACAAACAATCTTGCTTTTAGGGGAAGCGTTGAGAAATTATTCCAGCCCCAAAATGGCAATTTTTTGGGCCTTGTACAACTGCTGGGAAAATTTGACACAGTGATGAGTGAACATCTCCGAAGAGTAACTGAAAATGAAATACATGACCACTATTTGGGACCAAGAATTCAAAATGAACTGATCATGCTAATGAATGATAAAGTGAAAGACAACATTGTTTCATTGGTTACTTTGGCAAAATATTTTGCCATAATTCTAGACTGTACTCCAGACATAAGTCATCAAGAACAGATGTCGTTAGTAGTGAAATTTGTTAACATTAGTGATTCAGCACAGATTACAGTTAAGAAATCGTTTATCACATTTTTAGAAGTAGAGGACACTACAGGTTTTTCACTTCAAGCTCTCCTTGAGGAACTAAAACGAATGGGATTGTCCATAATGAATATTAGAGGACAAGGCTATGATAATGGTGCCAATATGAGAAGATGCATTTCTGGTGTGCAAGCTAGATTGCTGGCAGAAAATCCACGAGCCTTTTTTGTTCCATGTGCATGCCACAGCCTTAATTTGATTTTGTGTGATATGGCCAAGTCTTCTGTAGAAGCTATTTCTTTTTCTGACTTGCTGCAACACATTTACGTGCTCTTTTCAGCTTCCACTCAACAATGGCAAATATTCAAAGCTCATGTCAATGGTATTACCATTAAGCCTCTATCTGAGACACACTGGGAAAGCAGAGTAGAAAGTGTAAAAATGTTGAGATATCAATCTGAGGAAGTTTATGAAGCATTGGTTGCTATTTCGGAAGAAGCCAGAGAGCCAAGAGCTAAAAGTGAAGCACAGGCATTGGCCTCTGAAATATCTAGCTTCAAAGGGGGGAGGGATAGCTCAGTGGTTTGAGCATTGGCCTCCTAAACCCAGTGTTGTGAGCTCAATCTGGGGCAAAAATCTGTTTGGGGTTGGTCCTGCTTTGAGCAGGGAGTTGGACTAGATGACCTTCTGAGGTCCCTTCCAATCCTGATATTCTACGAAATAAATTTCTGACATCTGTTATAATCTGGTATGACATTCTTGTTAAAATCTCAAGTGTAAGCAGATTAATGCAGAGTCCAATGATGCAGCTTGATTCAATACTTACCTTACTAAACAACACACAAGACTTTTTAGTGAAATACAGAGAACATGGATTCAAAGAAGCACAGGTTACAGCAAGAGAGCTTGCACAGGCAGTCGATGTAGAACCAAAATTTCCATGTCCGAATGTGACAGGAGTTTCAAGTTAAAAACAGCAAGTGGAATGTGAAGGAGCAGATGAGCCCATAGATGATCCAATAAAGAAATCTGAGGTTGAATTTTTTAATGTTGTGATGGATAAAGCAATATCTGCCATTGATGAAAGGTTTAATACCTTAAGAGCACACCATGAACAGTTTGGATTTTTGTATGACATAACTAAATTCAGTGAAATAGGAAAACAAAAGCAGCAAATGACAAAGTGCAAAAACCTGAAGCATGGTGATAGTTTTGATTTAAATGGACTTGAACTGTACAAAGAATTGAGTACATTGTCACCAATGTTGCCACATGCAAAATCGGTGATAGACATTGTATATTCATACTAGCAAACTTGTTGATATATATCCTAAAGTGTACATTGCCACTCGTATTCTACCGACAATTCCTGTAACAGTAGCATCAGGAGAACGGAGTTTCTCAAAACTAAAGCTCATAAAAAACTCTCTCCGTTCTACAATGAGTTAGGAATGCTTGACTGGTCTTGCTATTTTTGCAATCAAACAAGACATCACTTTGTCTTTGTCATATAATGATATTATTACTGATTTTGCAGCCCAAAAAAGCCAGAAAGATTGCTTTTAATGAAAAACAAATCATTGTTTCAATACCTCTTCATAGAAATTTCCAATAAAATGTTGACAAATTAAAAAAATTATATTATTTGCATCATTCTGTCAATAAATCAGAATTTTTTCTATAGCGCTACTTCTTTAGTGCAAGTATAGTCCATCAACATTACAGTGTGCTTAATTAAGTTAAACTATTTTTAATAAAGTGCATGTGGCAAGCTTTCCAATACTGTAAGCTTAAGTTTGTGTTGCTAAGAGCAAGTCAGGCATAGGGGCAACAGTTTAATAATCCTGCCTAGGGCACCATAAATCCTAAGGACTATGGAGAACTCATTTTAGCACTTCCCTACACCCCTCAATATCCCACTTGATATCAGGGGCCACATCCCGACCCCTGCCACTCCGCACTGGGGGACAATCAGGACAACCACAGCTTCACATACACTGACCGGTGAGAGCCACCATTAGTGTCTTTTTGGCAAAAATGGACACAAATGTTTTCTACCATGCTAATTTTAAAGCTCTGTTATATAAATTTATTTTATACATTGCACTGAACTGATTTTTACTTGCACATTAATGTTTTGCACTGGTTTTGGTACTTAGTGCATTTTTATTTTTTCAAAATAAATTCATCTTTATTCCTTCATAACATATACTGGAGGATTTATTGTATCTAAACCATCCATGGCAGATGGTTGTAGTGATATTAAAGAGGGTACTAACAGTGATTCCCCCAAGTGACAGTGACCCCCCCCCCAGTTTCACCAAGTGCAGAGGTCTTTTAAGTTCTTCTGTTGAGGCTTGTGGGCTCCTGTCTGCAGAAAACACTGATTGTATCTGTCCTGTAAAAGATACCCTATTACTATGTAAAACTTGCAAACAAGTTAATTGACTTTATTCTTGAAGTAAACACTATGCTAGCCTTAAGCTGTAATTGATACAATGTAAACAAACAGACTCCCACCCTCTGTGATTACAGGGCCCGGAATCTCATAGGAATTAACACACACCCCAGAAGTGTTGGAGACAGTAAATTAAAATATGGTTAAGATATGGAATGTATGTTGACGAATGTTTGATATATGTGAATGGTTAGGGAGGTGCCAGCCTGGAAAGGATCCATCGGCCGAAGAGAGTGTCAAGTGGACCATCAGACAACCCCCAGAGGGTAAACTGGGATCCACTCCAAACACCTGAAAGGAATGTGCCACTTTAGACAGTGTGGAGCCACCAGGAATGTGCCATCTGCTAATTGAGCCAACAACAGCAGGATGAAACGGTTCCCATAGACTAACATAGGAATTAATTCCTATAAAAATGGACTCTAAAAACTGAGGACTTTGAGTCTGGTTTGCTGCCAACCTCCCAGGAGGCACAGGTGCTATCTGAGCACAGATCGGCCATCCTCATGACCAGATACTTGGCCAGTAACTGGCATGAGCATTGTCTAGCTGGTATATAACACCTGTACAGAACCTGAATGAATGATTGTGTGAATGAATATATATGTGTGTGTAAAGAAATAAGTAGTGATAGGAATAAGTAGTTAAACAACATTGTTTGCTTTATCTTTTGCTTTATTATTATATGTACAATATGTGCATCTTGCCTTATCTCCTCTTAATAAGATCCTGCTGGTTTTTTTATATTGGTATAACATGGCAATCCAGACTCTTTTTGAAAACCTCCAGCAAAACAAGCTCCATGACCTCCCTAGGCATCCTGTTCTATCATCCTAACTGTTCTTGATAGTTGGAAGTTTTTTTTCTAAAATTTAAATCTAATCTGCTATGCTGTAGTTTGAAACCCATCGCCTCTTGTTCCCTCGTTCTCTCTGGGCAAAGGGAACAAGCGTTTCTACATCTGAAGAGGGGACATGATAGCAGTTTTTCAAGGTATCTAAAAGGGGTGTCCATAAGGAGGAGGGAGAAGAACTTGTTCATTTAAAGCACTTAGGACAGAACAAGAAGCAATTGGCTTAAACGCAGTAAGGGAGGTTTAGGCTGGACATTAGGAAAAGTTCCTAACTGTCAGGAGTGTTAAACAGCTGAGAGAAATTGTCTAGGGAGGTTGTGGAATACTCATCTCTGGAGATATTTAAGAGTAGGTTAGATAAATGTCTATCAGGGATGGTCTAGACAGTATTTGGTCCTGCCATGAGGGCAGGGGACTGGACTCGATGACCTCTCGAGGTCCCTTCCAGTCCTAGAATCTATGAATCTTTTTGTAGCAGCCTTTCAAGAATTTAAAGTCCTCTCTCATGACCCCCAACCCCATCTCCTCTTTTTCCAAATTAAACATACCCAGGTCCTTCAGCCTACAGTTAATCAGCGGCACACACTATTTGTGACAGAACAGGAGCACAGAACTAATAGGTTGAGTTAAAAACACAGGGTAATAATTATAAATGTATAATAAGCACTTCCTAATTCTACATTCATTAAAAAGCAGTGTGCTATTCATAAAGGTAAGCATTACACAATTCCTGACAAGTCCCAAAACTTCAGGGCTAGGTACAGCACTGCCTAGCACAGCACATTACTGTTAAAGTGCTCTTTCAAAGCCTGTTAGCCACATATCTCCACACTGAGCTCTTCTAATGGCCCATGATGCACCACCTTGTGTCTGGTTGTGCAAAGTCAGCAGCCCTCCACCCCCTAACCCTGATGGCAATTTGTCCCCCTCTGCCTTAGAGATAGTATGGCTCCTAGGTGTGGGTAGGCATGGGGCTCCATGCACTGCCCCTGCCCTGAGCACCAGTTCTGCACTCCCATGAGCCATTGGCCAGCTCCCAGCCAATGGGAGCAGGGTGGAGGGTGCCTGCAGGCAAGATCAGCAAACACCATGAAGTCTCCTGCCCATCCCCTGTACCTAGGAGCCAGACCTGCTGGCCACTTCCAGAGCACAACATATTGCTGGGACAGGCAGGCAGACAGACTGCCTTAGCACTGCTGCACCGCTGACCAGGAGTTAACCCCAAGGTAAACCCATGCCCCAACCCCGAGCCCCAACTCTTCTCCTGCATCCCAAACTCCTCTTCCCGGCCCTACCCCAGAGCCTGCACCCCTAGCCCAGAGCCCATCCTGTACCCCAACCCCCAGACCCAGACAAAAGCCCCCTCCCACATCCTGAACCCCTCATCCCTGGCCCCACACCACAGCCATCACCCCCTCCTGCACCCCAACCCGCGCCTCCAAACACAGCCCCCTCTGGCACTTTGAGTGCCTCAGCCCCACCTTCCAGCCTGGAGCGCCCTCCTTCATCTTAAACCCCTCATCCCCAGCCCCACTCCAGAGCCCACACCCAGAGCCAGAGCCCTCACCCCAACTCCCTGACCCAGCCTGGAGCTCCCTCCCGCACTGTGAACCCCACATTTCTGGCCCCACCCCAGAGCCCTCACCCCCTCCTGCACTCAGATACCTATCGATGATATGCCACACTTAGTGATGCCACAAGCACTCCTGATGAGTATGTGCAGTGCTGATACAAACAGCCAGGTATGCATGAGTAATATACTAACTGCAGCTGCTTTATGCCAACATAATTTGTATCGATCAAAGTTTGTAGTACAGTATGTCTATACTACATGCGCTGCAGCAACGCAATTATGCTGCTATAGCACTGTATTGCGGACACTACAGCAACGGAAGAGTTTTTTGCATCACATCCAGCCCCTCAGGAGACTGAAGGAAGAACTCTTCCATCCACCTAGCAGTGTCTACACCAGAGCTTAGGTCGGCTTAGCTACATCTCGCAGTGGTGTTAATTTTTCACTTAGGTTGGCCTAAGTTTTAGGTGTAGACCAGGCCTAACTGAGGTGCTACTTGATGTATGAGTAATGTTGGCAGAGTCTGTCCTCAGATAATACAATGCTGTGCCATCTCTCCTGACCAGCCTAACCCCTGAGTGCTAACTATACATTACAAGAGGACGTAACATCAATAAGGATTCATAGCTACAAATGGCTTTTTATTCTATGAGAGATTTATCACATTTGCAGAAAATTAAACTTCTAATGGAAAAGTAAAATGCAATTTAGCAAGCACCAAGGCTTCATCCAGTGTCCACTGAAGTGAATGGGAATCTTACTATTAAATTCAGTTGACAATGGATCAGGCTGTAAGGCCCTAGTCCTGCAAACTCTTACTTGTATGCTTACCTAAATCTGTGAGCAACCCCGTTGACGTCATTAGGACAACTCCTGTGCTGAAAGCGAAACGTGCAGAAATGTTTGTGGAATTGGGGCCTGAATCCACTCACTCAGTTAATTCATTCTCTTTGGTGCTTAAAAAAATTGAAAGACAAATCAATTAGCCATTTCCCATTTTATAATTAATACTGGCCATAGTTAGCGACAATAAATGAGCTTCCATGTTACTCAAAGGTAGGGGAGCTGTGTTGTCACAGACAATACAAGCACAGATTTTTTTTCTTCTGTTTATGAGTTGGGTGAAACTAGATTTTATGGATGCAGGCAGACTGCACAGAATCCACATTGCATGTGAGGTCTCCAGAAAAAAATCATGAAAACTCATGTACGAAGGAAAAAAAAAATCAGCTTAAACCTGTGAATTTCCCACACTCTAAAAACAAATACATACACAACATGGTATACAGCCACATACATTATTGAAATAGGACTGTTACATACTCACTTCACATTTTCAATTTTATTTTCATGAAACACAATCCCACATCTGCTGAAATGCATAGGCATAAGAAACAAAATCTGCAAAGGCAGCTTCCATCAATGGGACTGGTTTGCAAAGATCATAAATACACAATAAGGTCCTGACTAGAGGGCTCCATTGCAGCTTTAAACTTTGAATGTTTCTGTTTTTATTAGTGTCACCCTTAATACTATGTACGTAGCATCTTTCTTTGGTAATTGTAGAGGCCTCTATTTCCCCATGGTATTTTCCTTGTTCATTATTGATTACAATCACTACTCATTTTAATAAGCCGGTCACCATTAATTAGAATATCTTGCAACCTGTCCTGAAACTGATCAAATAAAATATAAAACAACTTCTTAGGCTGTCTTAATGAAAAACAAAATTATTTTCATTGTCAACTGTAATAAACCTCCCATTTATAAATCAGAGCTAATTGTTTCTAACAGATGTTGGAATCCATTATGAACCTCTTATACAGCTGTGATTAAAAACTTAACTCCTCCAAGCTAATGCATACAAAATCATCCAGTAATGTTAATTAGGTCCAACACATTTCAAAAAACAGAAGCTACTTGTCACAGGGTGTCATGATCCAGGAGGCAATCCAGTTCAGTGAATGTTTGTGTCTCTGCCTACCCTATAACCTGGGTGTCTCACAATGCTTTGCTGCTTAGCTCCCAACCTGGGCTACTCATAATCAGCCTACCAGCATGCAAGTCCCACCCTGAGTGTCTGTGTGCTAGGCAGCCCTAGTTCAGCCACTCTGATCTCAGCAGCCTGTCTACAGCCCCACAGGCCCACTCTGGCTTCTGCCAGCTTCTGCCAGCACAGTGATCCTAACACACTCCCAATCCCAAATTTCCCCAAAACCGTATGCCTTGAGGTATCCAGCCCTCTCCTGGACAGCTCAGGGAAATAATGTTTTGTTTGTTCCTTTAAAGACACAAAACTACATCGCAGCTTATTAACTAACTAGGGTGAATACATCTTTCCCTTTAAACACAGCACTAAGATGATTATAGTAAAACTGAAAGAAATTCATTAAGAAAATATATATAGGCTTAAGTGATGCTAAGTAAAAGGAACAAAGTTAGAAAGAGTTACAAGCAAATAAAATGAAAATACACGTCTAAAACGTAACTGAGCAAGCTACAGGCTTTGTTCAAGATGGTTTCTCTCACCAGTCATTCTTCTTCCCAGCCATGGCTGACTTTCCCTCAGTTAGAACCTTCCACAAAAGTACAAGGCACTGGCTTCCCTTGTCTTCTTTGGTGAAGGAGCTTTTCCCCGAGAAGGTTTCTCACCTATATTCAGTTCTAGAGACTTCAACCCCTTTCCTCCCACCTTTGGTTGATGGACACATCTTCCTCAGCTTGCAAGAGCTCTTTTCCCTACTATCTGTCTAGTAATGGATGCCAAAGATGGCTTCTGTCCTTACTTTTTTCTCCCAGAATTCAATGATAGTGCTTCAAGAGACAGGATGACCTCATGCTGTTCTTCCCTTCCTGTGGCTTCCCATTCCCCTGGATGTAAATGAAGCTTCCATTGTTTGTGATTCCACCATGCTTAATTTACATGGGAGACAGGTAGATAGCTGTGGCGCTCCCTCTGCCTGGGCAGACTGTAAAGCCTAATATCAATGTGTATCCAAATTTCCTCATGTAATATCAATACATACATTTCACAATGATATTAACCATCAATGTGTCATTTGCTTTCACAAAAGACCTCATTCCATACACTTTTATAATACAGTAATAGTGTATACAATCAGCCGATTGAGTTGTTTGTCACTTGAAGTTCAGCCACCCTCTGTCTTTATAGACCAATGAACCTTTGAAATGGATTCCTCTGAAAAGTTAAACCAAACCAAAGTTCTCTTTCCTGCTGAGTGTAGACACTTAACCGCCTTCTAGTGTGAAGTTTGCCTGCATTCCTTGTTAGCCTGATGGGTAGGTTTACTACTTATGTGTAGATTGAGGTAAACACACATTCCTTTGTTTAAGGTAACTTGTCTAACACCTCCCTCTAACTTGGCTGGTTTACACACACACATTAGTTATAATTCCAGCATATATTCATAATTCTTAATACTCATCACGTGCATACATCACAAAAGAATATTAATAATCAGGGAGTTATTAGTTTTCAAACGATACCTCAGAAGGCATATTTTGTACAAAGGTGATTACAATTGTGAGGAGTGTATGAAGACAGGGGTGCTTTGTGCCACAGTACTTCTGCTAATGTATAGGTCCTGGATTCCAGGTGATAATTATAGGTACACTAACAATCTCTCCTCTGATTGTAAGGTCCCAAAGCAATACATAAAGTTATTATTGGCATTTTAACAGTAAGTTGCTCTCTAGCGACTTCACTGTCAGCCATAAGTTAATTCCTCACATTATTGTTGAAACTGTCTGAACCGTATTGGTTTGAACCAGTTAATAAGAATTGAAAATAGAGCACTGCCATCAGTTCTGGAAAAAAAATGGCATTTTTACATACTAACATGGAGCTACACCAGACAGTTTGGTGGAATTCAGAAGATGCACTCTGCTCCTCTTACATTTCCACAAGGTGTGGCTTTTTTAAAAAAACAAGTATAAATAAAAAATGCTAGATATATCCTATCCAGATATTTAGATATTTCCTAAGAACACTATTTTTCTTCAAAATAGTCTTATCAGATACTGAAGAATTTCCTTTAACTTTAGAATAGAACAGAATTTGGTTTCATATTTCACCTTTCACACTCAGGTTATTGCAGAGCAACAAGTGTCAGTAGATCCTAGCAAATACAGCAGCGACAACATCCTCTGCACTAAATTGAATCTGTAACTGCACAAAGACCTGTGCTTTAACATCAACCATACAAGTTAGAAGTGAGAGACAGTAACTTCATAAATGCCTGTGCCTTGGCATCATTTCAGCAAGCTATAGCTACTTGTCAGAGACCTCATGGAGACATGTATCTTTAC
The DNA here is from genome assembly GCF_003597395.2 of Chelonoidis abingdonii. Lineage (NCBI taxonomy): Eukaryota > Metazoa > Chordata > Testudines > Testudinidae > Chelonoidis > Chelonoidis abingdonii. The sequence continues at coordinate 261,461,159 of NC_133769.1, forward strand.
ATAAACCCAAACTAGAGGTACTGAGCCTGCAGGTGCAATGTTAGCAGGGGTTCAAAGTTACAACTACATGCACAGAAACTCCTCAGCGGGGTCTCATGTCCTGGTAGGCTGGACCCAGCTTCCCACTCTTGGACAGTGTAACTTGGGCGCACCAACCACCACAACAGCACCCTCCGCCCCCACACTGCAACCTTAATCCTGGCTTGGTGCGGAGGGAAGGCTATGGGGCAGGTGCGGGGAGGGAAAGGTGGCTGGAGAGCAAGCCCAGCCTGCAGTCACCTCCCCTCCCCCACAGTATGTTGAGACCTGGCACATGAAGTCACAGCACTGCTCAAGCTTGGCCCTGCCACTGAGGCTCTAACCAAGGAGCCGGGTCCAACCCTGCAGGACAGAAGCCACCGCTGAGGTTAAGTTGAAGGCAGGCTTACTCTCCAGCTCCACACACCACCACCCCAGACCTCCCTTCCACCTACCAAGATTAGGACTGTGTTGCTGGGACAGTAGCTATATTCATTACCAGTGTCATGAAACTTGACTAGAATCTCCAGTGCACCATTCCGAAGTAGTATTTTAGAACTTTCTTGGTCTTCTTGCATCTGAAAACCAGCTCACAAACTGTGCACTAATGGCACTGCTTGTGTGTGTATTTGCTCCAATGTTAACTATCACTTGTTGTTTTCTTTTGTCACAGTGAATGCTCTGTTTGGACATCTTTGACCATGATAGACAGAGAGAGGCTTTAAAAACACAAAGAATTTGAAAAATGATGTGTAATTTCCATGGAAAGACACATTCTTTGAAAATATTTGACAAAGTTTTAAAAAATGGTGCAGCATTGCCAATTTCAACACTGTTTCTTGGATGGAATTGTCGGATGCCTTTTAATTAACACGTACTTTTTTTTAGTTCCAGGTTCCTTGATTGCAAGTAAAACCAACAAAATTTATTCTGCTCACACAAACTCACAGCTTAAAGATTTCTTTGTTTTTTTTGGGGGGGGGGGAGAGGAGGGGCGTGGGTTGAAGAACAGGATTTATCCTTTTGCCATGCTGCCATCCAAGGCACGTTTTTAATGCACAAAAGCATAATTTCTATGGACAAAGTGAATGCACATTCCAAATAACAAATTCACTTACTAAATTAAGTACTTTGTTTTAGCTTTAAAAATATCTTTCAAGTTCATCTTTCTCAGCTACACATTCAAAGTTCAGGAACATGGAGAAAGAGAATCAATGTCTACTTTCTCCTATTCATCCAAGCCTCCCTACAAAGAGCTGACCGGACAGAATTTGAAGGTGATATAGTGGTGTTAACTTACACTGGGCCTACATCATAAAGATGATTTCCGAGAACAGCTTGTCAACATGCAAATTCAGATATTTTAAGTGGCGGTTGAAATGGACGGAGGAAATGCTGTTAAACTCTGGATTAGATTTAAGGCCATTGTTCAGATTTTAAACTAAATCAGTGCTAGAGTTTATGCGTTGGTTCAATATTAACTAAATTTCAAAAACTGTTTTCACAAGATTTTGGCTCAAAATGGTGGAGATTTCATTTGAACAAGTTCTAGGTGATTTTAGATGGATACCCCAAAGTAAGACCATGGAGCAGTGGGTCTCAATCTTTAAGACCTAGCATACTAAATCTAAAACTCCAAAGTGCTTGGTGTTCCACCTTTGTAATTTTAATCAGTGTAGCTTTAATGGATTCTTATATTTCTGATAAAACAATCCAAATACCAGCTGATTGTAGGCCATGTAACACTCATGTAGAGTCTCACTCAGATTAAAAAAAATCTGGTTTCAGTGTTCTGCTATTATTATTCAATTTTTTTTTAAAGCTAATCATTATGTTTCTTCTCCTAAACTAGCAAAATGGTTGTAAAATTGCTCTCCATATATCTTTGTTTCTGAGTAGAAATGTTTCAGTCTATAACACCAGTTTTAAATCAATGGTCCCCTGTGCATTTTAAGTATTTATTGAGTGTCAGTTACTGTAATAGATAATAAAATACAGTGTAGTAAGGCAAGTATAAAATTCAAACAAAAATAAATTCCACTTTAGCCTTCCTGAACTTTCTGAAGTTCACTCATTTATATTTGTTTGGTTAAATCTGTGACCAAAAGCAGTGGAATGTCAGTTTATACCAGGAATGTTAATTGGGAAGTACAGGTCATGTGATTTTCTGGATATATTTTATATGTTTAGAAAATTTAATTGCTTGATGGAAGGCCAAGACAAACGCCAGGTACTGAAGACATCAGCTCCCAGACACAAAAACAAGAGGTGTTTTGCCAGGCCTTCAACATATTTGATTTGAACAGTTTTGTACATTCATTATACACACTCACCAATTCCTAAGATACTTGGTTTTGTGTTTTATGGAGTGCTAAAAACATAATTTATGTCATCCTGTATAGACTTTCTATCCTTGGTGATTGGTAAGAATGTAAAATGTGCTTTTGCCTCCATGTAAACATTATGTGAAAAACTTACCGTATAAATGCTAGTGTGGGGAAAGGAGAGGAGGATGTTTAGCGCTTCATACTGGTTATCAGGATCTGAGTTTGGTTCCCAACCCTGCAGCGAACAGTAGTTGCCATTAAAAAGTCAATATTTACGTTCATTGGAACCTGAGACAGTATAATTACTTCCTGTTCTAATTATGTGGAAGTCACTGGTACTTCAGGAACTACAGTGTGACAACTAGGGGTAAATGTTTTTTACCCATCACCACCAAACTTGCAAATAAGGCTAGATTATATGACATTAAAGAAGAGTCATACAACTTCGACACTGTAATGTTTGATAATAAAGAGAAGATCTGAAAAACCTTTTTAAACCTGTTTTATTCTAAGCCATTGGGCCTGACACCCCATGTATTCCATCACTTCTCCTGGTGTAGATCCAATTTCAAAGTAGTTACAGTAATATGTGAGTGATGGAATGGATTGGGAAATCAGGAAGTGGCCTTAGTAGTGATAAGTGAAATTAATAGACGGAGAGATTACAAAAAGAAAAGATACCTAGGTAGGTGACAAAAAGATATTGTGTCTTCTATTACACAAACACAGGTTTTCAGAACAGAAATGATTTTACATTGCAAGGGATTTTTCTCCAGTTCTCAAGGAATGTGGCAAGTTTCTAAACCCTCCATTGAATACTCTACAATACCCAGGAAAAAAATACATGTCTATTTTTTTCCTAATGTTTATCATCAGGACAGTGATGTCAAAGTGATTTGGTGGGAGGATGTTACCTGACCAAGTATTCCCCAACCTAAATAGCTAGAGTCTGATCCTTCACTGATTTCCACTTGTGTAGAGTGTAAAACACTACCCAATCAGAATGGAAGAATTTTCCACTCACTTTGCACATCTGCAAAGGACAACACACGGTATGCAACAGTGGAAAAATTACGCACACATCCCAGTTTCTTTTTGTAATGATGGGAAGAAGAATTTATTTCTGCCTATTTCCTAGCTGAATCCCTATTTTAGTACCCTTTTTTAACTCTTCAGAGGTGGCAATCCGAGTATTCTGCAATAGATTTTTTTTTTAAGTATTTGTACCATAGCTGTAGGCCCAAAATCAAGAAAAATGTTGTTTCAATGACTGTCACAAAAAGGCTCAGTGAAATAAGATGAATCACTACTATAGAATGTTGAACATTGCAAAATAGAGAAATTGGAGGTCTTTTACATGGCATAAACCCTAATAATAAGTAATAAGATTTATATTTCAAAACAAAGTATGTACATTTGAATTTCTACATTTAAAAATACAGTGTGAATATTAGGTATGTGTGTTTTTATTACTAACATTGGTAAAACCTGAAACTGATAGTGCATTTAATGTATAACACTCTGACCCTTAAAGAGTTGAAAAACTAAGTACTATTTACAGAACTCTCCTCTGATGTATTAATAAAAATACTTTGAGGCAGTTCATTTTCTGTGCAGTATGTGGACTCAAGAAAATTGATCATGAAATGTGTATTGAAAGCTCAATTAAAAACTGAAATTCAAAAATCTTATATTTTGGCATCATACAAGCAATCACCTCCAAACAAGCTCTTAATTTTCAAGAGCTGAAATAACGAGAAACTACAAAGCGGTGACAGGCTTTCTGCTAAATTTTCGAACTTGAGAGATGCAATTTGCATAGAGCAGTAGAAAAGCATTTTATACAAACCTGCAAAGTTTCAGCCAGCATAAGCATCAGAAGAGTAAAAGAAGGACACTCTGTGATGCAATTTTCTTCAGATAATTATCCACACAACGTGTGTTGCAATTTGTGACTTTTATTATCATGATAATTGAAAATTATTTCAACACATTTTTTCCTTCAGTTTATTTTAGACAATCAAAAGTCATCAGTTCTATTCTACAACCCAAGATTGTTTAAAAGATAAATAAATAATATTCAGCTATGAGTCTTGATATTGAACACACTTCTGTTTTCTAGATGGAAATCTAATTCAGCCGAGGTGACCGCAAAACCACATGAAAATCAAAGATTAAAAGGTTTAAATGAAGTTAATGCAAGAATAGCAGATGCTGTAAAAATACATAGTGACAGTTCTCTCATCTTCATTTACATTAATCTTAACCTTAATTCACCTTATTTACCTTCTAATTTCAAAGGTCAGTTTATTTCTGTGTTAAGCTGTATTCATTAGATAAAATAAACCAGACTAGAATAGATCAATATTTTTAACTGCAAAGGTTCCCTTTTTTAATTATTTTATTGTCTGTAATGTTTTGTATCTAATTTTTTTCACAAAAAAATTATAATGAATGTGTCAGTCCTGCATCTGTAACAAGGCTCTGCTGGGGAATAGTCAGTTACCTATTTATGCTCTAGCAGCAACAGATACTAAACAAAATCTCAATGCAAAAATAGGTTGCACCGTTCATCAACTTTGTATCAAGAGTGGACAACTTTAATTAATATATAGTGGTAAGTACCATATAAATCATTGCTGTAAAGAAAAGAAACACTCTAGTTTGCATAATTTCAAATGCCTTTTATGACTGAAAATATGTATCTTTGGAAAGTAAAGGTGGCATATGTGGTTAGCATTCTAGATTGGTAACACTGTGTGTGCTTAGTCTGTAATTTTATGCAGAAATGAGTTTGAAGGTCTCAGCTTGATTCAATAGCAGATGATTCATAACTGCCACACAATGGTTTGGTCTTTGCACAAGAGAACCATTAGGAAGGATGCACATCACCTGGTATGCGCTATCACTGCCCCATTTTAGAAATATTGTTTTATTAATTGTAATTTTTCTAATAGGTGTCCTGATTGTGTGCGTTTATCTGTAAGTATAGATATGTTAGAATCTGGAATGACTACATAAAATGTTGTTTCTATACGTATCCTAACACAAAACATGTAAAAACATTTCCATGACAAAGGTAAGTCCAACATAAAAAAAACATTAGTCAACATACTTTACTTCCAACTGCATAAGCTAAATCTTGATTAAACGGAGCAGGAAAAGAAAAAAATACTTCTTTTTAAAGCTGTTGGCTACAAGAATTATTTGGAAACTTGCTTCAAATATTGGTGTTAGGATTAAAACATTTGTTCCTGAAATCTCCGATAATATATTGTACCTGTAGTTTTAGAAAGCAACCATACTAGCTATGCAAATCAAAGATCACCACAACATCAGGTATGACTAGTTAATATCCTGGAATGGTGGCCATATTGGATAGATTCTCTGTTTCCAAGATAGCAACATGCTCTGTACCACCTGAAATGTTTCAATATATGCTAAAATAGACTTGTCTCAAACACATACTTGAATATTTTAATCTTATTTTGCTGTAATACCCAAGTAATATCCTGTCAATTATCAGAGGAGTAGCCATGTTAGTCTGGCTCTGTAAAAAGCGACAAAGAGTCCTGTGGCACCTTATAGACTAACAGAAGTATTGGAGCATAAGCTTTCGTGGGTGAATACCCACTTCGTCAGACGCGTCAGATCCTGTCAATGATCATCCTGTTCATATGAGCAATTCAACTAATTTCAATTCAACTTTGGCACCTGAATGAAGCGACCATGAAAAGTAGTCCTACCAGTTGGGGTAGGACTGAGAAGTTATGTTATTCTATGTTTTACATAAACTATAATAAAACTATAGACATATTTTTAGTTTTAGAAATGTATCCTGAACCAGTAAGCAGTAATAAAGATATTAATAATTTTAATGCACAAAAATATTAACTCCAATTGTAACAGAATAAAATAAATCCGTATAAAATACAAATGTTAAAACACTTCAGGAATAAATTTTAAATTTCTGATGGCCTAATACAGAGGTATGTGAAGTGAATCATAAAAACATACTTGTGTATGCTAATTGGATAATGACACATTGCTTTGACTGTCAGTTACCACTGTGCCTTTAAAAGTTCCTCTTGTTAAGCATGTAATTTCATTATTAAAAATTAAAAAATGCTACATAAGTAAACTGCCTGATAGTCAGTCTTGAATACTGTGTATATTCAACTTAATGTTTCTTTGCAAATAAAGGCTATTAATGTTATTATATTCTTTTCATTTTAAGTTCCCATTTACTTTCTATCTGTCTGAATCCATTTTTTTGTTTAACTTTCCTGGAACAGATATTAAAGTTTGTAGGAAGAATAATGCACATATTCATCCATTCTTCATTTCAGATCACAAGAATGGAGTTGGCAGAATCTCTAGTCTGGACTGGAAAATCCCTCGCTGTAGCACTACCCAGTGTAAAGCTACTTCTGATACACTAGCAAGACAGCTACTGTCCTCTTGTCTTCTAGTGCTACCAAAATCCACAAGTAACAACACTGTTCTGACTTGTTATCTTTTCTCAGCCTATACATTTCCAAGCACTCTGGTGAGCTCTTTAATATTATTTCATGTCACTAAAGTATGAAGGGTGCAATCAAAACTAAACTAAAACCTAAAACAAGGTTTTATTTGGTGAGTATGTTTACTGAGGTTGATGAGCTCTGTGTTTTGTATAGATAAGCCAACTTCAAATGAGCACAACATTTCTGCTTGCCTTTATGTTAAATCTAAGACAAACATCTAGCTGAACAAAAATTGCTCATCATCAGTCAGAACTCAAGAACATCAAAGCCACTAACAATATCAACACTGTAGACCAAAATTAAAACCTAAATAAATAAATGAATAAAATGCACAGTAACTCAAGTAGAACTTCCCCCCATCCCCACCAAGTTGAGGAACAGAACAAGAGTCACTGCAGACCAGGTATCGATACACAGTTTTATATTAGCTTCTCACTTTTCAAATGCATCTATGTCCAAATGCATGTCTCTACTGTACCATGAACTTCAGTATTAAGTTATAGAATACAGATTTCATCCTAAGCCATGCCTAAAAACATTAGTATGCACCAATGCCAGATCAAAAATCTTAAAAGGTCTCCCAGCTGTCTAGAAGAACCATAATGCAACATTTCTAAAAGAGCCTCACAGCACACTTTGAATTCATTATACTGTACCATGCATGTCCTAATGAAAACCTTCAGTTCAGGTTTAAAGTAACCAGGCACAGACTATCCTCTTACATGCTGACTGATTGCTACCCCAACAGCACTTTGAAAATTCATAGCCAAGTTCACCCACAGCACTTTCCACAGCTCCACTGGATGCCCTTTACCTTACACTTAAAGAGAGGGGATTCTGCCTACCTCCATGTGTTTTGCAGTCCAGTTGCATGTACTGTACACAGCGATGGAGAGCAGAACTCTTCAGTGATAATCAGTGCTGAGAGGCTGCTCCTGTGAATAATGTACATCCTGTAGAAGCAGGCTCTGTTTCCAGCAGCTGGCAGCAGCCTTCACAGTAATAGTGATGAGCACAGCTTGAGATCATCCACAATTAACCAAATATTGTGTGGCAGCAACAAATCAACAACTAAAGCCCAGCTCACAAATAAAAGCAAAGTAAAATTTCAGACAGAAGCCGAAAGCTTAAGTCACCGAATGCTACATTTCTTCTTCAAGATTATTCCAGCAAGCTCCTTCTGCTATTTTTACTGTACCATAATGCACTAGGTCTGGCTTTTACCCTATTGAAAGAACATGAATATATTATTATCCACACAAAAGAGCAGGTTATTGTTTATGAATTACCAGCCTTCCCAGCAACAAAGGCTATTTTCATAAGAAAACTCAATTTCATTTTAGCTCCAATTTGATTACCAGCTGAAGAAAAGAAGCCCTGCGCCTAAACCTCAAAGGATTTTTATTCATACCATTGAATGGGCTTTATTGCTTCCTTTTCAAAACTGACGTAGAAAGCTTTTAGAGTAAAACATTGACAAAAAATTATTGCACTGCTATTTTGTGCAATAACAGAGCTGAAGAGGGGCAATGATTTCTCAGTCATCCTTCACTGTACTTCAGAATAGCAAAGGCTGGAATTAATGACAGACCATAGAGAGGAGCCAAGCTAAGGTCTCACAATGCATGTCAAATCTAAATGATCACTATACATTGAAAAGACCCCAAAAAGCCTGCAGCTGATTGATTCATGGCTTTCACAAGAAAGACAGGCTTGAAGAGTTTATTGCACCACAATTTACTCTGAATTATCATAAAAATGAATATAGAGGCTGAATGTCACCCCGACACACTCCAAAAACACACATCCAGGGACAAAGTTCACGCAGGAATTATAGCAATGCCATTTGTGCTACTATCGTTAAGGGTCTGTCACTTTTTTCCTATTATAGGGGGTTTTAGCTCAGCTGTAAAGCTGTGCTCTAGAATGAAACCTGGCACACAAGGTCTCATTTTAAGGGAATTTTTTTAACAAATTTAAAAGAAAAAAATCCGAGCTGTTTTTAAGTTAAACATTTACAAAACCAGAAAAGCAGCCTACTAATTTCTGAGACTTTTTAACAATTGTTAAGCTCAAGACTGGTTTTAGGATTTGGGGTGTTTGGGTTTTTTTAAGAATAAAGATTAGCTAGGTGTCAGACCACAACGTGAGCTAATCAGTTTTGTTCTTTAGACAAAAATGTTTAAATTATCAAATTATTTTGTTTCTAAATGGCTTGTCAAACATGTACAGTCGTGTTTCTTAAATTAAAAGAGTGTTAGACTTGTTAGCGTATGGACTTTTAATAATACAACACAGGTGTATTTGGTAAACAGCACCTATTCCACTTTGACTTGGGGTTGATACACTCATTGACCCACAAAACTAAGAAGTCTTCAAGTAGGCTCACATATGATAGACCAAAATGATTCAGAAGCAACCTTTATAGTCATTGATTATTAAGCAATTTCTGTAACTGCATATTTATGCCATACAATGAAGTATATAACCAATTTGTTTTTATCTCTTTATGTAGAGACACTACTATTTGAACAACAAAAAAACTACTTCAGTCTCTACCTAAGAGAGTTTTGTCAGCATAGACACTGCAGGATCAGGATTTTAAGTTATCTTTATGTTTCTAAATTTAAATTCCTGGAAGCAAAGAATTCAGAGTTCTTAGTATGTCCTTAACTTATAATATTAATCTTTTTTTAATCGAATGGACTTTGCTAGTATAGTACATTTGAACATGTTCCCAGCTTGTTTAATAGAGTATCAAATGTTTTCCCTGCCAGTTTATTTTCACAAGCAAAAATACTTGGTTTTGCTCATTAAAAACGAGAAATGGGCCCAGCTCAGGAATTTCACGTCTGAAATTGGATGCAAATCTACACTTCTTAGAAGTTTAGGGGTGCTCAGATTCCATGTCAGCCTGTGATGGAGAAAGGAATTAGTCTTGAAGTTCATATCCAGATCCAAACTACTCTAGAGTTTAGAGGGACTCAGTTCTGATGTTCCAGTTCAGACTCCGCTGCATAAAATCAAGAGAAGTATAGGTTGATTTTCAGAGATGCCGAAGTAAATGTAGGGTGACCAGACAGGGGTGGGGGGCAATAGGAGCCTATATAAGAAAAAGACCCCAAAATTGGGAACTGTCCCTATAAAATCAGAACATCTGGTCACCCTAAATAAATGGAAGCTTCCAAGGCTCTGAACTTCTGAAAGTCAAGACACTAAGTTCATTGTGCTAACATGTTTTGACACATCAAAATCTCAAATTATATTTTGAGAACAGCCTACCTGTGTTTCTATTACAGAATTATTGTGAGCAAAATCCTGAAGCCTAAGCAGGGCTCTTACTCCTATAGAGCAGAGCTCTGTTGCTGGGCTGATTGACAAACAGTCTCTCCAAGGTTGAATCCTGCAGAGCTTTACAAGGGAGACCATGTGGCAGTAATCTCCACGGAGCCAACCGAGGGGGAAATGGGAGGCTTCCAATTAGGTGGTTCAGTCAGAACCTCCTGGTAGGAGGGGTTAGCAGAGGTAGGGGGAGCTTTGCACTCCTCAGTGCCCTGATGGAGAGCCTTGGGGGCCTGATGGACATGACCGACAGCTGCATTTAAGGAAACCTCCTTCCTATTACATCCCCCTTTGCTCCCCTGCGGTAAGTCACAGTCATGAGTTCTACCTCCAGTCACCTTGATGATTACTTGTTTATACAAACAGACCCTTTGCAGATTTAGTCCCTATCATAAGCATAATTCCTAATTCTGAACCTTAGAGTCCAAAATGTGGGTGCCTGCATGAAACCTCCAAGCTTAATTACCAGCTTGGATCTGCATAGCGCTGCACCAGCCAAAAATTCCCAGTGTTTGGCTCACTCTGGCTCTCCCCAAAACCTTCCCTGGGGGGGACCCCAAGACTCAGATGCCCTGAGTCTACCACAGAAGAAGAAATACACCCCCCTCCCTTATCTCTTTTACTTCCTCCCAAGGCTTCCCTCCATGGGTATCTGGAAGGATTACTATATCTGAACTCTTGAATTTACAAACGAGAGGGCAATTTACCTTCCCCCCTTCCTTCTTTTTCCCCTTCCAGTCATTTCCTGAAAGAGACCGTATCGTGCGGCCCAAGGGATTCTATCCCCTAGAGCCTTCACTTGAAAAGAAAATCCAAACAGTTTTAAAAAGAAACGCTTTATTATAAAAAGAAGAAAAGACAGTAAAAATGCTCTCTGTATCAGATAACATATAACAGGGTAATGGCTTAAAAAAAATATGAATAAACAGCTGTATTTCAAAAGAAAATAAATTTAAACATTCAGCAACTACAACATGAAACTACAAAAAAACAATAAAAGCTATTGCTTTTCTACCTTTGTACTCACAACTGAAACTGAAGATAAAAGCCTTGACGATTAGAAAAATCCCTCTCATAGCCGAGAGACAGACGAAAAACACACACACCAAAGGGACACCACACCCAAAACATTCCCTCCCTGAGCTTTTAAAAATCCGGTTTCCTGATTGGTCCTCTGGTCAGGTGTTTGGTTCCCTTTGTTAACCCTTTACAGGTAAAAGAAACATTAACCCTTAGCTATCTGTTTATGACAGTCCCACATTACATATTGTCTAAATCCCAGAATATGAGCTCTCTGAAGCAGGGACTGTCTTTGTGCTTTTTGACTGTACGGTGCAGTGGAGCCCTTTATCCCTGTTTTAAAGTCCTTAGGTGCTACAACAATGGAAATAATTAAGAATAGGCGAGAGAAGGGGCTGTGGCTGTGTGATTACAGAGCAGCTGCTTAGTCTGTGCCCAGTGAGGACCTTATGTCCTTTGATTCCCTTCCTGCACCTCAGGAGCAGAGCTTGGCCAGGTGACAGAGCTGCGATTGAGCTCTGCACCTTCAGAGGAGGGCAGTCCTGATTTGGCCCAATGTGGTTATTTGCATGTATAAAGTGTACAGGATTTAGCTTACAACATACATTTGGTACCATATTTGTAGAGTGTGGTCACATTTTAAGTGTTGTCAGGTTTTGAAAGATTCTGCTGGTGTAGCAGTGATGCCCTGTGTTTAAAAATGGATGGAAATCTTGAAGTGCAACACAGAGAGAGCAGAATAGTGTTGGCAGAGAGTTGCTACAGAACTGGCCAGATTACAGTATTACTTTTTAAATATACAGTTCCATGAGGTTTCCTCTTGTGATCTTCTGCAGTGACCATAGACAGAAATGGTGAAGAATATAGGAACTGGTGGTTATAGGGTGACTAGATAGCAAGTGTAAAAAAATTGGGACAGGGTGGGGGTAATAGGTGTCTATATACGAAAAAGCCCCCAAAATCAGGGCTGTCCCTATAAAATCAGTACACCTGGTCACCCTAGGTGGTTAGCTGTGACCAGAGTTGTACTATAGTGTACACTGAAAGTGGCATTTATCCCAGTTCTCCACGGTAGATGCTCCTATGGCCTGTCAGTCCAGCCATGCCCTGATAAATATTCACCCATAAAAATCATAGGTGTTGAATTATCACATCTACATTGATAGAGCTCATTGGTTATAATTTGCCACCCCAAGATACAGTTCCTCAATGGTATATGAAGTTTAGCCTTCTTGTGATTGGGAATATGTAAATTACCCTATCCATTTTTTTTAAGAATTCTTCATTGTTACAAAAAACACTTTAGGTATTTAAACTTGAAGAATTTGAAAGAACTTACAGTAACTTACACCATATCTGCTGTTTACTTTTTACTCCTGTCGGACAGAGAAAGAAGACTAGTTTGTTGTGTTAGTTTCATTTTCTCATTCTCAGGCACCATCAGTTTACTACAGGGTTTGGTTGCACTTGCAGATATTGCTGGGGAATAGTGAATCAATGTTGAATTATTGCCACCATCTTTTCAGAGAGGATTGTACAAAAACACAGCAGACATTTTTTTAAAAAAAGAAGAAACTCATGAAAACATGTAGTATCAGGTTTAGTAAAATGTCAGTTTCTAATGCTAGGGCATTACTATAAAATTATCTTTTTCATGCTAGGATTCTTAGAGTTTGTACAGTTGTATGACCATTACATTTTTTTTTACTTTTCTTCCCCCTAGTTGAGATATAACTATTAGAAACAAAATTCTAACTCAATATTTTTCTCACAGTAATTCCATAATAGAAAAACAGGTAGGCTGTTCTCAAACTGTAATTTGAGATTTTGGTGTGTCTGCCCATTGATTACACTAAGGATTACCTGCGTAATGGTAGCAGGATTTTCTCCCATGGTATCTCTCTAAACATTACATTTATGGTAAGTATACAGACTATATACTTCCCATATTGTTTAACTTACGGTCTAGAAATTGCTGTGAGGCCCAGCTCATATGGTTACCTCACACCAAACTATAAAAGCTCTATTGGGTGGGCCTCATTAAATAGAATAGCAAGGACAGGGTCAGTGGCTATCACCTCTGCTTTATAAAATCATCCTCATTTCTGGCAGGTGGAATCTAATACTGGATGAGCAGAAGTAGAACAGTCCTGAATTTTGGAGTTGGAAACAGAACATCAGTACATGCCTTAGAAGAATTAAGAACCTGAATAAATGGTAAATCTCCATTTTATTACCAGTACAATCAAAGATAACCCAGTATGCTGGCAAAAAGACTTGCAACAGAAATGTATCCATCCTCCTTCCTTTGAGTTCAAATGTGTCACCTCTATAGCATGACTGGTTTTCACTGGCCCATGGCAATTATAACACTGGTTTACTTCTCCCTGTCATGGAGAGACAAACATTGCCTCAGTTTTCCCCCTTGGTGGTGGTCTTTTCATGACTTGGAGTATGACCCTCTGGCCAAACCCTACAAGAATCCTCTCCCTTTTGGGGTTAAACAAAGAGTCCAAACACAAAACATCCATCAGCCCTTCCCCAGTTCTTCAGCCCTCCCAGGGTTTAATTAATAATCATTTCCCCGTAAGAGTCTGTCTTGGTCTCACCCTCCACCCCTCATTGACACAAGGGTAAAAGGGGAGCTTCCCTCCTATCCTGTCTGGAAGCTATAGCCTGGACCCCTAAACAAGGACCAGTATCAATGCTGATTCTCCAGCCCACACCAATGCTATATTGTCCCAGGATGTTTCCTTCACTTGCTTCACCCCTTCTGAGGTTCCTTTTAGGCTGCCTGCTCACAGACCTTCTCCATAGTCCATTCTGGGCTACGTATGAGCTTCCCCAGGTCCCCTGGTGGAGAGCCCCATATCAGATCTAGATTCCCCCAGCAAGCAGCTGCTCTCCCTCAGATATTCCTCCACTCCAGAAAACGCTGCCTTTTCTATCTCTGAACAGGGCAGGGCTCTCAGACCCCGGCTTTCTCAGTCATGTAATTGTGGGAAGGGGCAGGGAACCAGGCCCAGGTCAGAGGTAGGACTTGATCCCCTTTAAGGCCTGTCTCACCATGTGACGGGAATACTGAATGTCAATCTCAAATGCACATCTGACACATCAGCACCACTGCTTCAGCAGAGCCAGGCTAGCACAATAACTTCACCATCAACAGAACAGCCAGTCTTCCTCCCAGTCTGTATCAATCATCAGCCCTCCTCTCTTTCAAGGTTGGGAAGCAATATATCTTTAACAAAAACAAGTGTAAAAGTATAGTAGCAAAAAGGAAAACTTACTTTTAAGATTGATCAAAGGGCACGAGACACTTTCAGATACAAACAGCCCATTGTAAAATTGTGGTGGAGAGCTATTCTGGGGCTGCTTGCCGCATTCGGTTTGAGGTTTGGTACTGGATGAGTCCTCCTCCCCAGAGCTAAACTTGCTATTTTGCCAGCACTTTCCAATTGTGAGGAAAAGCTTTGTGAGGTGCCAACCTACTCTGATAAGGTTCAGGGGTAGGGGTGACCTGTTGTCCCTACCACCAATTTCAAAAGACGATGAAGAGCGAAAGTATGAGGGAAGACAGGGGAGAGTTAAGTGTGGGAGATTACAGAGGAGGCAGCAAGGGAAAGGAAGGAATGGGGGAAAAGAGAGAGAGGAAGAGTGATGAAAAGTGGGGATATCATTTCTCCTTCCTTCCTCTCAGTCAGACAGAAGAATCTCCCTCATATACCAAACAACAATTTGAGTGCCCACCTCTGTCAGGGTTGTATAACACCATGTAGCAACTCAAATAAATTAAGTAGAATTTACTAACTTTAAACTGTGTCCATCTGTTTTGCTCTCCCTACTCTAAAAGGCCCCCAGATCTCTGGCTCTCTCCCATCCAAAATAACACCTCCTTAATTTTTGTTCCCTGCACTGTGGAAATAGCTAGCAGACTGCATCTCTTTGCTGGGGCAGCTGCCCAACTCCTACACTCTGCAAAAGGTGCATGCAGATCAAGGAGAGTACATTATTCAAATGGCCCCACCATCTAAGAAAGGAAATCTGCCTGCTGCCAGTGCACACACCAGAAAAGAGCAACACCTATTCAGGGCACACACAGCAGAGGCTATTCAGTCCAGTCCATGCAGAAGAGAGAAGAAGGAGCTTTAGGTCAGTGCCAGTTGGCTAAAAGCATGATGATGACAGTTATACAGGAAAAGCCCTGATGAGGAGAAATGCATAACTAGAACAAATGTGAGAAACAGGAAGAGGAGAAGAAATGAGTCTAGGGGAAGAAAAATAGATAAAGATTTTTGTGAATCCAAGATTTTTAGGAGAGGTCAGAGTATGTAAATATTTATGCAGTGGATATAGCTAAAAAGCTGTCTTTTGCCTTTTTTACTGGTATCATCAGCCTTACCAAATATTTCTATACCTGATAGGGACAACATCTAGAACAAGTAATTTCTCTTTAAAAAGAAAAGTTCTTAACTGTGCCCACTGTAGTTTGATTAAACAATGACTAATGGGGCACTTGGTGACAGACTACAAATAGGAAGGGTATAAGCCCCAAAGGAGGACAAGGAATTATCCTGCATACTAAAAGGTAATGTAAGTAGAAGCGATGAAATTAAATTCATAAAGAGAAAATACATGCTGAATATCAGGAAATGCTTCCTGACAGTGAGAACTAGTGAGCTGTGGCATAATCTCTCAAGGGAATCGCACAAGCCCGTTTCTTAGCACATTTAAAACTACAATGTGCAAAACATTAGTAAATGTACTGAAGCATGTGTGTTATTTCTGGAAGCAGAGATGTTTAGCAGAGTCCTTGGCTTGATAACTAAGAGATTTTTCTTGTCTATAGAGTTCATGATTTACAGATCAGAATTGGGTCACAAACTGACACTGGGAAAGAGACAACTTTTATTCATGATGAAACATTAGACTGAATAATCTGTAATGCTTCTTGGTCAATGGCACTCAGGATGGAAGTTCAGATATCCCTTGCCTATCCATAAGACTCATAAGAACATAAAAACGGTCATACTGGGTCAGACCAAAGGTCCATCTAGTCCAGTATCCTGTCTTCCGACAGTGGCCAATGCCAGATGCCCCAGAGGGAATGAACAGAACAGGAAATCATCAAGTGATCCTCTCCTGTCCCCCATTCCCAGCTTCTGGCAAACAGAGGCTAGGGATACCATCTTTTAGTTGCCAACCAGTGAGCTCAAATACTATTTTCAGAAGTATATACACAGAAAATGTGTCAATTAATGTGATAAGCAAGATGGCCCTTGACCCCAAATACACTGCACGTAGTTAGGTAGTGCAGAAATACCCAAATCTTAGCAGAGATAGAGGTAAATCTGGAGTGTACACACATGCTCCACTCTTAAGGTAGAAATCCTGGATTCACTCTCTCTATATCAGGGATAGGCAACCTATGGCATGCATGCCGAAGGCGGCACGTGAGCTGATTTTTCAGTGGCACTCACACTGCCTGGGTCCTGTCACCGGTCCAGGGGGCTCTGCATTTTAAATTAATTTTAAATGAAGCTTCTTAAACATTTTTTAAAACCTTATTTACTTTACATACAATAATAGTTTAGTTATATATTCTAGACTTATAGAAAGAGACCTCCTAAAAAGGTTAAAATGTATTACTGGCAAACGGAACCTTAAATTAGAGGTGAATAGATGAAGACTCGGCACACCACTGCTGAAAGGTTGCCGACTCCTGGTCTATATCTACCATAACACTTTAGGGTTTAACCCAGACCAGTATGGATTTGTGTCTCTATCTGCCTGGCAACTCTCGATGCCTTGAACACTGTGCTACTGTGACGCTCAGCCCAGACACCAATAGCCACCAGACAGGTAAGCAGGTCACACTCTGGCTTCCACCACCCAGTTACTTTTTCAGAGTGACCTCAACACTCTCCCCATGCCAAATTTCCCCAAAACCATCTGCCCTGTAGTGTCCAGCCCTCTTCCTTAATATTTACCAAAGTTATGAAATTCATTGCTCCTATAAACAGACAATACACTGCCACCTGTTATCCTAATAGAACTGGTTTATTGTAAATGTAAAGCAAGTTTGTTTAAGAAAAGGACATAAGATTAAGTAATACCAAGTGTAAGGAATAAAGTCAGAAAAGATTACGTGCAAATATAAAAATACCCTTCTAAAGACTAAAACCTGATTTAATAAATTAGACTCGCTTGCTCAAAGAAGTGTTTCTCATTGAGTCTGCTTTCCAGCAAGGCCGGTGCAACCATTTAGGTGAACTAGGCTGCCGCATAGGGCACCTAGTGGTTGGGTGCACCTAAAAGCCCGCTCAGGCGAGGAGGTGGAGTGGAGCTGAGCTGGGGCGGGGGGTGCAGGGAGGGCTGCCCACAGTAACGGACGGGGGCGCACAGGGGAACCGCTTCCCTCCCCAGATCACCTCCACTCTGCCTCGTCTGCTGAGCATGCAGCCCCCGCTCTAAGTCTCTTCCAATCAGCGCCACAAGCCTGGGAGGGGAGGAGAATTAGAGTGGCGCCGGCATGCTCAGCAGAGGAGAGCTGGGACGGGCTCCCCAGGCAAGGTTAGCTGCTGCAGGGGCGAGTCTCCCTGGACAGAGATAGCTGCCACAGGAAAGGGCATGCTCCCCAGGCAGGGTTAGCTGCCGTAGGGGGTGGGGGAGTCTCCCCAGGCAGGGTTAGCTGCCTCAGAGGGGCTTCCCAGTCGGGGTTAGCTGCTAAGGGGTGTGTGTGTGTCTCCACGGGCAGGGTAGGCTGCTGCAGGGGGGAGGGCTCCCCAGGCGAGGTTAGCTGCTGCGGCAGGGGAGTCTCCCAGGGCAGGGTTAGCTTCAAAGCGGGGGGTAGCTGCTGCGGGGGGCTCCCCTGGTAGGGGCTCAGTTAGCTGCCACGGGGGACAGGGTTAGACGCGGGGGGGAGGGGGGGCACAAAATATAAGTTTCGCCTTGAGCGCTAAACTTCCTTGCACCGGCCCTGCTTTCCAGCATGGGTGACCCGACTCTCTTGCCATGATCTTCACAGAGCTCAAAGTGCTCTGTTCCTTTGTTTCTTCAGGTGAAGGATAACTTAGGAGTTCACTCCCCCTCTCTATATAGACCAGTAAACCGCTGAAATGTATTTTCAAGTAAAGTTCCTTTTCTCCTTCTGGGAAGAGTCATTATGTGGTCTGGTGAAGACTTTATGTTGGCTCCTCCCCTGTGGGTGATAGTTGAGTGGTTACTTCCTCCCCTGGTTAGCTTGATGGCTTTGATGAACAAGCTTGATGGCTTTGATGAACGAGCATTTGCAATGTCTCTTGGTTTACCTTGGAGAAACATTTAAGCGGGTGGAATCATATTCCTTTGTTTAGGGTGGGGATATGCCACGCAACCTTATGTTTTGCCTGACACACATTTTAAGAACATAATTTCAACACATATTTATATTTCTTTGTACACACCTCATACATGCAACACACAAGAATATTAATGATCATTGAGTTATTAGTTCTCCAATGATATATTACATGCTACTTTTTGGGTATATGTCATGACAACAGTGTGTTAGGTGTAGTAAGTATGTCAGGCCTGACAAGAGCTGCTGACAGTGTAGTGAACCACCAGTGGGCCTCTGCATCACAGCTATACAGCAAGGTAAGTAAATAAATAAAACTGAAGCTCTTAAAATGGGAACACTAAACCTTTAGTGAGAATTAAATGGCAGAAGCCCATACAAAGTCACTGTACAATGTAAAGAAAGACTAGCTCTCAGGAGGAGGAATCTTTTAAGACAACAATATGAAAAACGAAAGCTTGGTTCAAAGGGAGGCTGTGGTAAGTGATTGCTTGAAGTAGACTTAAATTTAAGAAGGTATCCAAGAGACATAGTAAAATACGATTTCTAAGTGAGGGAACCATATCTGTTGTACAGCTGCACTGAAGCTGCAAATTAAGGATAGGTCCAACTACAGTATTTTTGTATACAACATTTTGGACCAATCCATACTTGGATTGTGACTCTGATGTGAAAGAAACTCGGAAGACAAAGTTACTTTCAGTATTTGGACATATTGGTGATATCAGTAAAATGAGGCAGGTATGACTCAGTTATTTGGTTCTTCCCATCATTGCATATTAGGTATGCTCATTGTTAACATGTTGAGATTAAGAATGTTTGAGCAAATTTATTTAGTGTGGCACTAACACACTCTTTATCCTTCTTTGTATTGTCTGAAAGAATGAGCGGAATTCAGAATTTCTTTTCTACTTATATTTCAAAATAAGAGCTGAAAAGATATTTCCAAACATCATGAGCATTCTGTGTGACAGGATATATTTAAATCTACTGTAGTGGCAATGGTAGGGTTTTTTTTTCTTTAAATGAGCAAGGAGAATTAAACAGAAATGGAAAAGAAAGCTGATAGCAAAGGTTGAGAGGAACACAAAAGATCTATTGGACAGAATTTCCATTCTTCTCTGTATGGTGCATTAAGTGCATTATAGTAAAAATGAAGGGATTTCTTTCTCTCTCTTTAAAGTCCAACGTTATTGAACTTGAAATCTTTAACTGTGAGCAAAGCTGTGTTTTTCTTTAATACAATTCTGCTATTGATTTCCTCATGCATTTAATCTGGATGATTCTGACAGTTTTTTTAAAAAGACATGACCTTGGTGGAAGATACAATTTTTCTCATACAAGGAAGGAAACCTAGATAGTCTTGTATGATATGCCATGCAACAGAATATTAAATTATATCCACATAGTATCAAAAAACCTGGGGAAAAATCAGAGGTGAGTGTCTTCCCTTCGATTATCCAGGATAGTAAGCAAACATGTCCCAAACTGCACCATGTCTCCTTGCAACCCTCTTCCCACCTCTTGCTCCGTGCTCCCCCAGAAACAAGGCTCTTCCCATCTCCCCAGCTTTCTCAGCCCTTTGACAAAGCACTTTGACCATGCCCTCCCATCCAAACCAATTTGTTCCCTCTCCCCAAGCTGCTCACCCAGCTCTTCCCCACTCTAGCTTCCAGCTTGTTTCCTGCATTTGTCCCTTGTACAGTCTTCTTTCCACTAGGAAAGTGGTGTATTCTTAATATGTGTTAATATCCTAGTGTAGACAAGGCAAATTATAATGTTAACGTGTTAGTAGATTGCGGTAAATTCCTAGCATGTGTCTAACATACCCCCAGGGTACAACCTGAAACTGTGGGAAAACTAGGTCTCCTTAACTCTCCAGCCCAGTCTGTCACTCGCAGTGGTGTGTTAGTGACATGCAGCAAACACCTCCAGGTGCTGTGATCATTCACCCAACAGAATGCAGAGACACATCCACTTAAATTGTATGAATGCTCTCTAAGACACTCATGAACTATACAGAGAGAGACTCCAGCAAACACGCCCAGCCCCCAAGCCTTGCACCCCAGAAAGGTACCGGAAAACCCTGTTCAAGGCCTTCTCTTGAGCAATGCAAGCTCATTAATTAGTTCACAACTTCCTGAAAGGATAGTGGACATGCACCAGCCTTTGTAATCTGAGTACATTTCCCAAGCATTTTAGACAAACTCACTGGTAAGGATAAAACATTAAAATAATTTCTTTATCTACAGAAAAATAGATTTTAAGTGATTTTAAGTGTTAGGCATAGAGGTCAAAGTTGGTTACATAAGAAATAAAAATAAAATTGCAGTCTAAATCTTAAACTTTATCAGACTAAGCAAGATTTTAATCAAACAGTTTTTCTCACCCCATGGGATGTTTCAGGAAGATTATAGTTCTTAATACATTGGCTGAATCCTTTGTTCAGTCTCGGACCAATCTTCCCAGTTCAAAGGATTTTCTTCCAAGCATTCTTGTTGCCCTCAGACTGGGAGGTGGGGAGAGGCCCTGGGTTGATGTCACAGGCTCCAATTTATACCCCCAATCCATGGGCATGGAAAAATACTATCTCAAACATGGAGTCAGAGATCACAAGTTCTATGTCCCCTGCTGAGTCACTGGATTAAGCAATCCCCCTTGTCTATGCGCTTTGCGAGGGGCCCCCTGGGAGAGTGAATTCACCTTAATGAACTATCGACACCTGGACAGCGGTCCAATCTTGATGTAAATCTGTCTTGTCAGTGTTAGACTACCCTTACACTACAGCCTATGTCGGAATAATTTATGTCACTCAGTGGTGTGAAAAAACCCACACTTCTGAGCAACATAAGTTATATTAACATAAGCGCTCATCTGCACAGTGCTATGTCAATGGGAGAGCTTCTCCCGCCAAAATAGCTTCCGCTGCTTGTGGAGGTGGTTTTATTATGCCGATGAGAGAGCTCTCTCCAGTTGGCATAGAGCATCTTCGCCAGATGCACTGCAAGCTCTATCAGTGCAGGTGCACTGCTACAGCTCTGTACACATAGACATGGCCTTAGTTGCTCCTTTATGGCCACTGAAAGGCTGGCTCTGCGCATTTCCCACTTACCACATATTTCAGGAATAAACACCTAGCAATACTTCACAACTTCACATGCAGTGATAGCACATGCAATACAACAGGATAGTCATGCTGAACAGATCAAGACTTTTTAAACAATACATCACAAGGCATATTTTATACAAAACATATCATAATCATATCACAGTGGTGAATATAAAGGTTCCAGGGTGCCTTTGAGGTAAAGTGTCGCACTGTGTTAAAACTAGACCTTCCTTTGTCTATGCTATGATTTTAACACATATTAATCATACACTTTTTCTCCTAGTGTAGATATACCCTACATTTGCCACCAGCCAACCCCCTATTACTTGTTAACTCCCAGCTTGAGGTGAAGGATTAGCTAGGACTTGCTCCAGGCAAGAGCCCAGACCTGAACTGTATACTGTCATATTCAAACAATCATAACTGAATCCAGTCAAAACAGATCATGCATTGAATATTAAAAAGTTCCTTTTTTCCCTATGGACACTATCTCTGCCATATTTTAGCTCCCTACTATCACCCACTTTGGCACTAGTGTGAATCAAAGTAGGGCAGCTAAAAGTTGTATACACAATTATCTACAAAGAACACCCTACTTCAAAAGAATAATAAGGTTGTAAAATCAAGCAGTCAAAAGTTAGAAAATTAACTTAATTTCGGCATTTTCTAACTGTTAAGTCCACTCCTCTGATGGTTAGAAACCTTCATCTAATTTCAAGTCTAAACTTTCTAATGGCCAGTTTATATCCATTTGTTTTTTGTGTCAACATTGGCACTTAACTGAAATAACTCCTCTCCTTCCCTGGTGTTTATCCTTCTGATGTATTTATAGAGAGCAATCATATCTCCCCTCAGCCTTCATTTTGTTAGGCTAAGCAAGCCAAGCTCTTTAAGTCTCCTCTTGTAAGGTACGTTTTCCATTCCTCTGATCATCCACATAGCCCTACTCTGCACCTGTTCCAGTTTGAAATGATCTTTCTTATACATGGGAGACCAGAATTGCACACAGTAGTCCAGATGAGGTCTCACCAGTGCCTTGTATAATGGTACTAACACTTCCCAGTCTCTGCTGGAAATACCTGATGCATCCTGGGATTGCATTAGCCTTTTTCAAGGCTACATCACATTGGTGACTCATAGTCATCTTGTGATTGGTCTCTGTTACTTCTAACTGATACATTCCCAGTTTATAGAAAAAATTCTTGTTGTTAGTCCCTAATAACATAACCTAGCACTTTGCACTATTTAATTTCGTCCCATTTCTATTACTCCTGTTTTCAAGGTTCTCCAGATGTGCTTGTATGATATTCTGGTCCTCCTCAGATTGGAAATACTTTCCAACTTTGTGTCATCTGCAAATTTTATTAGCACACTTTTTGTGCCAAGGTCATGAATGAAAATTTTAAACAACATTGGTCAGAAGACTAATCCCTGAGGAACTCCACTTCACCTTTCAGTATGACCCAGATGTAATCTCCCCTTTAACCAGTTTCTTATCCACCTTTCAATTCTCATATTAATCCTCATTTTCTCCAATTTAACTAATAATTTCCCATGTGGAACTGTATCAAATGCCTTACTGAAATCCAGGTAGATTAGATCAACTGCTTTGCCTTTGTCTAAAAAAATCAATTATCTTTACAAAGAAAGAGATCGAGTTGCTCTGGCATGATCTCCCTTTTGTAAAACCCATTTGCTGTTTAACATCTGCACCCTTAATTATTTTCTCTTTAAAAATGTGTTCCAAGACGTTGCATACAACTGAGGTCAAGTTAATGGGCCTGTAGTTTTCTGGATCACTTTTTTTCACTTTCTTAAAAATAGGTACCACATTAGCAATTCTCCAGTCATAGGTTACAACCCCCAAGTTTACAGATTCATTTAAAATCCTTGCTACTGGGCTTGTAATTTTGTGTGCCAGTTTCTTTAATATTCTTGGATGGAGATCATTTGGACCCCTGATTTGGTCCCATTAAGCTGTCTGAGTTTGGCTTCAGCCTCAGATGTGGTAATTTCTATTTCCTTATCCTCCTTTCCATTAGTCACCCTGCTACTACCCCTAAGCTCCTTTATTAAAAACTGAGGCAAAGTATTCATTTAGGTGTTGGGCCATGCCTAGATTGTCTTTAATCTCCACTCCATCCTCTCAGTTTAGAATCTTTAACTATTTGTTTTAATTTCCTTTGCAAGGTTCAACTTTGCTTGCTTTTGGCAGTTCTAACTTTTTTCCTGCACTTTCTGATCTCCAAGAGGTAGCTTTCCTTGCTGATCCCTCCCATTTTCTATTCCTTGTAGGCTTTCTGCTTTCTCTTCATATCCTGTTTGAGATGCTTGCTCATCCAGTTTGGTCTGCAACCCTTCCTTATGAATTTTTTCCCCTTGATTGGGATGCAGACCTGCGATAGCTTCTGCAACCTTGAGTTAAAGTAATTTCAAGCGTCCTCCACATTCAGATTCTTGAGTTCTTCAGTCCAGTCCACTTTCCTAACTAATTCCCTTTAATATTTTCCCTGGTTCTTCTGGTGGGGAGTGTGATCTGGCGGTCACAGTCAGCACAGCCAAAAACACGGTTACTCACCTTGTAACTCTTGTTCTTCGAGATGTGTTGCTCATATCCATTCCAGTAGGTGTACGCGCCGCGCGTGCACGTTCGTCGGAAAACTTTTACCCTAGCAACTCCAGCGGGCCGGCAGGTCGCCCCTTAGAGTGGCGCCACTATGGCGGGTGATATATACCCCTGCCGGCCCGCCCGCTCCTCAGTTCCTTCTTGCCGGCTACTCTGACAGTGGGGAAGGAGGGAGGGTGTGGAATGGATATGAGCAGCACATCTCGAAGAACAAGAGTTACAAGGTGAGTAACCGTGTTTTCTTCTTCGAGTGCTTGCTCAGATCCATTCCAGTAGGTGATTCCCAAGCCTTACCTAGGCGGTGGGGTGGAGTGAGAGGTCACAGTGCACAACACGGCAGAGCCGAAGGCCACATCATCCCTGGACTGCTGGACTAGGGCATAATGGGTAGCGAAGGTGTGCACGGAGGACCAGGTCGCTGCCCTACAGATTTCCTGGACGGGAACTCGTGTGAGGAACGCCATTGACGATGCCTGGGCTCTAGTAGAGTGCGCAGTTACACGCCCCGAAGGGAGATGGGCCAGGTGGTGTCGCGCGGGTGTCCCTTACGGGGCCGCTTAGCCGGGTTGAGGAACTGGAAGGGCCTCTTCCCGGAGGCCGGTGCCGAGAAGGCCTGCCGGTGGTGTCTTCGCGCGCGATGCGGTGCGGCCCGCTCGGTGCCGGAGGCGCGGTGAAAGTTGCCGCTTCCTAAGGAGCGTCCTGAGCGCTGGTCTCTGCTCCCTTTCGTTTCGCGAACGGAAAGTTTACAGATGGAAGCACTTATCGAGCTATGGATTCCTCCAGGCACTTGAGGCAGGCATCGTGGGGATCACTGGTGAGGCATCGTGTCTTCAAGTTTCTGAAGCACGCCTTGAATCCCGGATATAGGCATAGGCCGGAGGGCGGGGGAGCGGTAGAGCCCCACCCGATAATGAGTATAAATTCAACAACTCTGACCTGGCCCATTCTCCCTTCGGGGTGTTGTACCTTGACGCACTCACTGAGCCAGGCATGTCATGGCTTTCTCCACGAGTTCCCGTCCAGGAATTGTTAGGGCGGCGACCTGGTTCTCCGTGCCACCTTCGTACCCATTTGCCCTAGCAGCAGTCCAAGGGATGTGGGCCTTCGCGGGTCTGCCGTGTTGTGCCACTGTGACCTCTCACTCCACCCACCGCCTAGGTAAGGCTTGGGAATCAACCTACCTGGACTGGATCTGAGCAGCACTCGAAGAAGAAACACGGTTACTCCCTTGTTCTCTTGTTCTTCGAGATGTGCTGCTCTATCCATTCCCCCCTTCCACCTCCTTCCCACTGTCAGAGTCGCGGACAGAAAACTGAGGAGCGGGCGGGCCGCAGGTGGGTATATATCACCCGCCATTAGTGGCGCACTCTAAGGTGGCGACCTGCCGGCCCGCTGGATTGCTATGGTAAAGTTCGTACGAAGTGCACGCGCGGCGCGTACACCTCTGGAATGGATATTGAGCACACATCTCGAAGACAAGAGTTACAAGGTGAGAGTAACCGGTTTTTGGCCTGTGTGACCTTGCTGCCGCCAGGTATCACACTCCCCACCAGAAGACAGGGAAAATATTAAGGGAATTAGTTAGGAAGATGGGCTGACTGAAGAACTCAAGAATCTGAATGCTGGATGGACGTTGAATTACTTTAATCAGGGTTGAGAAGCATTATCGCAGGTCTGCATCCCATCAAGGGAAAAAAGTTCATAAGGAAGGGTTGCCGACCAACTGGATGAGCAAGCATCTCAAACAGGCTATGAAGAGAAAGCCAGAAAGCCTACAGGGAATAGAAATGGGAGGGATGGATAGCAAGGAAAGCTACCTCTTGGAGATCAGAAGTGCCAGAAAAAAGTTAGAACTTGCCAAAGCAAGCAAAGGTTGAACCTTGCAAGGAAATTACACAATAGTTAAGATTCTAACTGAGAGGATGGAGTGGAGATTAAAGGACAATCTAGGCATGGCCCAACACCTAAATGCATATTCTTGCCTCAGTTTTTACTAAGGACTTAGGGGTGTAGCGGGTGACTCTGTGGAAAGGAGGATAAGGAATAGACATTACCACATCTGAGGCTGAGCCACATCAGACAGCTTATGGGACCAAATCAGGGGGTCCAAAGATCTCCATCCAAGATATTAAAGAAACTGGCACACTAAAATTACAAGCCCAGTAGCAAGCTTATTCACTGACATCTGTAAACTTGGGGGTTGTAACCTATGAATGGAGAATTGCTAATGTGTACCTATTTTAAGAACGTGCAAAAAGTGATCCAGAAAACTCAGGCCCCATTAACTTGACCTAGTTGTATGCAACGTCTTGGAACACATTTTAAAGATGAAAATAATTAGGAGGCAGTGCTTACAGAATGGGTTACAAGGGAGATCATGCCAGAGCACTCGCTTCTCTTTCTTTTGCTAAAGCATCATTGATTTTTTAGACAAAGGCAAAGCAGTTGATTTTAATCTCCTGGATTCAGTAAGCTTTGATCCAGTTCACATGGGAATTATTTAGTTAAAATTGGAGAAATGAGTTATCTGAGAATGAAAGGTGATAAGAAAACTGGTTAGGGGGGATTAATCTGGGTCATACTGAACGGTGAAGTGGCGTTCTTAGGGATTTAAGTCTTCTGACCCAATGTGTTTAATTTTCATCATGACCTTTGGCCCAAAAAAGTTTGTGCTAATAAAATTTGCAGGATGACACAAAGTTGTGAATAGTATTTCCCAAATCTAAGGAGGACCAGAATTTTCATACAAGCACATCTGGAGAACCTTGAAAACGGTGTAATAGAAATGGGACGAAATTAAATAGTGCAAATTGAGTAGGTTATGTTATTAGGGACTAACAACAGACTTTTTTCTATAAACTGGGATATGATATCATTTAGAAATACAGAGACCATCACAGATGCTTGAGTCCCATGGAGTTGTAGCTTTGAAAAACGGGACTATGCAATCCAGGATGCATCGGTATTTCCAGAGAGACGGAAGTGTTCGTCCATTATACAAGGCACTGGTGAGACCTCATCTGGAAGACTACTGTGTGCAATTTCTGGTCTCCCATGTCTAGAAAGTCATTTACCAAATGAACAGGTGCAGAGTAGGGCTTATGTTGATGCTCAGAGGAATGGACACGTACCTTACAAGAGGGACTTAAAGACTGGCTTGCTTTAGCTAACCAAAATGATGGTGGGGGGAGATATGATTGCCTCTCTTAAATACATCCAGAAGGATTAAACACCAGGGAAGGAGAGGAGTTATTTCCGTTAAGTGCCAATTGTTGACAAAAAAACAAATGGTATACGGCCATTAGAAAGTTTAGATTGAATTTAGAAGGTTATCTAACCAGTCAGAGGAGTGGACCTTACAGTTTAGAAATGCGAAATTAAGTTAATTTTCTAACTTTTGAGTGCTTGATTTTACAACCTTAGTTTCTTTTGAAGTAGGGTGTTCTTTGTATAATTGTGTATTACACTTTTAGCTGCCCTACTTTTGATTCACCTAGTGCCAAAGTGGGTGATAGTAGGGAGCTTAAATATGGCATAGATAGTGTCCATTAGGGACAAGGAACTTTTTAATCTTCAATGCAATGATCTGTTTTGACTGGATCAGTTATGATTGTTGAATATACAGTATTACGTTCAGTCTGGGCTCTTTGCCTGGAGCAAGTCCTAGCTAATCCTTCACCTCAAGCTGGGAGTTAACAGTAATAGGGGTTGGTGGGCAAATGATAGGGTATATCTACATAGGACGAAAAAAGTGTCCTGATTATATGTGTTAAAATCATAGCATAGGACAAAGGGAGGTCTAGTTTTAACACAATTCCGACACTTTACCTCAAAGGCACCCTGGGAACCTTTATATTCACCACCTGTGATAAATGATTTGATATGTTTTGTATAAATATGCCTTGTGATGTTTGTTTAAAAAGTCTTGATCTGTCAGCATGACTATCTGTTGTATTGCATGTGCTATCATGCATGGAGTTCTTGAAGTTTATTGCTAGGGTTTATCCTGAAATCTGTGGTACAGTCGGGAAATGCCGCAGAGCAGCCTTTCAGTGGCCATAAAGGAGCAACTAAGGCCATTGATCTATGTGTACAGAAGCTGTAGCGGTGCACCTGCCACTGAAGAGCTTGCAGTGCATCTTGGCGAGATGCTCTCATGCCAAATGGAGGAGAGCTCTTTCTCATCGGCATATACAACCACTCCAACAAAGCAGGCGGAAGCTTTTTGGCGGGAGAAGCCTCTCCCATGACATCGCCACTGTGCATGTGGCGCTTATGTTAATATAACTTATGTTGCTCAGAAAGTGTGCGGTTTTTCACCCATCTGGAGTGGAACCTAAATTATTATCCGACATAGCGTAGTGTAAGGGTAGTCTAACAGCTGACAAACAGAATTTACATCAAGATTGCGACCGCATGTCAGCGTGTCGATAGTTCATTTAGGTGATTCACTCTCCCAGGGGGCCCTCGCATCAAGCGCATAGACAAGGGGGAGTTGCTTAATCCAAGTGACTCAGCAGGGGACATAGAACTTGTGATCTCTGACTCCATGGTTTGAGGATAGTATTTTTCCATGCCCCATGGATTGGGGGTATAAATGGAGCCTGTGACAATCAACCAGGGCCTCTTCCCCACCTCCCAGTCTGAGGGCACAAGAATGCTTGAAGAAAATCCTTTGAACTGGAAGATTAGGTCCGAGATAACAAAGGATCAGCCAATGTATTAAGAACTATAATCTTCCTGAAACATCCCATGGGAGTGAGAAAACCTGTTGATTAAAATCTTGCTTAGTCTGATAAAGTTAAGATTTAGCTTGCCAATTTTTATTTTTATTTTTATGTAACAACTTTGACCTCTCATGCCTAACACTTAAAAATCATACAAATCTATTTTTTCTGTAGATACAGAAATATATTAATGTTTATCCTTACCAGTGAGTTGTCTAAAAATGCTTTGGGTGAAATGTACTCAGTTTACAAAGGCTGAGTGCATGTCCACTATCCTTTCCGGAGTTGTGTGAACTTTTAATGATGCTTGCTTGCCTCAAGAGTAGGCCTGACAGGGTTTTTCCCGGGTACCTTTCTGGAGGTGCAAGCTTGGGGGACTGGGCGTGTTTGCCCTGTGAGTCTCTCTCTGTATAGTTCATGAGTGTCTTTTAGAGAGCATTTCATACAATTTAAGATGGCTTGTAGTCTCTGCCATTCTGTTGGGAGTGAATCGCTCACAGCACTGGAGGTGTTTCTGCATGTCACTACACACCACTGCCGAAGTGACAGACTGGTGGAGGTTTAAGGAGACCTGTTTCCCACAGTTTCAGTTGTACCCTGGGGGTATTGTTCGACCTGCTAAGGGGAACTTTACCGCAATCTACTACACGATTAACATTATAATTTGCCTTGGTCTACACTAGGATTTAACACATATTAAGCATCACCACATTCCTCGGTGCCGAAAGAAGACTGTACAAGGGACAAATGCAGGAACCAAGCTGGAGCTAGAGTGCGGGCGAAGAGCTGGGTGAAGCAGCTGGGATGAGAGGGACAAATTGGTTTTGGATGGAGAGGGGCATGGTCAAGTGCTTTGTCAAAGGGCTTGAGAAGTGGGAGATGGGAAGGCCTTGTTCTGGCGGTAGCACGGAGCAAGACGGTGGGAAGAGGTTGCAAGGAGACATGGTGCAGTTTCGGGACGATGTTTTGCTTTACTATCCTGATCTCGAAGGCGAAGACAACTCACCTCTTGATTTTTTCCCCAGGTTTTTTGATACTATTGTGGATATAGATTTAATATTCTGTTGCATGGCATACTCATACACGACTTATCTAGGTTTCTTCCTTGTCATAGAAAATTGCTATCTTCCACCAAGGTTTCATGTCTTTTTAAAAAACTGTCAGATCATCCAGGATTATAATGCATGAGGATATCATATAGCCAGAATTGTAATTAAGAAAAACACAGCTTTGCCTCACAAGTAAAGATTTCAATTCAATTTAACTGGCTTTAAGAGAGAGAAAAACATCCCTTCATTTTTTACTTAATGCCTTAATGCACATACATGAGAAGAATGGACATTCTGTCCAATAGATCTTTTGTGTTCCTCTCACCTTTCTTCAGCTTTCTTTTTCCATCTGTTAATTTCTCCTTGCCCTCATTTAAGAAAAAAAAAACCCTACCATTGCCACTACAGAGATTTCAATATATCCATGTCACAAGATGCTCATGATGTTGGAAATATCTTTCGCTCGTTATTCTTGAAATCTAAGTGAAAGAAATTCTAACATTCGCTCATTCTTTCAACAATACAAAGAGGATTAAGGTGTGTTAGTGCCACACTAATTAAATTTGCTCAGAACTTCTTATCTAACATGTTTACAATGAGCCATACTAATATGCAATGATGGGAAGAACCAAATAAACTGAGTCATTACCTGCTCATTTTCCTGATATCACCAATGTCCAAATAACTGAAAGTAACTTTGGTCTTTCCGAGTTTTCTTTCACATCAAGAGTCACATCCAAAGTATGGATTGGTCCAAAATGTTGCATACAAAAAATACTGTAGTTGGCCTTATCCTTAATATTGCAGCTTTCAGTGCAGCTGCTACAACAGATATGTTCCCTCACTTAGACATCGTATTTTTACTATGTCTCTTGGATACCTTCGTTAAATTAGTCTTTACTTCAAGCAAATCATTACCACAGCTCCCTTTGAACCAAGCATTTCGTTTTTCATTGTTGTCTTTAAAGATTCCTCCTCCTGAGGCTAGTCTTTCTTTACATTGTACAGTGACTTTGTATGGTTCTTGCCTTTTAATTTCATAAATGTTTTAGTGTTCCCATTTAGGCTTCAGTTTTATATTTATTACCTTGCTGTATAGCTGTCGATGCCAGAGGCCCACTCGGTGGTTTCCACTACACTCGTCAGCAGCTCTGTCGGCTGTACTTACTCACCTAACACACTGTTGTTGTCTGACATATACCCAAAAAGTAGATGTCATATATCATTGGAGAACTAATAACTCAATGATCGATTAATTCTTCTGTGTGGTTGCTGGGTATGAGGTTGTGTACAAAGAATATAAATATGTGTTGAAATTATGTTCTTAAAATCGTGTTGTCAGGCAACACATATAAGGTTGGTGGCATATCCCCACCCTAACAAAGAATATGGATTCCACCCGCTTATGTTCTCCAAGGTAAACCAAGGACATTGCAAAATGCTCGCTTTCAACAGCCACAAGCTTGTTCATCAAAGCCATCAGCCTAACCAGAGGGAGGAAGTACCACCTCAACTATCACCACAGGCGGAGGAGCCAACATGAAAGTCTTCACCAGACCACATAATGACTCTTCCGAAGGAGAAAAGGAACTTTACTTAAATATACTTCAGCGGTTTACTGGATATTATGAGGGAGTGAACTCCTAAGTATCCTTCACCTGAAGACAAAGGACAGAGCACTTTGAGCTCTGTGAAGATCATGAAGAGAGTCGGGTCACCTGCTGGAAAGCAGGGCGGTGCAAGCAAGTTTAGCGTTCAAGGCGAACTTATATTTTTTGCCCCCCCCTCCCCCTTTTCCACCCCCGCCGTTGCTAACCCTGTCCCCGTGGCAGCTAACTGAGCCCTACCAGGCCCCGAGCATACCCCACGCTTAAGCTTACCCTGCCCTGGGGACCCCCTGCCGCGCAGCTAACCTCGCCTGGGGAGCCTCCCCCCTGCAGCAGCTCCCTGCCACGTGGACGACACACACACACCCTTAGCAGCTTAACCCCGACTGGGGCCCTCTGAGGCAGCTAACCCTGCCTGGGAGACTCCCCACCCCTACGGCAGCTAACCCTGCCGGGGAGCATGCCATCTCTTCT